>NW_015160838.1:1439072-1439708 GCF_001447785.1 Gekko japonicus
GAGCCCTCCTTTTAAACTCAGAGTACTGCACTGGGCTGCCAACAGGTCTGGAGAAAAATGTCCTGTCCTGTCCCTTTAGCAGAGTTGTAATGCACGGAAATGGGCAAGTGAAGCTTCTTGTGGCATATAACATGACCTGGTAAACAATATCCCATTCAGTATCCATTAAAAGCGACCTTTTTTCCCCTCCAGGCAGCTGGCAACCCTACATGGACACCAATAATTCTGTATCTTTTATCTATGGAGTTCAACATGTTATTACGTAACTGTAACATGACAATAGCAATACTAACATAATACAATATAATAAAATATAAGCATAAACAATAATAATTAACCCCTAGTAGTAGTTAATTATTATTGTTTATGCTTATATTTTATTATAAGGGGTCATTTCGTAGAAAAAGAGGTGCAGGAGCTCATTAGCATAACTTATTTGCATATGCCACACCCCCTGACATCACCGTAAGTGTGTCGGAAGGCAACACCCACCGCTCAGGCTCCACTGGACTGTTTTGGATTGCTAGCTATTGGGGTGGGGGGACGTGCAGATCTGTCCTCGCAGAGGAGAGAGAGCTTGTACCTGAATAAAACTTGGCCTTAAAGGTGCCACTGGACTGTTTTGAACCGCGGGGG
>NW_015160838.1:1439744-1449868 GCF_001447785.1 Gekko japonicus
GAGGGCTGCTGGGAGCAGGGGGTGGGGCTTGTTGCATGTGCCCGCCCCCTGGGCTCTTTACTGCTGGAGCTCCGCTCCTGTGCGCTCCTGCAGGAAATGACCCCTGATTATATTTATGGGGCCACGGTGGCTCAGAGGTTAAGATGCTGAGATGCAGACCGGAAGGTCTGTTGCTTGGCCATTCAAGACCCTAGTGCTGTGTGACAGAGTGAGCTCCCATCTCTGGCCCCAGGTCCTGCCAACCTAACAGTTTGAAAGCAAGAAACTGCAAGTAGCTAAATAGGTACTGCTTTGTCATGCTGGCCACATGTCCATGGAGACGTCTTCAGACAGCACTGGCTCTTCAGCTTGGAAACGGAGATGAGCACCACTCCCTAGAGTCGGATTTGACTGGCTTTTGAGCAAGGGAAACTTTGACCTCAATAGTAGTTAGCTTACAAGATGTGCAATATACTACAACAATAATGCGGCAGGAACGTTATAGTGACATGACAATGGCAATATAAGAATATAATAATAAATTAAAATAGAAACAATAGTAATCAATCCCTAACAGTAGTTAGAGTACAGAAAGCGTGGGACACTTCAGTATCAGTGGCGGGGAAAGTATATGGGACTGAAATTCATTCCTACAGGGATATTTCAAACTTGATTTGGAAACCTCGGAAAACAACATTCACAGCTGATCAATAGTACTAAGAGTGATCAGTAGCTTTTAGATAAGCAGACCTCGCAGGAAGTAATCCGTGCATTGGCATGTACTCCAGAACGGGATACCATTTCTCAGTAAAGTCTAAAGATCTAGGAAACGATTCGTATCGTGATCAGCAGGGCTTTTTTTGTAGAAAAAGCCCAGCAGGAACTCATTAGCATAATAGGCCACAACTCTGACAGCGCAGCTCATTAGCACATTAGGCCACACCCCCGTGTTACCAGAAGTGTGGTCATCCAGCCACACCCACCTTTTGCTTCTTATTCTGTTTACCTTGTTTGTTGTCAAAACCCAGGGCTTTTTTTTGGAGCAAGAACTCCTTTGCATGTTAGGCCACACACCCCTAATGTAGCCAATCCTAATGAGTTCCTGCTGTTGGGTGTGGCTGATTATGCTAATGAGTTCCTTCTGGGTGTGGCCAATTTGGGAGCCAGCCGGAACTCCATTCCTGTGCGTTCCTGCCCAAAAATAGCCCTGGAAGCGATCAGTTAGCTTTTCCATCACATAGACATCCCAAGTTTTTTTCACACCGCAGCACTAGCTTTGGCACTGTGTTGGCTGTCCACTTCGAGGCAATGGCCGTTTTCTCTGCCACCAATAGCGCTGTATCAATAATGCTGTATCAACAAATAGCGGGGAGCATGGAGTCATCGCTGATGGGATCACATCTTTAAACCTCGTTGATCAACAGCATCTTCCTGAGTGACCGACAATTCTCTCTAGAGAGCTTCTGAGCCGTTCCCCCCCCCCCATCTTCGCCTATTCCAAAGCCTGGCTGAGTTCCTCTACAGGTCAAGTACGTAACTGCAGACCTCTCTCTTTTGAACAAGAACAGGGACACAGTCCAAAGTGCAGGAGCTCAGCACACAGCACAGCATTTGTTATGAGAGCGGCACGGGGCTGTCATTGCCAGCCTACCAGAATGGTTAGCATGTTATTCTCTAGGCCAGTTAACCAGAATTGGAGTCTTTGTGCTGTTCATGCGTGCTCCATCAAACGACGAAACAATGCACAAGCTAAGGCATCTGATGGGGGCTGATGTCTTCATGCAGGGTTGCTGTCGGCTTTGGCTTGGCAAATTCCTGGAGATTTGGGGGCGACAGCCGGGGAGGGCAGAGTTTGAGGAGGGCAGGAAGCTCAGTGGAAATGGTTCTTCCATAGAAGAAACAGCCGTCTTAGAGCACCACTCTTTTTACCACCACTCTAGGACTTCTGTTTCTCCTAGACTCTATGGTATACCATAGAGTTCAGCCTCTGAAGCTACCATTTCCTCCTGGGCCCTGATCTCTCTACCCTGGAGATCAAAATTGTCATTCCG
Organism: Gekko japonicus; assembly: GCF_001447785.1. Classification (NCBI taxonomy): domain Eukaryota; kingdom Metazoa; phylum Chordata; class Lepidosauria; order Squamata; family Gekkonidae; genus Gekko; species Gekko japonicus. Next base: position 1,441,775 of record NW_015160838.1, read on the forward strand.
GGAGAACTTCAGGCCCCACCCTGAGGCTGGCAACCCTAATTCGTAGTATAGCGAAGCTCACGTCCAGTAGCACCTTATAGACCTACAAGGTTTTCAGGGTATGAGCTTTCAAGTGTCAAAGCTCGCAGGGGATTCATCCATCCGAGGGGAGCTTATACCCTAAAATTCTTGTTGATCCCTAAGGTGCTACTGGACTTGAGCCTCGCTGTACTACGAATTCGGGTTGTACAACTGTTCTGCTGATTGATTGATTGATTGATTGAATTTCTACCCCGCCCTCCCGGTGACACTAATTTGTAGTGATTCACTCCTGCCATGGGAGCTTTGACTTGGGAAGGTTGATAGCCTTTTGCTGGGTACACCAGGAAAGTGCATGTGTGGGTCTCGCATGAAGAAAATCAGTAAGTCCGAAGCAGAGCCGACACCTTTGTCTCTCGGTCATATGGCTGCTTGCCATTTTCCCCTAGGCTGCTTCTCAGGTGGCCCAGTATCTAAAAGTGCCACGGTCTCTCTGGAAGCCTGAGGCAATCGGCCTCCCAGAAAGTAAGAAGTGTTCGATTCACAAAGGAAAGGCAGTCTGCACATGCTTGTCAGCACCCTGACATTGTTGTTCAGTCCCACAGTCGAGTCCGACTCTTCGTGACCGCATGGACCAGATCACGCCAGGCCTTCCGGTCTTCCGCCGTCCTCTGAAGTTTGCTCAATTTCATGTTCGTTGCATCTATGACACTGTCTAACCATCTCATCCTTTGCCGTCCCCATCTTCTTTGACCCTCAGTCTTTCCCAGCATCAGGGTCTTCTCTGACATTAAGTCCTACTTTTCCATGAAAGGGGAAAGAACTCTGCACATGATCCAAGGCAGAAGCCCAGGTGCCAGAATGTGCTGGGGGTGGTGCTGGGGGTAACAGTGGGACAGCTTCTAGTGTCCTGGCCCCACTGGTGGACCTCCTGATGGCACCTGCTATTTTTGGCCACTGTGTGACAGAGTGTTGGACTAGATGGGCCTTTGGCCTGATCCAACATTGGCTTCTCTTATGTTCTTAATGTGCTTAAGGAAAAGGTGGCAAGAATCAGGACTATCAGCTTGCACCTACACATGGCAAGGACTCTCTGTTTCCTTCTCATTATTTCCATGAAAACAAAAGCATTTGCACTGGCAATAGAGCATTCACATGGGAGGTTTGTGCCCATTATACTCTATCAGTTGCCAGTGCTGTACCACTGAGGGTTGTTTTTAATCAGTAATTGCTAGATTACTATAGCATTATAGCAATTTATTGCCACAATCTACTAGATTCTCTGAATTTCCAGCTTTCAATTAGAAAAAATTAAGTAAGTCTCTGGCCCCTTTTTGTTGCAGTGATATAAGGGGAAGGGTGCCTCTCTGCAACAAAAAGGACTAGAGTTGGCTGGGTGCTTGGCAGCCAAGGGGGGCTGAGGCAAGGAAAACGGCACTGATGTGGGCAGGACCTTAACACTGTACTTTCCCATGCACTAGGGTTGCCAGCCCTGAACTGGCATGTCCCAGGAGAGTACGCAGGCGGTGCCAGGGAAGAGCAGTGCTGTGGCTCGGTGGCAGAGCATCTGCTTTGTATGCCAAGGTTCAATCTCCAGCATCTCCAGTTAAAAGGATGAAGTAGCAGCAAGTGATGTGAAAGACCTCTGCCTAAGCCCCAGGAAAGCCAGTGCCATTCTAAGTGGACAATACTGACCTTAATGGACGAGTGGCCTGATTCAATATAAGGCAGATTCATGTGTTCAAGGATGGAGTTTCAGGGTTTGTGATATTACATCCTCCATGACGCTCTACGAATTCCCCCAGTCTCTCCTGAGTGTAGGTTTAGAGAAAGTGACAGTCTTTAAAAGAGAGATCGGGGAAATTCCTAGAATGTCACTCACCATCAATGCTCCCCCCCCCCCCGGGGGTTTTTTTAATCATTGAAGGAAAGAGACTGGAACCATTTCCACAGTAGTGAAATTCCCTGCACTGACATTTTTAAAACTCCGCATTGTGTGAACATTTCCTCAGTAGATTTTTCCTCACCAGCACAGACCCAAAGTTATCTCCTTCTTACCCCATGTTTTCAGAACTCACTAAAACGGGGGATTCCAAAAACGTGGGGTAACAAAGGAGAAAACTTTTGCTCTGCATCTGGTGAGGAAAAATCTACTGCGGAAACTTTCACATAATGCACGGTTTTAAAAACGTCAATGCGGGGGATTTCACTACTGCAGAAATGGTCTGGGGTCAAGGGCAGGGGTTTGCCCACCACGGGCAGGCAAAGGGCAAACCTACCGTCCAGATAGTGTGCCAACATATCAAAAAGATCATATCAAACAAGATTTGGGGAAGATCAGAGCAAAGCCGAGGGAAACCTGGAAAGTGATTATTAGGGGAAGATACTATGTGGGTAATCCCCCCTCCCCAACCATTCCAATTTGGCTGCCACACTGGAAGAGAACCTCCACTTGGAAGCAACCCAGCCTCCCAGGGCCTTAATCCCAGGCTTCTCCCTGTCTGTTCCACAAGATCCTTTCAGATGAAAGCGCCAGCGAAACAGCCAGAGCGCAGGGTGTGCTTTCGCATGCCAAGCATGTGCCTTATCACTGAACGATGTCTACTTCCTCGTCGACATTCTTAAGCCGCACATTCACAGATATACCACCTTTTAAAAAATCACTGTTTTCTTCTTCCAGAGGAACGGCATCGCCACAAGACAGATGTCCTTCCCCCTTGCAAGCTTAAAAACGATGCCGAGAATAATAATAATAAAGGGATAAATTGACTTCAGATGATCGTGTGCCGATTATGTGGCTTGCATCTGTGAGGGATCTGGCTGCCAGACCCTGGGACTTGCCTGGCCCCTCACATTATTCTTCCGCACCAGCTGGCCTACAACCCCCAGAGAAAGAGCCAAGAATTCAGAAGAGACTTGGCAGAACGCAAGCCAGGCTGCATGAGCGCTGCTACATAGCTTAATGGGTCCTACTATTTACTGCGGCTCCAGTCTTGACGGCTCTGGTCTTCAGAGTCTGAGCATGGGTAGAGTGCGTCCCTCCCCTCGCTGCCAGGTGTACTTGTGAAAATTATATGCGGGAACTGACTGGCGGTTGACGGTTCTAGGAGAGCCATCTTTTCCTAGTAGTGTTTGGGAAGCAGATGCTGCTGGAGCAGTCTGGGCATGGAGGCGCCATGGGGCCTGTTGGGGAGATCCACCTATATCCCTTGGGACAGTTTCTGGTCAGGCAAATGGGATGGGGAAAAGGCTGAAATGCTGAAGAGTTGCTATGAGAGATACGCATAACCTCACTCCCTGATGTTTTGTAATTGGCTCTGCCTCTTTTGGCAGGCATTTTGTGGCTGCACCTACCACCCTGGGTCAGAATTCCAAATGTGCGCCAGTGTTCCCTCTAAGCTGAGTTAGTGTGAGCTAGCTCACGGTTTTTTAGCCTCTGGCTCACAGATTTTTGTCTCAGCTCAGGAAGGGTGGCTCCAGAGCAAACTAATTTATGCAGGAGCCAAATCGCTCGCTCACAACTTTAATGCCAGCGACTCACGAAGTAGAAGTTTTGCTCACAAGACTCCACAGCTTAGAGGGAGCATGGGCTTAGAAATGCTGGAGACCCCTGGAGTCTCCAGCCAATCTCACGAGCTTTCTAGTGCCGCACAACTCTTCAGTATACACAAAAAACATAGGGTATAGGGGAGAGAAAAGATGTTTCAGAACATTCTGGAGGAGGCCGAAGGCCTGCGACTTGTTGAAATGTTTCTTGAAATGGAAGCCAGGCGATTTTGCAGGCAAGTAGATTACATGGTGCTTGGTACAAAGAGGATTTCAGGATGACCCAAGGCTCCAGGAATGAAGAGCCCCACAATATAAAACCAGCAGTTTGTCCATATTGGTGCCTGACTCTGACAAACCTCTATTTTAGGGGTCCCCAACCCTTTTGACCCTGTGGGCACCTTTGAAATTCTGACACAGAGTGGTGGGTGCAACCACAAAATGGCTGCCACAGGAGACAGGGTGAGGCTATGTATAACTCTCAGTTTGGTGTAGTGGTTAGGAGCGCGGACTCTAATCTGGGAGAACTGGGTTTCATTCCCCACTTCTCCACATGTAGCTTGCTTGGTGTGACCTTGGGTCAGTCACAAGATCTCTCAGAGCTGTTCTCTCATGAGCAGTACTTGAGAGAGCTCTCTCAGCCCTATCTACCTCATAGGGTATCTGTAGGGTTGCCAGGTCTGGGTTGGAAATACCTGGAGACTTTGGGGGTGGGTCCAGGAGAGGGTGGGGTTTGGGGAGGGGAGGAGCCTTAGCATGGTACAATGCCACAGAGTCCACCCTTCAAAGCAGCCATTTTCTCCAAGGGAGCTGATCTCTGTTAGCTGGAGATCAGTTGTAAAAGTGGGAGATCTCCTGGCCCCACCTGGAGGCTGGCAATCCTAGGTGTCTGTTGTGAGGAGGGGAACGGAAGGAGATTGTAAGCCACTCTGAGACTCCTTTGGGTAGTGAAGGGCGGGATATAAATCCAATCTCTTCTTCTCTGATCATCCTTCCCTTTGATATGTAAACTGCTACTCTCAGGGAATCTTCCTTGCGGTCTGATACCTTCTCTCTGCACCATGCTATTCTCCTCCATCTGGACACCATGAGGGCAGGACGTGCTTCCTACATCTCTATCCATCCTAGCTAGTTAGACTAGATTGGAATCCTATCTTTATCCTGTCTAGAATGGAAATCCTCACAATAAAGGACTCACAGGGGCTTCCCGCATGGGAAATACCCTCCTGTGGAAGCAGCCAAAAATGGAAAACGTATGTCTCTGGTTTGAATCAAGGTTGTCAGAATAACAGTTCGCATTATATAAAGGTTGCCTAACTGGAGCTTTGCAAAGTCATTGGCAGTGTTGCACTTGCATCACCAAAGATCGCTGCTCTTCTTCCTCCAGGCCTGGGGAGATGTAGACACCAACACTGAGCTAGGAGAGGTCCGAGGAGAGCTGCTACTCTCCTCCACTCTGACCTCCTTTAGTGCCTGTGGCTGAACAATAACGGTGACTCAATCAAGGAAATCTCGGCCCTCAGTTTGCAAGACTTGAGCAAGGTTGTTAATGACAGGACGTCATTAATTCACAGGGCTGCGAAAAGTCACTTCTGACTTCAACGCTTGGGGCTCTTTTTGTAGCAGGTACTCATTTGCATATTAAGCGACACACCCCTAATGTAGCCAATCCTCCAAGAGCTTACAGTAGCCCCTGTAAGAAGAGCTCTGTAAGCTCTTGGAGGATTGGCTACATTAGGGGTGTGTGGCCTAATATGCAAAGGAGCTCCTGCTACAAAAAGAGCCTTTTGCCTCCTCATGATGTGACCAAGGTATAATACCCTCATTTTGGTCACTTTAACTTCTAGGGAGCCCCCCAAAGTGGGGGAACCTCCGCTGGGACCTGGTGGCAGGCAGCCCTAATTCCACAACATGTCAAAGGAAACACACACCTGTCCTCTCCTGAGCTCCCTATCCCTCCTATCTTCCCTTCGGTGCTTTCTCTCGGTTTAACACAGCTAAATCATCCTTTTCTCCCCCTCATTGTCATTCGCCGTGGGCAGTGTTCCATATGGAAACCTCACGAACGACAAGATCTCCCGCTGAGTCATAATCAAGTGAGAAGAGCCTCATGGAGCCTCGCCAGGGCCCATCATCAGCGCTTTGCAGGGACTTGCGAAATCATTTGTGGCGGCGGAAATAAAGATGAAGCATTTCGGGTGTGCAGTGCCAAGGAACTTTCCTCCCAATTCAGACGAGGGTTGGATCCCAGTCTTTCCATTCCACCAACAGTGGCGACTTCAATCCAACCAAGCCAGTGTGGTGTTGCGGCTGGAATGCTGGACTAAGGGCGATTCTACATCCACATTTTCTCAACTGGGAGGGGAAAGTGCAGCTCAAAACCACATTCAGATACCTCAGGGCAACGCCGTACTGACTGCAAAGTCACCCCTGAACAGCCATAAAACGATTATAAATCTATGCAGGAGGGCCTGTAAAACCGAGCTCTTCCACCAGGCTTTTGGGAGCCGCCACCACCACCAATAACAAACAACGGATGGCTGAATGTGAGAGGGCCCTGGATCCCGGAAACTGCCACCAACAGCCTAAAGGACCTCAAGCACTGCAAGAACAATCAAAATGAACACTGCAAGCTGACTGTGAGTTAAGAATACCGAATTATGGCTGCCACCATCAAACGAACGACAACGATCACTAGCACTTTATTATGGTCTTAGAATTGTTTTTAATTGTAATTTATGTTTTAATGTAACCTATCTGTTTTTATGCAAGCCGCCCTGAGCCGGCTTAGGCTGGGAGGGCGGGGTAGAAATTTGAAAAATAAATAAATAAATAAAATCTGATGGTGAAAGGAGGCGAAAGCGGCACGGAGTGTGCAGGCTATCATCAAATCCGGTGATCAAAGGACGTGAAAGCAGCATGCAGTGCAGAGGGGAATTTCTGTTCCAAGGTGGGTTTCGTAAAACAACGGAGGGAAAAGCCAATGCAGAATCAGCCTAGATCTCAGAGATTCAGGTTCGAATCCCCACTCTGCTATGGAAGCCTGCTAGGTGATCTTGGGCTAGTCACACAATCTCAGCCTAACCTAACCTCACAGGGTTATTATGAGAATAAAATGGACGAAGGGGGAGGTCCATGTATGCTGCCCCGAGGTCCTTGGATAAAAATGATCAAAGTAAATCAGTGGTGAACTGGAATTGACTCAAGGAAGAGGAGAGAGGGCCCAATAAGTTATGACCACGCCCATCAGAGGCAAGGGTAGTTTTCCTGTGCAAACTGAGTGTGGGGTGTGTACACCAAGAAGCAGCAACTGGAGGAGGAAGGGGGGAAGGAAACTAATCTTGGAACTAGAAGAAAGATTGCCAAAATGTTTTTCATAGGCTAAAGCAGCATTACAGATTTCACGATGACATGATTTCGGCTTCTTTCTGTACTCCGTAGTGTAGGTGCATCAGTGAACAGAATATTTCAAAGCACCAGTCCTGATCTTCCTGTGCAATGGGTGGCCCCGCATAAGGCTCTAAATCCCAACAACATCCAAATATAAATCCAAACACTCCTTTCAGGCCCAAATAAGTACCACAGTGCAGAGGTACACCCTGATTGGCCACAGTACCACATGGCAGCTATTCTGTGGAGGCAGCCATTGTGTGGCAGTGCCCACTCTCTGTTGTCAAAATTCCAAAAATGTCCGCAGGCTCGATAATGAGACTGGTAGGGTTGCCAGCTCCGAGTTGGGAAATACCTGGAGATTTCGGGGGATGGAGGTTGGGGAGGGCAGGGTTTGGGAAGGTGAGGGACCTCATCGGGGTACAATGCCACAGACTTCACCCTCCAAAGCAGCTGTTTTCTCCAGCGGAACCAATCTTGGTCGCCTAGAGATCAATTGCAAGCGGGAGATCTCCAGGTGCTACCTGGAGGCTGGCAACTTGGGGACCTGTCATAAATGATTGATGTGATTTGTTTAACTGACCGCTGGGTAATTCACTTGAGCTCGATATACAGAGGAGACCACTGCTCCCATATCTTTATGTAGCATATCTCATCCCTGTATCACGTTGCATCTTCAGAAATTCCCTCTCCTTGTTGTTGTTCAGTCGCACAGTCGAGTCCAACTCTTCGCGACCCCAGGGACCAGATCTCACCAGGCCTTCCTGTCTTCCGCCGTCCTCTGAAGTTGGCTCAATTTCATGTTCGTTGCATCTATGACACTGTCTAACCATCTCATCCTTTGCCGTCCCTGTCTTCTTTGACCTTCAGTCTTTCCCAGCATCAGGCTCTTCTCCAGTGAGTGCTCCCTTCTCATTGGGTGGCCAAAGTATTTGAGCTTCAGTTTCATTATCTGGCCTTCCAGGGAACAGTCAGGGTTGATTTCTTTTAGGATTGACTGATTTGATCTTCTTGCAGTCCAAGGGACTCTAGCTTGGAATTACAAGATGCCAGGAGCCATATTTATTTATTTTATTTATTTATTATTACATTTCTACCCCGCCCTCCCCGCAAGCGGGCTCAGGCCGGCTTACAATAGGG
>NW_015160838.1:1450554-1458939 GCF_001447785.1 Gekko japonicus
TCCTGAAGCCTGGCCAACAAGCAGCCGTTTGGAAAACGACGGAGCCAAGCCAGAAGACGTCTATACCGGACAGTGACGGCGCGTGCAATTAAAAATGAATATATGTTGTCTTCCCTATCCCCTACAAACATTGTTAGTCCCTTGTTTATAATGAGTAACTGTACATCACTTTGAGCCCACTGGGGAAAGCGATTAATAAATTGAAAGTATTATGTGTGTCATAAAATGTAATGCCAGGTAGTGGAGATACCAACTTTATAAAAGACACAAACACAAAGGTTTTTTTAAACTTAAAATAAAAGCATGCTTAAAACATTAGCACTCTTGCAATATTTTGTTTATTTAACAGTATCTGATAACTAACACCTCTTGCTCTGAATTATTGCATCAAAATGTCTGTGTTGTTGCAATCTTGAGTATGCTGTTCAGGTGTGTATCTGTAAGCTGCAAACCTACGATGACGCAGCAGCAGAAGAATGATAGAAGCCCTCTGGGGGGCTGATCCAGCCCCCAGGCTGCATGTTTGACACCCCTGCCATAGGGCTTTCAAGGCAAGAGATGTTCAAAGGTGGTTTGCCATTGCCTGCCTCTGTGTAGCAACAACCCGGGACTTCCTTGGTGGTCTCCCATCCAAATACTGACCAGGGATGACCAGTGTTGCCTCTAAGCTGAGTTAGTGTAAGCTAGCTCACAGTTTTTTAGCCTCTGGCTCACACATTTTTGTCTTAGCTTAGGAAGGATGGCTCCAGAGCAAACTAATTTATGCAGTAGCCAAATTGCTCGCTCACAACTTTAATGCCAGTAACTCACAATGTAGATTTTTGCAAACAAGACTCCACAGCTTAGAGGGAGCACTGGGGCTGACCCTGCTTAGCTTCAGTCATCTGACGAGATCAGGCCAGCCTGGGCCATCCAAGTCAGGGAAAGAAAATAAGGAGCCGAAGGTAATGCTGGTGCTGATATCCCAGGATAACCACAGAGATGTCATTTCAGTTGCTGGAGGAAGGCTGTGTAGTGGAAATACAGAAGGTTGTCTCAAGGAGTCTTTCCAATGCCATTGAGGCTTTCCCTTCCTTTGCACTTGAAGGTATATGATTTGAACCAGGGCTCTTTTTGTAGAAAAAGGCCAGCAGGAACTCATTAGCATAACAGGCCACACCCAACAGCAGGAACTCATTAGCATATTAGACCACACCCCTGATAGCACAGCTTATTGGCATATTAGGCCACACACCCCATGTTACCACCTTTTGCTTCTTATTCTGTTTACTTAGTTGTCAAAACCCTGGGCTTTTTTTGTAGCAGGAACTCCTTTGCATGTGAAGCCACACACCCCTAATGTAGCCAATCCTGATGAGTGTCTGCTGTTAGGTGTGGCCTATTATGCTAATGAGTTCCTGCTGGGTGTGGCCAACTCAGGAGCCAGCCGGAACTCCGTTCCTGTGCGTTCCTGCCCAAAAATAGCCCTGTGAATAGCCACCAGCAGCAAAGGCCATTGCAGCGACTAGGCAGCCAACATCAGGAAGGGATATGCTGTCCCTCCTGAGGTTAGTAATGGCTGATCAGCAACACAGGCACAAGGCCGCCTCCTGTCGTATATAAGCCAGAGATCCTCCGCCTGAATAGGGCCAAGCGGGAGCCAGAAACCCAAGCTGAGCCATAGAAAGGATGTGCTGTTGGTTTTCTTGTAATCCTTATCTGCTCCTGCAAGCATTCTTTTCCTTTTGTTAGTACTTATTTCTGGCTTTTGTTAAAGATAAACTCCCTTTTCCCCCAACAAACTCCATTTCCATTCATTGTTTCCAAATCCTAAAGAACTTCTGCCATTTGGCAGGGGGGGGGGAGCCCTTAGGCAAAACAGGCTACCATTCATAAAGCTGCAAATTCTTGGATGGGCCTTTGGCCTGATCCAACATTGGCGTCTCTTATGTTCTTATGTTAACTTCTGCCATTTGGCGGGGGGAGCCCTTAGGCAAAACAGGCTACCATTCATAAAGCTGCAAATTCTTGGCTATACTTTGAGATAAATTCTGGGAAAAGCCGCACAATTTAAGAACATTCCTTATGAAAGCTACAGTTAGGGCTGCTGGCTAAAGTTGCCAGCCTCCACGTGGTAAATCCAAACAACAAGGGGAAAAGACTAGTGTCACAGGAGTCCCAAATATACAAATTCCACTAGTAGAAAACACCATCAAAGATTGCCAAAATAACATATTAAACAATTAGGAGAACCTATGATTCGCTTCTTACACTATGATCCTTGTGGTCTGTTGAAATTGCTGAAATCAGGTTCTGCTTACACAGGCGGCAAACTGAAGAAGTAAAAGGAAACACATTTTCCAAGTATCTAGAATGGGCGTCTTTGCGAAGGCTGTTTGGAAAACTTTATCCAGGGCTATTTTTGGGCAGGAACGCACAGGAACGGTGTTCCAACTGGCTCCTGAGTTGGCCACGCCCAGTAGGAACTCATTAGCATAATAGGCCACACCCAACAGCAGAAACTCATTAGGATTGGCTACATTAGGGGTGTGTGGCCTAACATGCAAAGGAGTTCCTGCTCCAAAAAAGCCCTGAGTTTTGACAACAAACAAGGTCAACAGAATAAGAAGCAGAAGGTGGGTGTGGCTGGATAACCACACTTCTGATAACATGGGGGTGTGGCCCAATATGCTAATGAGTTCTTGCTGTTGGGTGTGGCCTATTATGCTAATGAGTTCCTGCTGGGCTTTTTCTACAAAAAGAGCCCTGGTTATGACTATGTGTCCTATCAAGTTACACTGACTACATGGCCTTTATGTCTTAATCTTCAAAGGAGGAAATATTGCATCTTATGCCTTATTATAGTTACAGTATGCATTAATGTTGTTGTTGTGACACCACCAACTTTATAATTGTTTAATATATTATTCTGGCAATCTTTGATGGTGTTTTCTTCTAGTGGAATTTGTATATTTGAGCCTCCAGGTGGTGTCTGGAGATCTCCTGGGATTACAGTTGATTCTCTGGGCGACAGAGATCAGTTCACCAGGAGAAAATGGCCACTATTGGAGGGGCAGGACACCTTACTCCAGGCATGTTGGCAAGCTGTTATCAATACAGCCAAAATCACACACTCACACACACACTTTTAAAAATAATAAATAATGCTTTTGATTTATTTTAGAGCAAAGGGATTTGTGTCTGTGTCATAAATATTTAATGGTGGAAATAGGGTTGCCGGGTCCTTACCTGGTGTTGGCGTTGGCGGGTGGGAGGGAGCTCTCCGGGAGTGGGAGGGGTGGGGTAACATCACCGTGCATGAAGTCCCCAATGTGATGACATCATGTGGAACCTACGTCATCATGCCAGGGATGTTGCGTGGCAACACACTGGTATTTTGGGCAAAACTCTATAGTTACCATAGAGTTTTGCTTAAAATACCAGAACGTCACCGCACGATGTTCCTGGCGTGATGACATCACTTCTGCATGACATCATCACGTCGGGGACGTCCTGTGGGCTCGTGGCTGTTGGGGGGTAGGGCTTCCCTCTGCCAGCCAACTGGGCGGCAGCAGGCAGGAGCCTGTGAAATCAGGGGATCCCTCACTCCCACCTGGGAGCTGGTAACCCTGGGTGGAAAGCGCTGTCAAGTCACAGCTGACTTATGAGAACCCAGCCCCATAGCTAACAACTTTTTGCTCTTGTTAAAAAGGTGGCGAAGGGCTCCCCAGCCCCAGGCAGACCACACCGCAAGAAGACTCACCATGGACTCGGTTCCCGGCCAGCTGCTCCCCCTCCTGCTGTGCCTTCTGGAGCAGTATGGCGCCCTTCTGCGCGTGGTGCTGGGGGGGCATCCATCCCACGGCGAGTCCCCAAGGCAGGAGTCGCTGCCCGGCTGGTGCCCATCAGTGTCAACTACTACTTCACCCGCCGGTGCAACAACATTATATGTCTGTGTGGTACTGCGGGGAGGGGTGGAGAGAGAAAGGCCACAGCCAAGCCTGTCCCACGCGACCTGCTTTTGAGGCCGTGAGGAGAGGAGCCGCCCGGCTGGTCTCCAGCGGCAGAGTCTGGGGAGGGGGAGAGAGCAGGGTGCCTCCTCCTCCTCCTTCTCACGGGAGCCCGGCAGGCGCCTAACCCAGGAGGGAGGTGCAGTGGGTGGCAGGTGCCCTGCTCAGCAGGCCTCCACTCTCTGACCTCCCAGCAGCAGCAAGAACGGCTGCCGGGGCAGGAGCAGGCGGTGTGGAGTCACCTGGGCTGAGGGTAGCGACGGCGGGGGGAGGAGGGAGGGGAGGATTGGGGAGGGGCCCATAAAAATCACGGGGAAAGCCGGCCCCCTTGGGCCCTGCAGTAGCTACGGGCCTGTGGGAACCCCACAGGGTTTTCAAGGCAAGAGACGTTCAGAGGTCATTTATTTATTTATTTATTTATTTATTTATTTATTTATATTATTTAAAGCCCGCCTTTCTCCCTGGGACTCAAGGAGGATTACATGGAGTGAGTCAGGACGATCAACGGATGGGACATTCAATCAACAGTGCTATAGGATTAGGGCTGCGGAACCAAACAGAAGTCTAAAAACAAAACTGAAGGAAAGCAGAAATGTAACCCGTATCATTTTCACTTTAACATTTTATTTCTATTAAAAGGTTTCGAATTCAGGGCCTAGAGAGTAAAAGGTCACAGAGCGTGGGCGGTTAGTAAAGCTGCTCACATATCGCCAACCGCAAGAGGGGCCCATCCCCTCAGTCAGGAGAGAGAGAAGGCCCAGAGCCGGCCTGAGGGCAACTGCTGATTTCTTTGCAGGTAATGTGATGGGCCCAACAACCAGGGAGAAACTGCATATTCGAATTTCCCCTTTAGGAGACATTATAAAGAAAGGGTTTGCCAAGCTGTTAGCTGGAGTTGTGGTTAAAGATATGAGTTAAAACTCTTTATCTTTCCCCTGAGTGAGTCAGTCTGGCTTGCAGCAGGAAAGAGAAGGCCCAGAGCTTGACGGAGGGGCACTGCTGATTTCCTCGCAGGCCCCAGCCAGAGAAAGCATCAAAAGCAGCAGCAGGAGCAAGAAGGGCCATTGAAGAGCATATGGGGAAGTAGCAGCCCTGCATTTCTTTAAGTTCAACAGTTTGGACTTTCTTTTTTCCCCTTGTGTTAATGCTGGGTGTTGTTTGCTGGAATTTGCCTTTGTTCTGAGTGCTCTTCCTGAAGGGACTGAAGATCCCGTCTTCCTTGTCATTATCAGCCATTATCATTAAGTTTTATCTTTAATTGTGAAGTTGTTAGGTTTATGATAAATGTTTGATATGCTGAAAACCATAACACCTTGAATGTTTTTTCCCTTATACTTTTGAAGCAATTTCACATTTGTTTGCCAAGCCATAAGGCGGCTGTCGTTTATTGATTTGAAACCCCCCATCAGAAAAGGTGACATTGACACGACACATTAAATGATGTGAAATTCCCTAGTAGGATTCTAGTTTCAACAAGTTATGCTATTGCCTGCCTCTGCATAGCAACCTTGTACTCCCTTGGTGGTCACCCATCCAAGTACTAATCACGGGTGACCCTACTTAGTTTCCAAGATCTTGATGAGATGAGGCTATCCTGGGCCATTTAATTTAATAGGCCCGGTTTAATTCTTGACAATTCTCGTAATGTGGCATAGTTAGTCAAAAGCACAGGTACTTCTGATGCGTCACATCAGTGGCCGCGATCATACGCACAATTAGACCCGCCATAGGTGCAAATGCTGGGTGGATTTAAAGGGTGCGATCAGACAACAACATCTGGGAAGTGCCCCGCAGCCGTTGGCAACCCGCTCTGCTCCACCGTGGAAGCGGAGTTAAAAGACACCGGGGAAAATCTGGTAAAAAATGGGTTGTGACGGGCCACAGACGGACTTTCCCGTCTGATTGCTCCAGTGCGCTCTCATGGCATCGGGATGATCTGATCAGGCCCCCCGCCTCCATGCTGTTGTCCCCCCCCCTTCTCAACATGCGCATCATCACAAACTCTATAATCCCATCTTAGATAAAATATCTATAGACAAATTCGATTGGGAAACCATCTCTACAGCTAAATATCAGTTAATACTTTATGGATAACAACTGTACATGTTTAATTCAATGACTGTAACCTAAGTGGGTTAAAGTATAAGTATGGATTAATCAAAATATATGTTTATTTGAATTATCATTATTAAGAAAATGATAGTTATTTCATATTGTATTGTTTTTCTTTGGAACCTTGTTAAAAATTTGTTGTTTCTGGTAATTGTAATGTTGTATTAATAATATTTTTCTAATAAACTATTGTTTTTTAAAAAATCATCGCAAACTCCATAGGGAGCCCTCAGTGCGGAGATGCGATTCATCGATTCCTCGTTTAAGCGCATTGGAAATAAACAGCAAAAAAACCCCAAACCTGACTCACCCGTGGTTGCGTCTGATCATGCAGTGGCAGGCTGTGCCCGCAGCTTCCAAGGACTGTGTGATCGGGCAACTGCGGGTCAAATTCCTCCAGAGGAAATAGCCTCGCTTTCCGCCCCCGCCCCAGTTTTTTTCTGGCGCATGTGATTGCGACCTCTAAAATGGGGAATAAGCAGGAAAGCCAGCTGAATAGTTAAGAAAACGTTCCCTTAAAATGGGAGATTGCCTCCTCCTGCCCCTGATTATTAGATGGAACAAGAGATGGTGTATGACTTGCTGAATATCATCAGAAATGAAAGCCAGGAAATAGTTGAAGGCTCTGGCTTCAAGAATCTGCATCAGGAGGTGGCTGAAAGTCAAGAACAGCCGTGGCTTTGATTCATATCCAGCAACGGCTGCTGAGGCATGCCTGTGCGTGTGAGAGAAGCCAGGAGACAGAAAGGAGAAGGAGGCCTTATACAAGGAAATGGGGAAATCCTGTGTCAGAGAGGACCGGCTTCAGATTGGCCGTCATAAAGAAATGCAAGCATTCTTTCAAAGAGATACAAGCATGTTTTGCCTGGAGTACTAATCTAGCAAATATGAAAGGGTCTCCTGAAGAAAAACACCCATCTCTGCCTCTGTCAGCCTCCGGAAGGAGAGAGAGGAGCTGACAAATCAGGAAATGGATGCATTAGGGGATTTCAAGTGCTGCTTTCATGCTTACCATGGAGGGTTACCAACTCCAGCTTGGGAAATTCCTGGAGATTTGGGAGTGGTTCTTAGGGAGGGTGAAATCTGCAGAGGGGAGGGAGTTCAGCGTAAATGTGATGCTATGGAGCTAGGGAGGCCAGCCTCCAGGTGGGACCCTGGGATCCCCCAGAATTCATCCCCTGCCCTGAGCCTGCTTTGGCGGGGAGGGCGGGGTATACATTGAATGAATGAATACATAAATAAATTACAGCTCATCTCCAGGCTACAGAGGTCAGTTCCCCTGGTGAAAATGGATGCTTTGGAGGGTGAACTCTATGGCGTTATACCCCACTGAGGTCCCTGTCCTCCCCAGGCTCCATCTCTACAGTGAGGGACCTGGCAATCCTACATATAGACCACACTCCGAACTTGCCATTTCTTCTAAGTGAACAGATATCTGTAGTCTGGAGATCAGATGTAATTCCAGGAGAATTACAGGCCCCAGCTGGAGATTGGTGACCCTAAGCCTACTCTCCTGCGGCCCAGAGCTCTTTTTGTAGAAAAAGCCCAGCAGGAACTCATTATCATAATAGGCCACACCCAACAGCAGGAACTCATTAGCATATTGGGCCACACCCCCAACTGCACAGCTCATTAGCACATTAGGCCGCACCCCCATGTTACCAGAAGTGTGGTCATCCAGCCACACCCACCTTTTGCTTCTTATTCCTTTTACCTTGTTTGTTGTCAAAACGGTTCCAGGGCTTTTCTTGTAGCAGGAACTCCTTTGCATGTTAGGCCACACACTCCTAATGTAGCCAATCCTCAAGAGTTTCTGCTGTTGGGTGTGGCCTGTTATGCTAATGAGTTCCTGCTGGGCGTGGCCAACTTGGGAGCCAGCCGGAACTCCGTTCCTGTGCGTTCCTGCCCAAAAATAGCCCTGCTCCTGCCCCAGAAGTAGACTCAGGGTTGTCAGGTCTCCTGCTATTTTTTTTTTTTATAGCCAGTCCTCAGAAGATTTAATTAGCACCTTTTCCAAAGCCCACCATCGTGATAAAAGGGGAGAGGCATAGCTGGAAGAACCTATTAAAGCCACATTTCCATCTTCTTCTAATGACTGGAACAAAAGAAAGAGAGTTCTTTCCTGCTTCGTTCATGATGCAGTGGGGAAATTTTAAAAAAGCAAAATGTCATTGTGTCCTACTGAAGAATTTAGTAAGACTCAGGGACGATACATGGTTCTTAAATTCATATTATTTCTCATGAGATTCCTGGAAAGTTTCCAATAAACACTGGACAGAAGGAA
>NW_015160838.1:1459291-1467837 GCF_001447785.1 Gekko japonicus
CCCTGCCCCCCCAGCTCCCCCCCCCAGTCTCCAGGTATTTCCCAACCCAAAGTTGGCAATCCTAAATTACGTGACATTGCTTCTGGGGAACACCTGGAAGTTACATGATGTCACTCTAAGAATCACTGGAAATCCCATGGTTTGATGATGGTGCCCTCCTTGCATGTCCCTGCTTCCCATCTCCCGCTGGGTGCTAGCAACCCTAGACAGGCTTAGATTCCCGGTTCAACCTTTGTCTGGGCTGTGGGACTTTGGTGTGCTAATATTCCATGCTTAACAGATAGGACCTGTTAATCAAGCCTATTTCTCCGTGCCTATGCAGGGGTGGAGGGCTTTTTAAAGCAGGTGGACAATTTCAGGTTGTGGACAACAGAACAGAGCAGTGGGAACAACATTCAGGAAGGGCCAAGTATCTCTTTGGAGACATGCCCAGTTAAAGTGAGAAAAACAGACTGTTTTAAGAGCGTTTATATTTATTATATATTATCTATATATAATATATATTATATTATATTTTTATATTCTCTCTTTCTTTACACCCCCGATGATTATAACACTAGATTGTACCTCAAGAACCATTTCTTAAAAATATTTTTGTGCTTTGAGATGCATACCTGTTTGCCCATTTGTAGCATTTTTCATTCAGTGTCTCATAGCTGTGAATCGGCACACCTGAATCATGATTACGTGTGATCAGAATCCCTGGGATGTGTATGACTGCCCCTCCCCTCTTCCAAAGAGCTCAGGGGAGAGTACATAGCACCACCATTTTATTTTCACAACAATCCTGTGAGGTAGGTTAGACTAAGAGAGGTCTGATCAGTCCAAGGTCGCCAATGAGCTCCCATAGCTGAGGGAGGATTTGAACCCTGTCTAACTTGGGACACTCTTATCTACTGGACAAACCCTTATTCAGACCATTGACCCAAGATATGAACAGTGGACTGAGTTCAGTTGTGGGCTGGGTTGGGGAAATTCCTGGAGATTTGGGGGTGGAGCCCTGGGGAGAGTAGGGTTTGGGGATGGAGGGACCTCAGAGGGGTCTAACACCATATAATTCATCCTCCAAAGTGTTGGAAATGTATGTGTTTGCAAGGTCTCAGATTCCAGCCATTATAGGGTTAACTTGTTTACCTTTCTATGCTATTGTTTAGGACCTGTTTACCTTTCTATGCTATTGTTTAGGACCTGGAAGGAAAACCTGGCAATGTGGAAAAAGCCCGCAAATCTGAGTGTGTTTACAAACAATGATTGGTTACTGTTTTCAGGTGACTTCCTTCCTAGGGGTTGAGAAGAAGGTGTTTGTCCACCATTGCTTGAGAAGTGTGTGACTATGCTTTGAGAAGTAAGCAGCAGAAATGTAGCTGTTTTGTTTGTTTTGTTTGTTTGTAGTTTTCCTCTATACCCTTTACCTTTACCCTTAGAAATAAAGTTTTTTTGAACAGAAAGTCTCCTCATCCAGTGAAGCAAGATCCATTGACACTCTGAACAATTTAAGCATTTTTGACTATTTTTCCAACACAAAGCCGCAACTTCATCCAGGGAAACTGATCTCTGTAAACTTGAGATCACTTGTAATTCTGAGTGCTCTCCAGGCCTCACCTGGAGGCTGACAACCCTGTAGTGTTGGGCTACATTATACGATGTCTCAATTCATAATTTCTGTTGCATTGTGCCATGTTTACAATGTTTTACATTTTGAATATTTCTTTTATCCTTAGGCTCTTCTGGAAAATGGATCCTGCCTGAGTGAAGGACATGACGCCAATTCTTGGCTCTGCCGCTAAAACCTCACAAAAGGGGGGAAGCGCAGCAGAAACATTCCAGGTTCTTTAAAAATATATATCACTCTATTGTACCTGGGGTTTTTGTGAGAGTGGAAGCTTTTGTTTCCCCACAAGGTCAGTTGTACTAAATGCTGAAGGATGGACTGAGCTGCACTGATAAATGCTGGGACTTCTCTGACAGGATTTTTTTTAAAAAATTCATGTGGAAATACCAGCCGCTTTATCAAGTGGAAGTGGGAATCTTTCTGGTTACAAAAAATAATGATGATGATGATGATGATGATGATAAGAAAGAGTAAGGCGTAGTATTGTGAATCCAGTTCACTGCTGCGCCAGCTTCCTAACGGTGCTCTCTGCGGTGCCGTGCGCCTTTAAACTGTAAGGCCCCCTTTTGTGCTGTCACTTCAAATACAGAACACCACGGCAAGACGGAAGAGGCCGTGTGGCCTTGTTCAGGGCCTTTCTCCCTCCCACTAATGGAGACTTAAGGGCAAACGCCAAATTGTCAAGCACGGCGAATAATGTTGGCTTTAAAATAATGATGAGGGAAGTGGCCGGGGATTCCTGCCTTTCCAAATCAACCCGTCAGACGGGAGGGTGGCTTAATGCAAAGCAAGGAGGGGTGGTTTTTTTTGGGGGGGGGGAGTGTAACGATATGAGCTTATGTTTGTATTTCTGTATAGTGGTGATGCTGCTTATGTGTGTCTCTAGCATGAATACCTATGCAATATGTATTCAGGGATTGCTGTATGTTGTGTATTCAACCCACAAAGTTCATAGTATGCATCCCCTGAAAGTGAATGTCAGATAGTATCTATCTATCCATCTATCCATCTATCTATCTACTGTAGACCTCCCACCCTCTGCTTCCTGTCCTCACTGTCACTCAGCAGGGTGGTGGGATAAAAATGGGGGGAACAGAGGTCATTTCGGGGGGGATCGCAGTTCCCCCGGGTGAGGTATGGGGGGCAGGGCACATGACGAAGCCCCGCCTCCTGCTTCCGGCCGCCCTGCTTCCGGCCCTCATTCAGCCAGGAAACATATAATGCCATCAGCACTGCATCATTCCTCACATCCCTGGTCCCCTCCATCTCCACTGGTTGCCAGCCAACTGCTGGCAACCCTTATCTGTTTGTCTATCTATCTACCTGCTTTTAAAAGTCTTTCAGTTAAACCTTTGAACTCAAGAAGCCAACCCTTTTTATGTGGTGATTTTATGATATGATTCTAGCTTGAGGACTGTTTTATGAATATAATTTTAAACTCCTAAGTGGTTTTTTAATGCTGGTTTTGTTCCCTGGCTTGTTTTAGTAAAGGTAAAGGTTCCCTTGCTCGAAAGCCAGTCGAATCCGACTCTAGCGTTGCGGTGCTCATCTCCGTTTCAAAGCCGAAGAGCCAGTGCTGTCCGAAGACGTTTCTGTGGTCATGTGGCTGACATGACTAAACACCAAGGCGCACGAAACGCTGTTACCTTCCCACCAAAGTGGTACCTATTTATCTACTTGCAATTTCTTGCTTTCGAACTGCTAGGTTGGCAGGAGCTGGAACTAGAGACGGGAGCTCACTCTGTCATGCGGCACACTTGGGTCTCGAACTGCTGAAGTACCGACCTTCCACAGCCTGCAGTTCAGCATCTTAACCACTTGAGCCACCACAGCTCCTACTGGTTTTACCTTGTTTTACCTTATTGCTATTTAATAATGTCATGCTATATTGTTTTTACTTTGTGAACGGCTTCCAGCTGATTTATAAAGAAATTACATATAAATGTTATAAATAAATATATTCTAGACCTTGGATTATTTTTTAATTTTAAAAATCCTCTTTAAATATTAAATTTCTAGAAGCTCGTTTGGGGTGGGTCATTATTTTATTGGCTGTGAGCCCGCATCTTTCACAGTAGCTGACATACAAAAATGAAGCAGGTGAAATCTTTAGCAGCCATGGCAGAAAACCTTTTCCTGATAAATTTCTCTGTCAGAAGAAAGAAAGAAAGAAAGAAAGAAAGAAAGAAAGAAAGAAAGAAAGAAAGAAAGAAAGAAAGAAAGAAAGAAAGAAAGAAATTTCACCCCGCAATAAACAGTAGTCTTCTTTAAATACAAATTCCGAGTGTTCTTCTACTATCTGTTGTGCTGTGTTTGTATTTAACTGTTGATTTATGACAGATTCACTCAGTCGGTGTTACAGTTTCAGACAATGTTTGGTGTTATGAATAAGTGGCATGCTTTGTGGAATTCTGACCACCTAAACTGCTTTCCTCACACAGTCCATGCGTCAAATACCACCCCTGCCCCATTATCAGATGGAACATCATTTTGTACAATCTACAGAACGGTGTGGTGCAACTTCAGCCAGTACAGAGAAAAATCAGCACACTGGAGGACCTATTGAAAGATTTGGCTCTTAAGACAAAGAGACACTAAATCGTCCAGTATAGACCAGTTCGCCTGTCCACAAAACTCTGAATCTCCTACAGAGATTTGCATTTCAGGCAGGGGGCGCTGGCTGATGAAGTCTTATGCCACAATGGGATGTATTCATCTTTGAGCTTTCATAGGACAGCTGACAGTTGCATGGCTAGTAGGCTACATGGAGCTTGAACACATGAAGCTGATTTCTACTGCATGCATCTGTCAAGGTCAATATTGTCTACTCTGACCGGCCGCTGCTCTCCAAGGTCTCAGGTGGAGACCTTTTACATCATGATCTACCTGATCCTTTTGGCTGGCAATGCTGGGGATCGAATTTAGGACCTTCTGCAGGCCAGGCAGATGCTCTGCTACTGAGCCACGGTCCCTCGGCAACTGCTTCTATTCTGTATGTCACAGAGTTCATTCTAGCACACAGCTGGACACACTTTGCGCAGCACAAAAAATACCCATTGCAATGGGAAATTCATGTTTGCACAATTGGGTTCGAGAGGGAGCTGGGCTATATCTTAAAAAATAAACAGATAACAAAAAGAGAAAGGAAATAATACTTTGTCATTTTCCTTTTTTCTTTCTTTCATTCCTTCCTTTCTGTGTTGTCAATTTTCTCTTCCCCTCTTTTCTCCTGTTCTGTTTTTTCTTCCTTCTTTCCAGTTAATGTTCCAGTGAGTGCGCTCACGGGGAGGGGGAGAGAAGGAATGCTACAGGAGCTTCTTGTGTAACGTGCGAGCAGCATATGCAATAAAGGAAATGCAGTACAGAGTTTGCTAAGCTAGAGGCTGCTGTGGTTTGTTCTGTGAGCCCTTCCCTCAATATCATATATATATATACCAAAGAGATGCTGAGAAAGCCTGCGATCCCGAACACAGAATATTTCGTGCCATTCCCCTGGCTGCAGCGCTTCTTGCAGTTTACTAAATTAGAAGCATAAATTAGGATTCACAAAGGCAGTTTGAACAGGGCAATGGCCCTGTTGAGGAGGGACAGAGGATAAATTAACAAATGTAATGCCCAGTAGAGGCGGGGACTGGTGATCATTCATATATTGCTTAGCAAAACACAAGTCTAAGAAAGATTCAGGTTGGGTAGCCGTATTGGTCTGAAGCAGCAGAACAAAGTTTGAGTCCAGTAGCACCTTTAATACCAACAAAGTTTTATTCAAGGTATAAGGTTTTGTGTGCACGCACACTTCTTCAGTCTAAGAAAGTTATTGTTCTGCATCACAGTGAATCCATAGTGCAGGACACAATAAAATCTAGGCAAGACAGTTTGGTGCAGTGGTTAAGTGTGCAGACTCTAATCTAGGAGAACTGAGTTTGATTCCCCACTCCTCCTCCTGCAGCTGCTGGATGACTTTGGGCAAGCCATAGTTCTGTCAGAGCTGTTCTTGAAAGAGCAGTTCTCAAAAGAGCTCTCTCAGCCCCACCTACCTCACAGGGTGTCTGTTGTGGGAAGGGGAAGGAGTTTGTAAGCCACTCTGAGACTCCAAGTGAAGGGCGGGGTATAAATCCAATTTCTTCTTCTTCTTCTTCTTCTTCTTCTTCTTCTTCTTCTTCTTCTTCTTCTTCTTCTTCTTCTTCTTCCTCCTCCTCCTCCTCCTCCACCTATCCAAGTGAAGGGCGGGGTATAAATCCAACTTCTTCTTCTTCTTCTTCTTCTTCTTCTTCTTCTTCTTCTTCTTCTTCTTCTTCTTCTTCTTCTTCTTCTTCTTCTTCTTCTTCTTTGATTAGCCCCAGAACAAAGCTGTATGTTAGAACATGCATAAATTATAGACTCCATTAAGATGCATTAATGGCCATTAATATTTAATTGGGATGGTTCACACGTGGTCATTCAATGGATGATATACACATGAAGCTGCTGTATACTGAGTCAGACCTTTGGGTTATTGAGATCGGTATTATCTGCTCTGATCAGCAGTGGTTTTCCAGGATCTCAGTCAGGGATTGTTCACATCACGTACTACGAGAAGGACTCTAGAGAGGTAGCATAACAAATCTCCTAGAAACTTTTAAATGGAGGTGCCGGAGATTGAACCTTGGACCTTCTACGAGCCAAAAAGCTGATCTCCCACTCACAGTCACTCCCTCAGTGAAAATAAGCCATGGCACAGATCCAGTGCCACAGACAGAACTTCTTTATTGTGACTAGGGTTGCCAGCTCTGGACTGGGAAATTACTGGAGATTCGGGGTGAAGCCTGGAGAGGGTGGGGTTTGAAGAAGAGATTGGATTTATACCCCACCCTTCACTACCCAAAGAAGTCTCAGAGCAGTTTACAATCTCCTTTCCCCTCCCCTCCCCACAAGAGACATCCTGTGAGGTAGGTGGGGCTGAGTGAGCTCTTTTGAGGACTGTCCTTGAGAGAACAGCTCTGAAAGAACTTGTAAGTGACCCAAGGTCACACCAGCAGCTGCATGTGGAGGAGTGGGGAATCAAACCCAGTTCTCCCAGATTAGAGTCCACGCTCCTAACCACTGCACCAAACTGGCTCTCTAGAAGGAGAAGGACCTCAGCAAGGCATAATGCCATAGAGTCTACCCTCCAGAGCGGCCATTTTCTCCAGGGAAACTGATCTCTGTAGTCTGGAAATAGGGTTGCCAGCTCCAGGTTGGGAAATTCCTGGAGATTTTGGGGGTGGAGTCTGGGGAGGGGAGGGACCTTAGTAGGGTATAATGCTATTGAGTCCACCTTCCAAAATGGCCATTTTCTCTGTGGAAACTGATCTCTAGAGCCTGGAGATCAGTTGGGATTCTGGGAAATCTCCAGCCGTCACCTGGAGGTTGAGGAATTCCAAAAACAACATCTGTGACAAAAATAACGAAGAGTCAATAAAGATAAGTGGCAAAAACGTTTACTGTAGTAATTTCTGTAGAAATTTTTCTTCTATTATTGCTCACACGCTTCGTGAAGACCTTGGGTTCTGTTAATAGAGAGTCAACATGGAATGTTTCCTTCAAGAGTTGATAAGTAGTAATTGATAAGAATTGTGATTGCTGCACGCTCAGGTAAATCAAATATTGTAAAACGAATTGTTCATTGCGCAGTATTCGTTAGCGTGTGAGCGATAATAGAAGAAATTTTTCTACAGAAATTACTACAGTAAACATTTTTGCAACTTATCTTTATTGACTCTTTGTTATTTTTGTCACAGAAGTTGGTTTTGGAATTCCACTTCCTCCCTTGATCTCTCATTTTTGGTTCCCGTCACCTGGAGGTTGGCAACCCTATCTGGAGATCTTCAAGAGCTGAAGGTTGGCAGTCCTATTAACGCATATTTTGAATGGAATGTTTTCACACCATGGGGGCTTTTTTTGCAATACGTATGGAGTCGGGGGTGGAGTGAAGAGGCCAGTGGAAGAACAGGCTGAGGCCTGTGCTGTGACCATGTAGAGCCTTAGAAGTAAGAAGCAGCACTTGAGGTGTGCCCAGACCTCTGGGCCTGCAGTTGCCAGGGGCATGATCTTGTGAAAAGGCAGGCCGCCCTCTGAGGCAATCTTAAACATGCTTTCAGTAGCAGGTGCAGTTGCACTTCCTGCCAGGAAGCAGTTGGTACAAAGAAGCTTAAATCCCGTCACGGGGATAAGTCCTGAAAGTGGGGTGGTGGTGTTTGTGTGAGGTAGAAGAAGAAGAAGAGATTGGATTTATACCCCACCCTTCACTACCCGAAGGAATCTCAAAGCGGCTTACGATCTCCTTTCCTTCCCCTCCCCACAACAGACACCCTGTGAGGTGGGTGGGGCTGAGAGAACTCTGACACAAACTGCTCTTTTTCAAGGACAGCTGTGCCAGAGCTTGTGACTGACCCAAGGTCACACCAGCAGCTGCATGTGGAGGAGTGGGGAATCAAACCCGGTTCTCCCAGATTAGAGTCCATACTCCTAACCACTACACCAAACTAGCTCTGGTAAGTAATACCAGAGTATGTGCCTAGTTCTTTCTCTTGCTAGAAGAATTCAAAGTTACTCTGATGTTTATTTTCTGAGAGATTTGGATTTACTTGAACAAACTCCAGAGCGATAAACCACATTAAATCTGTTGAAGCTAAACTAGCAACGAGACTTGTGGTACCTAAGCTGCATCCACAGGGGGAGGAGTCTCTGTTTTCCCCGTCATCACCACAGAGGCAATCTGGCAATCATGACAGCTAGATTGGAGCCCAGTAACACCTTAGAGCCAGTTTGGTGTAGTGGTTAAGTGTGTGGACTCTAATCTGGGAGAACCGGGTTTGATTCCCCACTCCTCCACTGGCACCTGGCTGGATGACCTTGGGCAAGCCATAGTTCTGATAAGAGCTGTCCTTGAAAAAGAGCAGTTTCTGTTGAGAGCTCT
>NW_015160838.1:1468060-1470365 GCF_001447785.1 Gekko japonicus
AGGTCGTTTGCATATGCGACTTGTTTGGCTTTTGCCTCTAACATTCTAAACAGTTTACTATTCTGAGGTAAAATGTGTCCAATCTGCAGGTGAGGGCTGGAGATCACTCAGAATTACAACTGCTTTCCAGATGGCAGAGAACAGTTCCCCTGGAGAAAACGATGGGCTCTGTATCTTTATATGCTGCTGAGGTGGCCCCGGTATGACAGCCAATGTGATGTAGCAGTCAGGGCTTCAGAGCACGGGAGAGGCTGCAGGTGTGTGGGGGGTGGAAAGCTGAAGAGTGAGGGGGAAATAAAGGTAGGTTGATGATTGGCTGGGAAGGAGATAGGATTGCCAACTCCTGGTGGGAGATTCCTGGAGATGTGAGGGATGGAGCCTGGAGAGGGTGAGGTTTCAGGAGGCATGGGACCTCGGACAGGTACAAAGCCACAGACTCCGCCCTCCAAACCAACTATTCCCTTCTTGGGAACCATCGTTGCCAATCTCCAGGTGAGGGCTGGAGATCACTCAAAATTATAACTGTTCTTTAGGTAGCAGAGATCAGTTCCTCTGGAGAAAATGGTGGACTCAGTGTCATTATACCCTGCTGAGGTCGCCATAGCAAATTGACACTGAGTGTCCAAGGGCGGGACACCCGCCCAGAGCCTCTTTCTAGAGGTCGTTGTATTTATTTCCACAACGAGCCTTTTTCCTAGTAACATTATAATGCTTTATTTCCATGATCCTCTGAATTATCACTTTAAAAAAAACACCTTCTAGCCCCTTTTGTTGTGAAGCTTAATGGCTTTTAAAAAATGGTTTCACTTACCTCGGCTTCTATTCAAGAGGGTGGGGGTTATCCCATATGGAGGCAATTACCATTTGAATTACACTAGCCTGTCTCCCTGTGGTAGAATTAATTATCCAGATTGGACTAGGATCAAGTGAGCATTTAAGGGGCTGAACGTCTCCCACTATCTTGTCCGCACCCCCAGGTTGCCATAGCGGAAATGCATGTAAGCGAAAATGATTGGCAGATGCAATGAACATTCCGCAACGGGATCTGTAAGCAACGTGTTATGTGGAACAGATATGGACGAGAGCCAAAACTGCATGTTCGTGTTTTTAGAGAGCTGGGTCCAGGTTCAGCCATGTGAAGCAGAAAAAAATGGGGAGATAACTCCCCCCCACACCCCCCCAATGCTGTTTTGGCAGTGGAAAATGGCTGGGGTGGGAGGACAGAAGCCAGTTTGGTGTAGTGGTTAAGGGTGGTAGACTTTAATCTGGAGAACCGGGTTTGATTCCCCACTCCTCCACATGCAGCCAGCTGGGTGACCTTGGGTCAGTCCTCCACTCTCTGTTCTCCAAGAGGCCCCCCCTCCCCCAATGCCTTCAACGCCTGTACTCCACTCATCATGTCTGCAGACTCATTACTCAGACTTCCCTTGAGAAAAACGGACTGAGGCCTGAAGGAGAGGGCACTAAGGAGCAATCATGTCATGTTATTTTCCTGTTCCGGAGAATGACCTTCCACAGGAAGGCTGTTACATCAGCTGAAAATTCTCTGAGACTGCTCTGAGAACCTGTAAGAACCCACGTCATACTCCAAGGAGGGTCCTCTTAATCGGTTCCCCACCCCTGTGAAGTCACTGAAGTTCCATCCCTTGCCCAGCCATTGTATTTAAGGAAGACAGAGGAGTCCTTACAATGGGTCTTTTCACACAGAGGTTTTTCCACACAGTGAGCGGGCCAAAGTGCAGCGATTTTTCTCTGAGCCCCTTCAGGGCACCGCTGTCCATTGGCTGTCTTTCCTGGATTTCCTCAACATTTCTCTGTGCTTTCTCAAATCACCTTTAATTTGGAAAAAGCACAGATAACGATGACAGAAATCACAGAACAAGAAGAAATGGGCAATGAAGTTGATGAGGAAACTCGGAGAGAGGCCGCAGAAGTTTGGCAGCCAAACTACAAGAAAACCTCAATTTGATAGATCCCAATAATACAAACATCTGGACAGCCCTGCTGGAGATCTGTCTGCCCAGCGTCGCGCTTCTCACACAAGCCAACAAGATGCCCACGGAGCATCTACCATAAGGATATGGAGGTCAATGCCTTTCCAATTCATTCCCCCCACCCCAGCAAGTGGTACAGAAATATATTGCTTCTGCAACTGGACATTCCACTTAGTCATCATAACTAATAGCCATTAACAAGGGGCAGGACCCACGATACTCGCGGGGGGAGGAGGGACCTCCACAATTATGAGGCAGAGGAGGAAGCAGGAGGAGGAGGTAAGTTCCCCCCCCATCCCGCCGGTTCCCCC
>NW_015160838.1:1471219-1497431 GCF_001447785.1 Gekko japonicus
GTCATTCCGGAGGTTTTCATCGGATTCACTTGCATTTTGATAGAAGTTCACCTTCACCTGCAGCTTACCATTCTTTTGTGTATTAGTATCTGCTTTAATAGCTGCGGTGGCTCAAGTGGTTAAGACGCTGAACTGCAGGCTGTGGAAGGTCGGTAGTTCAGCAGTTCAAGACCCGGGTGCCGCAAGACGGGGTGAGCTCCCATCTCTAGTTCCAGCTCCTGCCAACCTAGCAGTTCGAAAGCAAGAAATTGCAAGTAGATAAATAGGTACCACTTCGGTGGGAAGGTAACAGCGTTCCGTGCGCCTTGGTGTTTAGTCATGCCGGCCACATGACCACGGAAATGTCTTCGGACAGCGCTGGCTCTTCGGCTTTGAAACGGAGATGAGCACCGCAACCCTAGAGTCGGATTCGACTGGCTTTCGAGCAAGGGAACCTTTACCTTTACCTTTTATCTGCTTTAATATTGTTGTATGTTATAATACACTTTGATACGCTCAAGTGCTTTCTTCTATCAGTCTGTGTTTAGATCATCTCAGGACTGTGTTCTCCATCGCACACTCCAGGTGGGGCTTGGAGATCTGCTGGAATTACAACTGCTCTCCAGAATGCAGAGATCTGTTTTCCCTGTTTTAAAAAAATTGGCTGCATTGGTGGGCACAGTCTGTGGTATCACATACCTCCTGAACTCCCTCCTTCCCCCAACCTCTGCCATCTGCTTGCTCCACCTCCTCCAAACCTCCAGGAATGTCCTAATCCAGCGCTGGCAGGCCTAGCAGGCAGGCATGTTTAAAACGCCCCCTTTTCTTCTCCTCTTCTGGAAATATCGACATCATTTTCCAAAACCCTTCAAGAGGCTCTGGTTGTGCTGCTGAAGGACTTGATTGAAAGATGGGGCTGTCGTAAGATTTCCCTAAAACCACGCTGCTTCACAGCAAAGGTTCATCTTTCCCCCCCAAGTGTCTTTGGGAAAACGCTCAAGTAAGGAATGAAGGCCTCTTTTCCAACACGGAAATTCCCTTTGTAACTTTCACGAATAGGTGTAGGGATTTTTCTGATAAATACATGAACTTATACATCACCAATATGGGGCTAGTTTTCCTTATCGAGCCCTGTTCTTGAGACGTGAAGAAGTAGAGATTCCAGCAAAGTATGCTGTACTCTGTGGGGTTTTTTGGTAACTGTCCTATCCCAAAATATTCCGACCCTTACAGAAATGGATACCAGATTCATCAGTCGGGATGAACTGCTGACCTCTGCTGGAGAGACAAGGATTTGCACAAATGAAAGCCCTGACCTGACTAATTCCAGAAATTGCAGCATTGATCCATTAGGGGGAGAAATTCAAATGTGGTTGGGCAATTTGAGATCTTTTTGGCACCTAGAGTGGTCTAAACTCATTAGGGCTGCATAACACCATCTCTGCTCCATCTGAAGACATTATACAATCTGCATCGTGCCATCAGTATCTTTCTTTCCACCCCTCCGTTTTTTCCCTTCAATGTCCAGCCTGAAGAAGAGTTTTGGTGTAATCAAAAACTTGTTCACTGCTTTATAGTTGGTCTTCCTAAAGGTATTGGACTTTTGCGTTCCATCCAGTTCCAGAAATTTTAAATACCCAAGAATGTTGTCTTTATTCCTTTTCTTTTTTTTAATCTGGAGTGTTTATTTTAAAGTTAGAACATTTTTTAAAAGTTCTAAAATGTAATGCAAAAAACCCCCACGTTTTTGTATTTAAGGAGTAAAGTGAAGGGTGTACCGTTCTGAAGGCGAGAGAAAAGTTTGGCTCAGAATTTGGCTGTATTGTCTCCAGTGAGAGGGCTCCGTATTATATAAATGCACATAATTATATGCAATAATACTAATACATGATAAACACAGAGAATATTTATAATGCTCTCTATATGGAGCCGGGGTTTCAACTGAGGTCTCCGGGGCAATTTCTACATGAATTCAGCTGTTTGTTCCATTCAGCAACCAGGCAGAAATGGCTTTTTATAGGGAAGAACTGGGGTTGCTTTGCCCAGAGCAAAGGAACGAACGTTGTACTCCTGAACAAAAACAGAGGCCATATTGCAAGGCCAGCTAAATAGTCCGGAGGCAGGGCCTCCTACGGAAAAACAGACTGTTGACATAACAGGAATAAGCCCCCCCCCAAGCCCTTTGGTAATAATAAATAAATAAATAATATTTATCAGTGCCCGTAGCCCCTTTAGGGTACCCAAAGGAGAAATATGATCTCTCAGCAGAGAGGAGGGTGCGTGTCAACAATTTGATTAACGTATTATTGTTACCAGGTCTCTTTAGTCCGTTCCGACTCTTACGGCAGAGGTCCCTAATCTTTTGGAGGCTAGGGGCCCCTTTGGAATTCTGACATACTGTGGTGGGCGCAGCCATAAAATGGCGGCTGTGGCTTCCCTTCATCCACACAGTGAAGACCCTTGGGCTGTGCTGGCAGCTGCTGCCAAAGTAACAGTTTTAAATATCTGCACAGCCCATTAAATCTCCATAAGAACATAAGAGACGCCAATGTTGGATCAGGCCAAAGGCCCATCCAGTCCAACATTCTGTGTCTCACAGTGGCCAGAAATACCAGGTGCCATCAGGAGGTCCACCAGTGGGGCCAGGACATTAGAAGCCCTCCCACTGTTGACCCCCCCCCCAAGCACCAAGAAGACAGAGCATCACTTGCCCCAGAGTCCCTATCTATACCTTGTGGCTAATAGCCACTGATGGACCTCTGCTCCATATGCTTATCTAATTCCCTTTTGAAGCTGTCCATGCTTGTAGCCGCCACCACTTCCTGTGGCAGTGAATTCCATGTGTTAATCACTCTTTGGGTGAAGAAGTACTTCCTTTTATCCGTTGTCCGCTTCCCTGTTGCTTATCGTAGGGGTTGGGTCGTGGAAAGGCTCCAGAATGACAACTTCGAAAGAAACGGCTGCTGGTTTTCCCTCAGTGATGGTCTTCAGGAGTTAACAGTCACTCCTGGTTCAACCTTGGGAGGCCGATTAGAGAGTTCGAGTTAAATTCACTCCCCTCATCTATCATCTGACCTCACCATCATTCCTCCTCGAGTCCACCTGCATGTCTTTTATTTCTTTTTACAGAAGTCGTTCATTTCCGTGCTCTCCCACCACCCATTTCTTAAAGCGGCTACGCCACCATTCCAGCCCCCAGACACCCTCCCTTGTGATAGCTAGGTTGCCAACCATGTCCCCATCTGTCGGGACCTTGTCTAGCAGCCCAATAGGTGCCCCTCCCTTGTCGTCCTCCTTTATTAGAGGGACTCCCTTGGTCGGGCCGTATAGCCAGCGTTCCTGCCCCTCCCGGGAAGGGTCGCTGGCTTCCAACTCTGCACCCTCTATAGCTGACGGGGGTGTCTCCTGCATAGTCAGGAGGGGCTTGAGATCGCCCTCCTGACATCCATTCTAACCCGACCAGTGGCCAATCAGAAGCCTTTCTGGGCAAAAGCCCCACCTACTTTCTAAGAACCCTTTTCGGGCGCCAGGAAAGGTGTTGGTGGGCACGATGGTGCTTACGGGAAACGCACTGGGGGGCCCTGCTCTAAGGAAGCCATAATTTAACTTTGCTCACAAGCTTGCTGAGTGGTCTTCTTGGTTTACTTTCCTTCTCTTTCTCTGCCTTTAAGGACTCTGTGGTACCAGAAGGCCTACAGTTATCTAGGTAGGTTTGCCAGCCTCCAGGTGGGACCTGGAGATCTCATGGAATTACAAGTGATCTCCATACGACCGAGATCAGTTCCCCTGGAGAAAATGGCCCCCTTTGGAGGATGGACTCTATGGCATTGTACCCAGCTGAGATCCTTCTCACCTACCTAGGCTTAGGTTTGCCATCTCCAGGTTGGAAAATTCCTGGAGATTTGGGGGTGGAGCCTGGAGAGGGTGGTGTTTTGGGGAGGGGAGGGCTCTCAGTAGGGTGTAATGCCATAGAGTCCACCCTTCCCAAGCCACCACTTCCTCCAAGGGAACTGATCTCTGTAGTGTCAGTACCAGTTGTGATTCCAGGAGATCACCAGCCAGTGTCAATACCAGTTGTGATTCCAGGAGATCACCAGCCCCACACAGAGGTTGGCACCCCTCACCAGACTCCACTCCCCAAATCGCCAGGAATTTTTCAACCTGGGGTTGGAAACCCTACAGTATGTGATTTGCATAAACCATTTATTTAGTACGCAGTATTCTGCACAGAGCTGAGCCGCCATTATTCACCGTGGTCTTTTTCTAATGATTGTTATGCACTGCTATCCTGTTTTATTTGTGTTATGTTGACCCAAAGTAGTCATGACCAATGCTCCCTCTAAGCTCTGGAGTCTTGTGAGCAAAAACTCTACTCTATGAGCTACTGGCATTAAAGCTGTGAGTGAGTGATTTGGCTGCTGCATAAATTAACTTGCTCTGGAGCCATCCTTCCTGAGCTAAGACAAAAATGGGTGAGCCGGAGGCTAAAAAGCTGTGAGCTAGCTCACACTAATTCAGCTTAGAGGGAACACTGGCCATGACAGTATAGGAATTTGAACCTGGGTCTCCCATTTGAACTACATCACCACACAAGAAGAAGAAGAGAGAAGAGAGAGAAGAGATTGGATTTATACCCCACCCTTCACTCGGAATCTCAGAGCGGCTTACATACTCTTTTCCTTTTCCCTCCCCCCAACAGACACCCTGTGAAGTAGGTGGGGTGGAGAGAGCTCTGAGAGCACTGTCCTTGAGAGAACAGCTCTGACAGAACTTTGGCTTGCCCGAGGTCATCCAGCAGCTGCAAATGAAGGAGTGGGGATTCAAACCTGGTTCTCCCAGATTAGAGTTCGCACACTTAACCACACCTGATCCTACCTCACAGGTTTGTTGTGAAGACAAAATGGGCCAGGGGACAGCCATGTCTGGGGGCTGCCTTCAGCTCCTTGGGGGATAGTCGGGATAAAAATGTACTCAGGAGATGAAAACTGGAGGAAATGATCTATGAAATAACAGCGTGAGAAGGACAGATGCTTCTTTATCTCGCCCCCGTTTACATAACAGGAGGTGTGAAAGCTAGAATGAAGGGAAGGCCTCAATGCTCCCTTTGCGCCAAGCTCTCCTTTCACTTGTTAGGGGGGTCCCCACTGATGGGTCTTGTCCAAGGGCACCCCAAAGCGTGGAGTCTGCTCTGGAAATCTCTTGGGCCGACCTGGATATGCAGAGACAGCCCTCCAGCTATGAGGGAAGATAAGGCAGCTTCCTGAGGCAACAGATGGTGACTTGGATCCCGCTGCGAATCTCCTTCCACAGAAGGCGTGTTCCCCTCAGCGGAGTGGGGCTTCCTGGCCTCCTCCCTTCCTGCTGCCCCTCGAAAGGATCCTCAAGATGGCCTGCCAGCAACCTGGGGGTCTGTAAGGTTACTAGCTGGCGTGGGAGGGAGGCCCTGTGCCTTTAACTGAGGCTTAATGTGCTGAAATGGAAAGGCCAAGCTCTTCAGGGCATGGAACCAAATAAGGCCGCCTGCTCATCGCTGCAGATCAGACTGACAGCTTAGAAGGACTGGTTTAAAAGCTGCCAACCCCAGGCTGCAGTGGGAAGGGGGAAATGATGAGCCTCCCCCTTCCCTTTATTAGCAGAACTGCACCGCAGGATCCAAAGTCCTGTGTGCCACTGAGCAGTGTGTTGGTTTTATAGCCTGCTCTTCACTACCTGAAGGAGTCTCAGAGTGGTTTACAATTGCCTTCCCTTCCTCTGCCCACGACAGACACCCTGTGAGGTAGGTGGGGCTGAGAGAGCTCTGAGAGAACTGCTCTTGAGAGAACAGCTCTGAGAAAACTGTGACTGGCCCAAGGCCACCCAGATGGCTGCATGTGGAGGAGGAGTGGGGAATCAAACCTGATTTGGTGTAGTGGTTATGAATGGGGATTCTAATCTGGGAGAACCGGGTTTGATTCTCCACTCCTCCACATGCCGCTGCTGGGTGACCTTGGGCAAGCCACAGTTCTCTCAGAGCTGTTGTCTCAAGAGCAGTTCTCTGTCAGAGCTCTCTCAGCCCCACCTACCTCACAGGGTGTCTGTTATGGGGAGAGGAAGGGAAAGGAGATTGTAAGCTGCTCTGAGACTCCAAGTGAAGGGCGGGGTATAAATCCCATCTCTTCTTCTTTGTCGTCGTCTTCTCTGGATTAGAGTCTGCCGTACTCTTAACTACTACAGCACAGAGCCAGTGAGGTGTAGTGGATGGAGTGGAGTATTAGGATCTTGGGCAACCTTCACAAACTCTCAGTCTGGCCTACCTCACAGGGCTGTTGTGAGAAAATGTAGGAGGGGAGAACAGTGTTCGAAGCCACTTTTAGTTTCAACTGTGGGGAGGAAAGTGGGACATAAATAAATAAATGTGTCACCTGTGAGCTGTCTGGAGCTCAAGCCCCCTCTAAATGAACGCAAGAGCACCATCAGAAGATTGTTCCTTGCATTAGTCAGTGGGTGGGAAGCCCTTGGGGTTGTCTTCCCATCGATATGCAAATGTCTTGAGCCTGGAGCCCTTTGGGAAGATCTATATTCCGGGACTGGCACTAGTTTCTGGGTCTAAATAGGCAGTGGCAATGAGCTCCCTGTGAACATGCCAGCAAATAACTAAGCATTCTGAGGCATTACCCAGAGAGGCGCTCGACCTTCAAGAGGACATCAAATTAGATCTGTCCACTCAAGAGCACTCAAGAAATCACGGAACTTCTGTTAAGTTCCTGGAATTGCATCCCTGATCTTGCAGAAGACTCATCAGGCTGAAACCTGCCCCACTTACCTACCCCAGATGGATGATTAGAAGGCACATGAAGTGCGATGTTAGGCTATTTACTCCCCATCCGGAAACCAGAGCAGAATTCCTCCCTCTTCCCCCGCTCCCTTCACAAAATTCAACCCCGCAATCATATGGCAAATGGGGAGGCTTTCTCTATCTAACATCTCGCTCAATTGTTGTGCATTTGAGGATTCCGGTTTTTTCACTGTCCACCAGCTGCTGTGTTCTGAATGCAGCCAGAACAAAGGCGATGCCTCCGAGCTGCATTCCCGTTGCACGCCTGGGCATTTCCCCCCACGCGTGAATTGGAAGCAGTCATCCCATCCGGCTGCTCTGAAATGCAGCTGTGGCTGGGGCGGAACGCACCAGCTGTTCCAAAAACTCCTTCAAAACAGTCAGGCGCAGACAGGAGGCCACAGCTTTCCCTGGGGAAAGTACAAGGGCAGGAAGGTGTGCATTTGTTTGTGTGTGTGTATGTGTGCGCGGGTGCACGCACGCACATGCAAACACACACGTAGTTTAGTCAGAATACAGTTATCCAAGCTGGAATCTATGTGGGAAGCGAATGTTCTCGGGCTGCATGAACAATCTACCTGGCCCTGCCTCTCCTGCAGCAAGCTGACTTGCTGAGCCGGTAAGATGGGTCAGACTGGATACCTTCATGGAAATGCCTCACACTGCGGCACATCGTTAAGACATTTAGCTAAGAGCTCCACCTTGCTGTGGGTCTCTTGATGGGCACCTACAGTCCCTATTAGTTATGTCTGTTAAAAGTACTTACATTTACATTTCTTCCCCTTTGTCTTTAAGTGGGGGATGTGACAGAGGTTTATAAAAGTGAAGCACAGTGTGTGCAAAAAGCAAACTTCCCCCCTCCCTTTCCCATAACCCTAGAAACAGGTGGCACCAGATGAATCTGTTGGGCAGTAGGTTCAAGACAGGAGAGTACAAGAGCCAGTTTTGGTGTAGTGGTCAGGAGCACGGACTCTAACCTGGGAGAACCGGGTTTGAGTCCCCACTCCCCCACATGCAGCTGCTGGTGTGACCTTGGGTCAGTCACAAGTTCTTTCAGAACTGTTCTCTCAGGGACAGTTCTCAAGAGAGCTCTCTCAGCCCCACCTACCTCACAGAGTGTCCATTGTGGGAAGGGGAAGGGGAAGGAAGGGTAAGCCGCTCTGAGACTCCTTCGGTTAGTGAACAGTGTGGTATAAATCCAGTCTCTTCTTCCTTTACTACTAAGAGTTCCCAACCTCCAGGTGGAGCCTGGAGATTTCCAGAATTACAGCTGATCTCCAGATGACAGAGATCAGTCCCCCTAGAGAACATGGCTGCTTTGGAGGGTGGACTCTGTGGCATCACACCTTGCTAAGGTCCCTGCACTCTGCAAACCCCATCCTCCCCAGGATCCACCCCAACATCTCCAAAAATGTCCCAACCCAGTTGGCAACTCTAGTACTTCTCACACATGCCTCGTTAGTTTACGGGAGTCTGGTCACAAGATGTGGTCGTGGCACTAGTTTATAAGGCTTTCGCATTAGGCGAATTCACAGGCGCTCGGATCTGTCATGCCCGGAGTTGGATGTCCCAGGCCAGAGCTCAGAAGCGAGGCAGTGTCAGCCCTGGTTCGTACTTGGATCGGAGACCACCAAGGAAGTCGAGGGTCATGACACAGAGGCAGGCAACGGCAAATCACCTCTGTCGTCTCTTGTCTTGAAAAGCCCACAGGGTTACCATAAGTGAGCTGTGACCTGATATTAGCTATGATGGCTAAAGGAAGCCTCCATGTTCGGAGTGTACCTCTGGATACAGTTGTCAAGGTAGACAGCAGGGGGAGACTTTAGCTTCAGTGCCCTTTTTTGTAGACCACTGTAAGAAACAGGATGTTGGAGCAGACAGACAGTTGTTTTCACTTTCTTTCCTGTCTTTCCTTTTGAAAGGTCTATTGATCTCCTCTCCTCTTCCCTTTTGTCATTTGGCTTGATTCATAGACAATTGGTCTGATCCCGGCTGAATGGCTGTTATATTGGTGTGTTTTCACTTTCTTTCCTGTCTTTCCTTTTGAAAGTTCTATTGATCTCCTCTCCTTCTCTTCCCTTTTGTCATTTGGCTTGATTCATAAAGTTTGCTTGCATAATAGTAAGAGAGAGAGAGAGAGAGAGAGAGAGAGAGAGAGGAGAGAGGTTAGCTCCGCTGCATCAGTTCAAGGCATTTATTCAATGCCGATCGATAGAGAGGTGCGATGTTTACCATGGCTTTATTGATCAATGCAAAAATTAATTGTGTCCCCAATGGTGTGTCGGCTTCTTGGGACTAAGCCACTTCGAACGCTGCAGACCCATCTGTCACGTCCCCTAGTCCCGCTTCCTCTAAGAAGCTCAGTGTGGAATATCTTGTTCTCCTCCTTCCATTGTATTCTTAGCTGCAACCCTATGAGCTAGGGTGGCCGTTCCCCCGATAGGGGCAGGGGGTTGCCCACTTTTGGGCCCCCAGATCCACCGGCCCCAATCTGGCCGGCGGGGGGAACCCCGTCCCCAAAGCGCCCTGTTCGCACCAATGCGGCCAGTGCAATGACGTCACCCGGCGATGACATAATCACACAGGACATGTTGCCGAGGTGGGGGTTCTCTATCACTCAAAAAACCCCTCTATGTTTACCATAGAGTTTTTCCTTGAATGACAGAGAATAGGTGACGTCATTGCGGTGTGCATGCTTTGTGTGTGCGCCAAAGAAGTCTTGGAGGAGGACTGGGACCTCCCCACTGGCAGCCAGGTAAGACTTGGGCAACTCTGCTATGAGGGAAAAAAGGGGGAAAGGGAAAAAAACTGAACCTAAAACCTAGAATTCAGAACCTAAAAAGGTTAGTCAAGAATGGAAGAGGGCCAACTCTAAAAATCTAATTATGAAACATACAAAAATATACATGTATTTATTAAACACAAATTAAAATCACAAATAAGGGTCCATTCATTTTAATTTTTTTATAAGAAGAGCCTTAACTGAAGGAATATTTCATTGGGAACATTTGGCTATACAATCTCAAGAGAATATATAGTTGACCAGAGAGAAGTACCACTGGACATGTGATTGCACTGGAGGTTTCATTTGTATTTTTGCCCAGTGGTTAAACTTTGGAACAATTGTGTTCTGGTCTTTACTTCATATTTTGTATATGTATGATTGTATATATTTTTACATATTAGCCAATATGTTCTATTTGCATTAGACCTCTGAGGAAGGCCTGGGTGTGTGTGTGTGCGCTCTATCACTCAAGAAAAACCTCTATGTTTACCATAGAGTTTTTCCTTGAATGACAGAGAATAGGTGACGTCATTGCGGTGTGCATGCTTTGTGTGTGCACCAAAGAAGTCTTGGAGAGAAGGACTGGGACCTCCCCACCGGCAGCCAGGTAAGACTTGGCAACTCTGCTATGAGCCCATATGACACTCTAACCCTGGGATCCCCAGGCAGTGTCCCCCTTTGACTGAGGGTTCCCAGGGTCAGAGTACTCACTCAGGCACCCAGTGGCTGGCTCTGCCTTCTGTGGCAGCCACTTGACATATCATGTTTAAAAGCTCGTGCTTTGTTTAATTTCTGTTTGAGATTTCTGTTTGTTTTCAGATGTCTGTAGTCCAAACCAATGCTCCCCATAAGCTGTGGAGTCTTGTGAGCAAAAATTCTACTTTGTGAGCTACTGGCATTAAAGTTGTGAGCAAGTGATTTGGCTACTGCATAAATTAGTTTGCTCTGGAGCCATCCTCCCTGAGCAAAGACAAAAATGTGTGAGCCAGAGGCTAAAAAACTGTGAGCTAGCTCACACTAACTCAGCTTAGAGGGAACACTGGTCCAGACCCTATTGTATTGTTCACTGGATGTTCGGTCCTGTTGATTGTACTTGACTATGTAATCCACCTTGAGTTTCAGCAAGAAAGGCGGACTATAAATAACCAAATAATAAAAACTCTCAACATGGCCAAATCTGTGAATATTTAAATCCAGACATTAGAGCCATGAACAGATGAAATTAAAATCTGAAAATCTGAAATTAAAAAGAAAAACCTGGCACTTTTTATGCCAGAATTTTAATATATATATATTTTTGCTGTCAAGTCACAGCTGACTTAGGGCAACCCTGTATGGTTTTCAAGGCAAGAAACATTCAGAAGTGGTTTGCCATTGCCTGCCTCCACATCATAACCCTGGTATTCCTTGGAGGTCTTCCCATTCAAATACTAGCCAGGGCCAACCCTGCTTAGCTTCCACGATCTGATGAGATCTGGCTAGCCTGGCCTATCCAGGTCAGTGCAAGTTGGACATACAAAGATGTAATGTCAAATTGACCACTAGAGGGAGCAAAACACATGCAGAAAATAAAAATCGCTCAATCCTGCAGAGCTGCTGGCTCTGAGCGATTTATAGTTACACATATTAATAAGGGACTAACAATGATTCGTAGGGGGTAAGGGAGGACAACATATAAATCTTTTTAAGTCACACACATTTGCAGCCGACAAAAATTAGAATGTGGAAGAGGAATACAGAGGAAAGATGCTCCTGCAAGTCCTTGTGGGTTCCCTAGTGCACAGCTGGGCTCGGTCCCGCAGCTGATACTGCACAACTGCAAAATAGTGATCCCAGGCAGGGGCTGCTGGGGTGAGGGCAGGAAGGAAAAGTAAAGACAAGGGGGTAGATAAAGGTAGAGTTAGTGGGAAAGAGAGGAGGAAGCAGGAAAAGGGGAGATATGAGGGGGACTTTCAGGGAAGGGAAGAGGAAACAGGGGAGTGAATGAGATGTTCCCCACAAGTCCTTGAGGGTCCCCCACTTGTCAGTGTATCTAATTCTGAACATGGCATCATCTGTGGATACTTAAATCTGGGAACTAGGGCCAGGTTTGCAGAAAAATCTGAAAGCTAAAAAAAGAAAAGAAAACATTGGGGGGTTAACCCTCCCCCCAAATGATATAAACAGAGCCACAAGCTTTAAGAAATGAATGCCCTGTGTGGCTGTCCCTAGGCAACCACAGCAGTATGGCCTACGGTTGACAACTCCAGCTTGGGAAATCCCTAGAGATGTGGGGGCAGAACCTGGGGATGGTGAAGTCTGGGAAGGGGAAGGAGCTTAGCTGGAATCTATGGAGATCAGCTGTCATTCCAGAATATCACCAGACTCCATATGGAGATTGGTAACCCTAGTGTTGCCAGAATTCCAGGCTTGGTTTCTAGCAGTAAAAGGCAAGGGGGACAGGAAAAGGCCCTTTCCTGGGCTGTTTTGTCCTCTGAGAGAGATCTCATTGGGGGCAGGCTTCCACTGACTCACTCAGGACTGGCTGCTTGGTAGTGTTTAACACTACCGATTTCCCCCGCAGTTTCATGATCCTGTTTTTTGAGGATCATGAAACCGCGGGGAAAATCGAGCGAAGCTGTGGGTCAAAATGCGGCCCTGCGGCTTTGAGTGGGAAATTGACCAATGGAAACGGGGCGAAGGGAGGAGCAACGGCGGCGCAGCTCCTTGTGCAAAATCAGCCCATATGCCAGTGGACATACAGCCCTTATCTCTGATTCTCTCTCTCTTTTTTTGGTAGTTGTTCGTGTTTTTTATATATTTGTG
Source organism: Gekko japonicus (assembly GCF_001447785.1). NCBI lineage: Eukaryota > Metazoa > Chordata > Lepidosauria > Squamata > Gekkonidae > Gekko > Gekko japonicus. The sequence goes on from NW_015160838.1 coordinate 1,483,603, forward strand.
TGTGTATGTGTGTGTGAGTGAGTGTGTGTGTGTACACCTGGAAGTCATGGCGACCTCTGGTGACTGACCGTACTGGGGGCCTGGAGGATATTCAGAGAGGTGGCTGAATAAAGCCTGCCCCCACCTCCCAACTGCTGGTATTCCAAGGAGGTCTCCCACCCAAGGACTTGGACCCCACTTCGCTTCCAAGATCTGACACAATCGGGCTTGCCTGGGTTATCCAGGTCAAGGTTCTTATTTCTTATTCTCAAGTCCACATTTTTCAAGAATAGCACTAGCCTAATTTATGAGGCAGTTATAAAGATTATGGAAACGTTGGAATCAATCAATCCATTTATAAACCTTATCGCCTTTTGGGGTGTGAAAACAATGCCCAATAAGCTGTGTGAGGAATTTTGAACATTTATCAAAGTGTCACTGAAATGCTGAGGTGGCCCCTTGAGGAGGCAGAGAAGGTTAGGAAAAGAAAAGGTACATGTGTGAGGAGTAACTCTTTCTCTGCAAGGGGTCCAGCTTCAGGGCCGCTGGATACTTCTCCTTTATTCTTTTGCCGGCCATTTCCGAACTGCAGGCTCTCCTCTTCCCTGGAACAACAAAGGCCAACCTCCAAAACAGAGGGGTTCTTTTAAAACAAAGCACAGTTTGTGGCGAGAAACCTTGGTGGAGGGAAGTCAACTACTACTGTCTGGGGAACAAAGGCAAAGAGGATAGGAATGGGCCTTCTTTTCCTTCTCTGACTTCCCTTTCTGATCAGTTGGGAGCAATGCTCTCTCTAAGCTGTGGAGTCCTGTGAGCAAAAATTCCACTTGTATTATTTTTTTTAATTTTTTCACATTTATATCCCGCCCTCCTCCCCAATGGGCTCAGTTTGTGAAATACTGGCATTAAAGTTGTGAGCGAGCGATTTGGCTGCTGTACAAATTAGTTTGCTGTGGAGCCATCCCTTCCTGAGCTAAGACAAAAATGCGTGAGCTGGAGGCTAAAAAACTGTGAGCTAGCTCACACGAATTCAGCTGGTTGAGAGTCAATAAGAAAAGAACTCATTGCTGAAGCACCCAGCCAGTTCGTTCACACTGCAGCTGGATTACTTGTGGTGTATTCAATTCAATGTAAACTGTATGTGAACTCACTCATTGGAACACCATGCAAAGCTTCGTCCTGGGCAAGGATCCTAATTCCTAAATTCCTATTGGTAGCCCAGGAAGAGCCGACCAATCACCTAACATCCAGTTCCCTGAGAGGGAACGTCTGTGATTGGACTTTATCTTTACAATCCTATTGGTTGTTATGTACAGTAGGGCGTGGCTACATTAGCCTGGGAGAGTTTAAAAGGAGCTCAGCTGCAATACAAAAAGTGTTCTGGTTGTTCTGTTCTGGTTAACATAAGAACATAAGAACATAAGAGACGCCAATGTTGGATCAGGCCAAAGGCCCATCCAGTCCAACACTCTGTGTCACACAGTGGCCAGAAATACCAGTGCCATCAGGAGGTCCAGCAGTGGGGCCAGGACATTAGAAGCCCTCCCACTGTTGACCCCCCCCCAAGCACCAAGACAGAGCATCACTTGCCCCAGAGCCCCTAGCTATACCTTGTGGCTAATAGCCACTGATGGACCTCTGCTCCATATGCTTATCTAATTCCCTTTTGAAGCTGTCCATGCTTGTAGCACCCACCACTTCCTGTGGCAGTGAATTCCATGTGTTAATCACTCTTTGGGTGAAGAAGTACTTCCTTTTATCCGTTCTAACCCGACCGCTCTGCAGTTTCATGGAGTGCCCACGAGTTCTTGTATTGTGAGAAAGGGAGAAAAGTACCTCTTTCTTTACCTGCTCTTTCCCATGCATAATCTTATAAACCTCGATCATGTCACCCCTCAGTCGTCTTTTCTCCAAGCTAAAGAGCCCTAAGCGCTTTAACCTTTCCTCATAGGGAAAGTGTTCCAACCCTTTTATCATTCGAGTTGCCCTTTTCTGCACTTTTTCCAAAGCTATAATATCCTTTTTAAGGTGTGGTGCCCAGAACTGCACACAGTATTCCAAATGAGGTCTCACCATTGATTTATATAGGGGCATTATTATATTGGCTGATCTGTTTTCAATACCCTTCCTAATAATCCCCAGCATAGCATTGGCCTTCTTTATTGCAGTCACACACTGTCTCGACATTTTCAGTGAGTTATCCACTACAACTCCAAGATCTCTCTCTTGCTCAGTCTCTGCCAGTTCAGACCCCATCAATGTGTATTTATATTTAGGATTTTTGGCTCCAATGTGCATCACCTTGCACTTGGCCACATTGAACCCCATTTGCCATGTTGACGCCCACTCGCCCATCCTTGACAGATCCCCTTGGAGTGCCTCACAATCCTCACTGGTTTTCACCACCCTGAACAACTTTGTATCATCCGCAAATTTAGCCACTTCACTGCTTACTCCCATCTCCAAATCATTAATGAACAAGTTAAAAAGCAGTGGACCAAGTACTGATCCCTGCGGTACCCCACTGCTTACCACCCTCCACTGAGAAAATTGCCCACCTACACTCACTCTCTGTTTTCTATGAACTAGCCAGTTTTTGATCCATAAAAGGACTTGTCCTTCTATCCCATGATTTTTGAGCTTACTTAGGAGCCTTTGATGAGGAACTTTATCAAAAGCTTTCTGGAAGTCAAGGTAAATAATATCTATTGGATCCCCCTTGTCCACATGTTTGTTCACCCCCTCAAAGAACACTAACAGGTTAGTGAGACAAGATCTTCCCTTACAGAAACCGTGCTGAGTCTGCCTCAATAGGTTTTGTTCATCTATGTTCCTACTAATTCTTTCCTTAATAATGGTTTCCACCAATTTACCCGGTATCGACGTCAGACTGACTGGCCTGTAATTTCCCGGATCTCCTCTGGAACCCCTTTTAAAGATGGGAGTGACATTAGCTACCTTCCAATCCTCAGGAATGGAGGCAGATTTTAAGGAAAGATTACATATCTTTGTCAGGAGATCTGGTTGTGTTAAGTGTTGCTCATTAAAGCTCAATCACTGGCTGAAATCACTCTCTGACTCTTGTTAAGTAGCCGACTTAACATTACTGACCTCACAGGGTCATGTTGCAGAGAAAGCTGAATGTCTCATGCTCTCTGTGCACTTTTGTACATGACAACTGGGTACAGATGCAGCAGCAATCTCCCGCCTGCTGGTGTAGGTCAGAAAATGCTACCTGTCAGATTTTGTCTCAAGGAGGGCGTTTTCTATGATTCAGGATTTCAATAACAGCCTACCTGTCAAAAAAAAAATGCATGTGACATAGGTATGATGTGAGCGGCAAACAGCTTTGCAAGCTCTGGCACAAACTCGAGTCCAGAGCGGTGCGAGAAGAAAATCCTTAATGATTAAACATTTTTTAAAATAAAAGGTTGAGTGGGAAATGTACCTTCCTTTAACACTCTGTTCTGCTCTTAACCACCCTCTGCCTTTCAGATTTTCAAAAGCAATAGAACCCCAAATTATAATTATGGCCAGCAAAGAAACAGCAGGGACCCCATTTCAGATGTAGGAGGAAGGGAAGAGATTTCAGTGGAAGGAGAAAGCTGAATTTAAAAGAACCCTCCCCCTCCCCAAACCCTGTATACCTTAAGAACATTCGCTGTGTGCATTTCTTATTTGTTCCCCACAATAATATGTATAGAAATGTTATCAGCACAGGCCAAAGTCTCAACCCTGCATTTAAGCAAAAGAGGCCTTTAGCCTACATAGGCCCATTTAATTGTTTACAATAGTCACTTGGCCTGTGCAATTACTGGCCAGAAAGACTGGTTCTCCTATGGTTGCCAGCCTCCAGATGGGGCCTGGAGATCTCACCAGAATTAGAACTGATCTCCAGGTGAGAGAGATCAGTCCCCCTGGAGGAAGTGGCTGCTTTGGAGGGTGGACTGTATGGCATTATACCCCATTGAGGTCCCGCCCCTCCCCAAACCTCTCCTTCCCTAGGCCCCATCCCACAAGTCTCCAGGTATTTCCCCACTCAGAGTTGGCAACCCTTGTCACACTATAGTGATGTGTCAACGGCAGATGTATTACGAAGCCTCTAGTAGCAGGAGGAAACAGTGGCTTGGGGGGAGTGGCTGAGGCAAGAAAAAGGCACAGATGGGGGGCCCCTGCAAAAATGTATAGCTTCCTATCCACTTGGCGTATAAACATGGGGGAAAACAAGGAACATGGGCAATTAAGGAAATGATGTCATGTGGATGCTAAAAAAACAAACACAGGCTGCTTTCACATCAAGGATTTTTCATGTTTCGGCCACCTGAGTCATGCAGGTCCCCCCCCCCCCATGCTTCCATATGGTGTCATCCAAGAAGAAGGAGGAGGAGGAGGAGGAGGAGTGGATTTATACCCTGCCCTTCACCACCCAAAGGTGTTTCAGAGCAGCTTACAATCTCCTTTCCCTTCCCCTCCCCACAACAGACACCCTGTGAGGAAGGTGGGGCTGAGAGAGCTCTGACAGAAACTGCTCTTTTTCAAGAACAGCTCTTAGAGAACCTATGACTGACCCAAGGTCACACCAGCAGCTGCATGTGGAGGAGTGGGGAATCAAACTTGGTTCTCCCAGATTCGAGTCCATGCTCTTAGCTACTGCACCAAATTGGTGCACAGATCATTAACAGCTTGTTCCTTCAGCAAAAAACCCTCTGTTTTAAACCTGTTAAAAAAACATGGTTCTCAGGCAGAACTATCAGCACAAGGAGTTTCTTGGGTCTGAATGTAAAACAGTACAACTGTAGGACTTAAGTGATGACCAGCCAATTACTCTTGTCACTGTTGATGACCACAAGGGGCAATTGCCGGAATTAACATAACAGAAGAGAATCCACAACTCAGCTTGCCTTTTAAAGAGGGGTGAGAGTTGTCCTGAGAACACCGCAGGGGAGGCTTCAGTGCACATCAGGTATGAAAGGAAAACCACAGTTTACCATGGAGAGATAACAGATTTCCCTGTGCTATCTAACATCTCTGTTGGAGAGGTGATTTCACAGACAAGTACATCGGCAACAGGATCACTATGGAAAACCATCGTGTTCTAGTTTGAATGCCAAACGAGAGCAAAACTATGAATGTTTAGAATGTTTTACTGGGACCTCAAGTGGTTAAGACGCTGAACTGCAGGCTGTGGAAGGTCAGTAGTTCAGCAGTTCAAGACCCGAGTGCCGCAAGACGGGGTGAGCTCCTGTCTCTAGTTCCAGCTCCTGCCAACCTAGCAGTTCGAAAGCAAGAAATTGCAAGTAGATAAATAGGTACCACTTCGGTGGGAAGGTAACAGCGTTCCGTGCACCTTGGTGTTTAGTCATGCCGGCCACATGACCACGGAAACGTCTTCGGACAGCGCTGGCTCTTTGGCTTTGAAACGGAGATGAGCACCGCAACCCTAGAGTCGGATTCGACTGGCTTTCGAGCAAAGGAACCTTTACCTTTACCTTTTACACGATTATTCAGAATACTTTGCGTTGGGGACGAGGAAGAAAAGGGGAAAGCTTGTTAACCCTATGGAGAAAAGCCTTTGGACTTCCACAGTTGTTTGAATCCCACAGGATCTGAGACCTCAACCTTCTGCTGGTTTAATAATCCCACTGGTGTAGTCCTGCCAGTCCCTTGTAGCAGAATAAAACAGGTATCCAGTGACACCTTAAAGACTGTGTGTGTTGTGTGTGGGGATGGCCACAAAATGGATCACAAACTAAAGTTTATGATGAATTTTGGCTGGTTCGTGGTTCACAAAGTCAAGTTTGTGGCAGGTCATCCAGCACCAACTTTCCACAAACTTTCAAGCTGTTTGTGGAGATTCATGCCAGTTCACGAGCGGAGACATTTCCAAACAGACTGTCTCCACTCAATCAAAATGGTTACATAACTTCAGAACAACAACTTGGAGGGCATGTAGAGGAGCATCTGAGGGAGGTCCCCTGCAGCTTTTATGTCTTTAGCTTGCACAGGATCTGTTCTATACACTCCTGAACCTCCTGAACCTGCGCCTGTCAAAATGACTGTAGTGCTCCTTTTTCACAAGCTCAGGTTCAGGAGGTTCAGAAGTGTATAGAATGGATCATGTGCAAACTAGAGACACCAAACTTGCAGAAGATCTCTGGCTAACTCTCCTCTATCTGCCCTCCAAGTCTGGTGAGGATTGGGTTTATGGGGTCCTAGTTACAGCCCCCCAAAGTGCTTTCTAAGGAAATTACAGGTTTGTGAGGCGGTTAAAAGTTTGTAAGGATCCGTGGGTTACAAATAGGGCATGCCACGAACGGAACCCCATTTTTCCCAGTTTGTGCCCATTCCTTAGTTGTGTGTGTTGTGCTGTCAATTTGCTCCTGACTTATTGTGAATTGACGAATGGCCTCCCAAATGTCCTTGATGGCCATGGCTTCCTTGATTGAATCGATCCCTCTCACATTGGGTCTTTTGGCTGCCTTCCACTTTTCCTAGCATTGTGCTTTAACTTATTGTGCTTTAATAATTATTAAGAATAGAATGTGTAAAGAGTTGAACAGAAGACGATGGTAGTTGAAGAAATGTTACCTATGAGATAGAATATATGAAAAAGGTAGTTAGAATAATAATTATATTTTTAGGAGAAAGGATTAGACAAGAAACGGAACTAGGTAGGGGTGGGATCACTGTGGGAAGCCGGGAGAAAGGGAAGGAGGGAGGAAGGAAGGGGAAAGGGCTATAATAGAAATGAGGGAATGTTATAATATTGGACATGTTGTTATGACCCAATGATAAAATGGTTTTTTTAAAAAAAATTATTGTTTCCAGTGACTCTTGTCTTCTCATAATGTGACCAAAGTATTATCTCAATTTAGTCATTTTACCTTCTAGGGTGAGTTCAGGCTTCATTCGATCCAGAACTTATTTGGCGGTCCACAGTAACCGTAAAACTCTTCTCCAACACTACATTTCAAGTGAATCAACTTTCTTCCTGTCTGCTTTCTTCATTGTCCAACTCTCACACCCATACATACTAATGGGGAATACCGTGGCATCAACTATCTTGACCTTGATCACCAGCAACACTTAAGAATCTTTTCTGGCTCCTTCAATGGCTGCCCTTCCCAGTCTCAATCTCCTTCTGACTTTTTGGGTACAGTCTCCCTTTTGGTTGATGATGGAGCCAAGGAATTGAAAATCTTGAACAATTCCAATTTCTTCATCATCAGCTTTAAGCTGTGTAATTCCCCAGTAGTCATTACTTTTGTCTTCTTGATGTTCAGCTGTGATCCTGCTTTAGCATTTTCTGCTTTAACCTTCATTGGGAGTCTGTCCAAGTCTTCACTATATTCTGCCACACTGTGGTGTCGTCTGCATATCTAAAATTGTTAATGTTCCTTTCACCGGTTTTCACTCCACCTTCATCTAAATCTCATCCAGTTTTCCTCATGATATGTTCTGCATAACAGATAGGGAGGTAAAATACATCCTAGACACCTTTGCCCATTGGAAACCATTCTGTTTCTCCATATTTTGTCCTAACAGTAGCCTCTTGTGCAGAAGTACAGGTTGCGCATCAAAACAATCAGATGTTGTGGCGCACCCATTTCTTTTAAAACCAACCAGCGCTTTTCATGATCTACACAATCAAAAGCTTTGCTGTAATCTATGAAACTGGTATGTACGTGGACCGCCACCAGGGGTCCGCGGACTGACCAGAGCTTGGATCCTAGAACAATGGAAACTTCGGATCCTAGATCCCCCAGCCCCAACCAATAGCCACCTTGGCGGGACATTCAAACCCTCCAATGGGAGTGGGGGGTGGCTGGGTGGATATGTATATAGTTGGCCTTGTTGGCCGTTAGAGTTAGTCTTTGTTTGTGTGAAGTACAATAAACGTGTGCTACAGTATGTCGTCGTCCGAGTCCTCCATGCGGCGAATTCAGTACTTTTCAGAAACACAAGCTGATTTTCTTCTGAAATTCTCTAAGGTGCTCCAGTAACCAACATAAATTTGCAATATGATCTCTAATGCCTCTTTCTTTTCTGAATCCAGCTTGAACATCTGGTGTTTCTCCTTTACCTTAAAGACTGGCAACATTTATTCCAGCATGAGCTGTTGTAAACTCCCTTCAGGAGACGCAGGGCCTCCATTCCAAGCTTTTGCTTTTCTGTTGGGGGGGGGAATGTCTTGTGTCTGTCTCACTGCGAAGGTCTTTGAAGGCTCTGAAGCTCAGGTGACCACAGGTGCATGCTGGGAAGGCCCACCCACAGATCTCCCAGCATCTCCTCTAGTTAGACCCTGAGTAGTGGCATGTTTACTCAGCAACACAGCCCAATGAACTCTACAGGCTTACTCCAAAGTTAGTGTACACGGGATTTGGTGGTAAAAGGTGCCATCAAATCACAGGTGGCTGGCTGACCCCTTAGGATTTTCAAGGCCAGAGACAAAAACAGAGGTGGTTTGCTGTTGTCTTCCTCTGCATACTAACCCTGGACTTCCTTGGTGGTCTCCCATCAAAGTAGTAACCAGGGCTTGTTCGTCGTTCAGTCGCATTGTCGAGTCGGACTCTTCGCGACCCCATGGACCAGATCCCGCCAGGCCTTCCTGTCTTCCGCCGTCCTCTGAAGTTGGCTCAACTTCATGTTCGTTGCATCTATGACACTGTCTAACCATCTCATCCTTTGCCGTCCCCTTCTTCTTTGACCTTCAATCTTTCCCAGCATCAGGGTCTTCTCCAGTGAGTGCTCCCTTCTCATTGGGTGGCCAAAGTATTTGAGCTTCAGTTTCATTCTCTGGCCTTCCAGGGAGCAGTCAGGGTCGATTTCTTTTAGGATTGACTGATTGGATCTTCCTGCAGTCCAAGGGCTGGCCCTGCTTAATTTCCGAGATCTGATGAGTTCGAGCTAGCCTGAGCCATCCAGATTAAGGCACGTAGGATTTTAGCCATGACAAATTGAACTCTGTCCTCTTTTTTCAGGGTTAGTCTCGAACTGGGAATGGCTTGAGCAAAAAGGGAGGGAGGGAAGAAAGGTAGATTGGCTGGTAGAATCCCTTTTCCACCTGGGGGACGACGGCTCTTTGCTTCAGGCTGGCAGCTGGAAACCAAACACCAGAGCTGGCTGGCTACTGGGGGGGGGGGGAATCCTGCCCCAATTTCACCTCCTCTTCCTAGGAATGGGAGATGTGATGTGGCACAAATGGGCATTCGAAGGCGATCCAATTAGTTAGTGCTCTTGGCTCCGCTATCTGCTCTGTCATCAGTGTTCCCTGAAGTCCTTCTCAATGATTACCTGCTGTTAACTTAATTGTCTTTGACACAGGGAAGAGGCAATGTGCTCTGATGTGCTGACTCACACCTTAAAAAAAGGAGTAGAGCACAACTGGGGATGGCTGCATTTCCCCCATAGGGAGCCAGTGTGGCATAGTGGTTAAGAGTGCCAGACTAGTATCTGGGAGACCCAGGTTCGAATCCCCACGTGTGCCATGGAACCCTGCTGGGTGACCTGGGTGACCAGTCACATTCTTTCAGCCTAATATACCTCACAGATAGGGTTGCCATCTATGGGTAGGGAAACACCTGGAGATTTGGGGCCTGGGGAAGGCGGGGTTTGGGGAGGGGAGGAACCTCGGCAGGGTATAATGCCATAGAGTCCACCCTCCGAAGCAGCCATTTTCTCCAGGGCAACTGATCTCTTGTCATCTGGAGATCAATTGCAATAGCAGGTGTTCCCCAGTCCCCACCTGGAGGTTGGCAAGCTTACTCACAGGGTTGTTGTACAGATAAAACTGAGGAAAGGAGACTGATGTAAGCTGACTTGGGCTTTCATTGCTCCTTGAGAGCCAGTTTGCTGTAGTGGTTAAGTGGACTCTAATCTGGGAGAACCGGGTTTGATTCCCCACTCCTCCACTTGCAGCTGTTGATGTGACCTTGGGCAAGCCATAGTTCTGTCAGATCTGTTTTCTCAAGGACAGTTCTCTCAGAGCTCTCTCAGCCCCACCTACCTCACAGGGTGTCTGTTGTGGGGAGGAGAAGGGAAAGGAGTTTGTAAACCGCTCTGAGACTCGGAGTGAAGGGCGGGGTATAAATCCAATCTCTTCTCTTCTCTTCTCTTGCCTTCTCATTGGAGAGAAAGACTGGGTAAAATGAATTAATTAAAAAAAATAGAGCAGGAGGAAATAATCAAGTGGATGTTTGAGATTTATTTATTTTTTATTTATTTATTTTGGATTTATATCCCGCCCTTCCAAACGTCTCAGGGCAGCTAACATACGGCTAGTGCCAGGTTAAATAGGTAACATACAATAAAACAGGGTTAAACATCCACAATAAAATCCCATAGACAATATTTAAGGTGCTCTGATGTTATCCTATATATAGATCCCCAAGATGGGCAGTAATCCCAATTCGACGGCCAGCTTTATTAAGTAGCGAGGACTCCAGTGATGATGTTCTACCCGCTTTCGCCAGGCGACGCAGACCCCCATAATAGGGGTAAATGGTGGAACAGTACCACGGTGGTGGAATAGTGGCGGCGGTGGCTCCTACTCAAAAGCCTGGCAGAAGAGCTCCATCTTGCAGGCCCTGCGGAACTGCACAAGGTCCCGCAGGGCCCGGATCTCCCCTGGGAGCTCGTTCCACCAGGTAGGAGCCGCCACCGAAAACGCCCTGGCCCTAGTAGGGGCAAACTTAACATCTCGGGGGCCTGGAACTTCCAGGAGGTGGAGGCTCCCCGATCATAGTGCTCTTGAGGGAACATACGGGGAGAGGCGGTCCCTTAGGAAAGGCGGACCCCGGCCATTCAGGGCTTTAAAGGTAAGAACCAGCACTTTGAAGCGAACCCAGTACGCTATCGGCAGCCAGTGCAGTGCTTGCAGCATAGGCCGGATGTGGTCTCACCTAGAAAGGTCCATCAACAGCCTGGCTGCAGCATTCTGCGCTAGCTGCAGCTTCCGGATTTGCGACAAAGGCAGCCCCAAGTAGAGAGCATTACAGTAGTCTAACCTCGAGGTGACCATCGCATGGATCACAGTGGCCAGGTCCTCATGGTCAAGGTAGGCGACCAACTGCCGATCCAGCTGGAGGTGGTAAAAGGCCGACTTGGCAGTGGCTGCCACCTGGGCCTCCATCGTTAACGAGGAGTCCAGGAGCACACCCAAACTCCTAACCTCCCGCACAGGCACCAAAGGCACCCCATCAAAGGCCGGGAGAGGGAGCCCCAGCCTCGGACCGGTCCAACTCAGGCCCAGGACCTCCGTCTTTGCCGGGTTTAATTTAAACCGACTCTGTCTGAGCCAACCAGCCACAGCTTGTAATGCTCGATAAAGGTCATCAGGACCAGAGTCCGACTGGCCGCCCAGCATCAGAGAGAGCTGGGTATCATCAGCATATTGACGACACCCAAGCCCACACCTCCGGGCAATCTGGGCAAGAGGGCGCATATAGATGTTGAACAACATAGGGGACAACACAGCTCCCTGGGGCACCCCACACTCAAGGGGGTGCCTTCGGGACCACTGGTCCCCAATCGCCACCCTCTGACCCCGACCTTGGAGAAAAGAGGTGAACCATTGAAGAGCAAGCCCCTGAATCCCCACATTGGCGAGGCGGCGGGCCAGCAACTGGTGGTTGACTGTATCAAATGCAGCCGACAGATCTAACACCACCAGTGCCACCACGCCACCTCGATCCAGATGCCTACGGAGATCGTCAGTCAGAGCGACCAGCACCATCTCCGTCCCGTGGCCCGGGCGAAAGCCGGACTGGAAGGGATCGAGGATGGAAGCCTCATCCAGATAGCGCTGTTAATGATCCTCCTGTGTTTACGTAGTTCCCATTCTTTAAAATGGGACGACATTACGACAACAATGGAATGGGAGGGCTGCAGTTGTAATTAATTAATTCAATTATACCCAACTTCCCCCACCTGACCCCGCAACGGGGATCTAAAGCAGGCTACAACACTTTCCCTCCTCCGTTTTCTCCTCACAAAAATAACCCTGTGAGGTAGTTATGGCTGAGAGCGTGTGACTGGCCGAAGGTCACCCAGCCAGCTTCTGTGACAGAATGGGGGTTCAAACCCATTCAGACCTGGGGTCTGCCCATATCCTACTCCAACACTCTAATCACTGTGCCATGCTATTAGTGCGAAACTACAGCTGCTTCCACATGGGGACTCTTCCCCCATTGTACACGCATTGCCTCAGCAGATGTGGAGGCATTCACGGTGTCAAGGGAGCGTCCACACGGGGGTTGGAATTCTCCGTTTTCCTTGGTATCCCCTGTTGCCCACCAGTCTCCTCAAATGTGCAATCATATCAACATATTTCAGAGCTGGAAAAAGTACCAAAGAGGGCAACCGAGATGATTAGAGGGTTGGAGCCCCTTCCCTGTGAGGAAAGGCTGAAGTGTTTGGGACTTTTCAGTCTAGAAAAGAGATGACTAAGGAAGGACATACTTGTACCCGGATAGTCCGGGCTAACCTGATCTTGTCAGATTTTGGAACCTAAGCAGGGTTGGCCCTGGTCAGTATTTGGATCGGAGGCCGGCAAGGAATACCAGGGGTGTGACACGGAGGCCGGCAATGGCAAACTAACTCTGAACAGTCTCTTGCCTTGAAAACCCTGCGGGGGTCACCATAAGTCAGCTGTGATTCGACGGCACTTTTCGCCACCAAAGAGGGACATAATAGAGGTTTATAAAATTATGCACAGGCTGGAGAAAGTTAACAAAGAGGACCTTTTTTTAACTTCTTCCAAAATACTAGAACTTGAAGCATCCAGTGGAGCTGATGGCCAGTAGATTCAGGACAGACAAAAGGACATACTTCTTTACACAATGGGTGATTGACATGTGGAATTTGCTGCCAGAGGATGTAGCGATGGCCACAGGTATAGAGAGCTTTAAAAGGGGATTAGATAGATTAATGGAAGAGAAAGGGCCGGCCCGTTATTGTTAAATTTTAGACTCTCGCCTACGGCAATGGCTCTATGAGGGCGCCATTTTACCTAGCCTCGTCCCCTCCTTGCCCCGCACAGGAAGCCTCCCTTGCCGGCTTCTTGCTCCGTCCCCGGCAAGAGACTCCCCTCTTTGCAGCCCCCCAGACAGAAAGAGAAGGAGGCGAGGGGGGGACAGGCACAGGGAACAGCCCAGGACAACGGGAAAGTGTCGCTTGGTGTCGCTTGCCCACTGCCGCCCCCGCCCCACGGTCTCTTTGGAGCTCCTTTTGCAGCCTGGCACAGGGCCCCTCCCCTCGAGCGATCCTGCCCGCCCCCGTCCCACCCTGCACGGGAGGGGGCAGCAGAATGTATCCTCACCTAGTGGGCGAAAAAAACTGGGGCCGTCACTGGGAAGAAAAGTCTATCAATAGCTACTAGCCATGGTAACTGAGGGCAACCTCTACATTCAGAGGCACTAAACCTCTGAATCCCAGAGCCAGGACACAGCATCAGGGGAAGGCCTCAGTCTCTGTGCCCTGTTGTTGGCCCTGCAGAGGAACCGGTTGGCCACTGTATGAGGCAGGAGGCTGGTCTAGATGGACCACTGGTCTGGTCCAGCAGGGCTCTTCTTATGTTCTTGACCTGATGGCTTTTTGTTGACTTAAAAATAACCAGTACATTATAATGATGCAGTGCTTTAAGACTATGGTGCTATCGCAGGGGTGGCCGAACTTAACATAAGAGCCACACAGGGGGGAAAAAATCAGATGTTTGAGAGCCACAAGACATGAATACACATGTTTTTATTGAAAAATATACAAATTTGCATATTAAATTAAAGAGACAAATGCCTTCTCTGAGCCAAGCCAGTCTGCTGGTGTGGCGGGGGTTGAAGAACACATAGGGGAGA
>NW_015160838.1:1497566-1520836 GCF_001447785.1 Gekko japonicus
ATGCACCCTCCAAGCCCCCCCCCCCCGGCTGGCTTGGAGAAGGGATTTAAAGAGACAAATGCGTCCTCCAAGCCGGCCGGGATGGAGGGAGCTTTGAGAATGCATTTAAAATTAAAGTTGCTTTCTTTCTCTGCTCCCCCGCACCTCAAGGCTACCCAGGGAGGGAAACGCTGGCTGGAGAAGGGAAGACCGATCGGGGAGGCATGCCCCCCCTTCGCTTCCCCAGCTGCCCTGCCAGGAGCCGCATACTATGTGTGAAAGAGCCGCATGTGGCTCCCGAGCCACAGTTTGGCCACCCCTGTGCTATAGCAACTACCACTTTTTAAAAAGCCAGCAAAAAAGCCTGCTGGGGTGGGAGGGGATGGCATGCCGAAGAAGACAGGGAGGGGAAATGGCCCTGATGTAGACCGGAAAGTCCAAAAATCTACACCTTCCAGGCCACGTGGTGACAGTGATTTCCTGTCCCAGCTGGTAAAGGGGAGGCCCTATGAAGCAGTGAAAGATTGTGCTGCTCCTTCATCTGCCCTTTGTTTCCTTGATCCTTCTTGCCCCATCTGTTATTGAGTGATATGGAAGCCCCGGTTGCTATACCAGGTTGAGAAGAGGGTAGGGATGCCACCCTCCAGGTGGGACCTGGGGATCCTGGAAGTACAGCTCATCTCCAGACTACAAGAGATCAGTTCCCCTGGGGGAAAGGCATGCTTTGGAGGGTGGGCTGTATGGCCTTGTACCCAACTGAGGTCCCTGCCCTCCCCAGGCTCCGTCCCCAAATCTCCAGGCGTTTCCCGGCCTGGATCTGGCAACCCTGCCCCCTAATCCCCTGCCAGTGGCTGGGGGAGACCTGGCAACCCTAGAAGAGGGTGAATGGATGGAACAGACAGAAGGTGCAAGGGCTGTGCAGTCCCCTGTTGCGTCATTGCTATTAAGAGGAAAGGCACGTTTTCTGGGCCTCGGTTTGGCCACCCTGGCGTTCTGAGTGTTGGAGGGAAAATTCCAGATATATACTTATATTTTCTCTCAATAAGACATTTACAGTGCCATCTTATGCAGAGTTAATCTAGTCTAAGTCCAATGCTGTTGCCATCATTTTGCCTGCCGTCTCATTTCCAAACCATTTAAAGCACATTTGGGCAATCCTGCGTATCTTACATGAAATAAATATTTCATTTCTATCCATCCAGACCTCCCAGGAGCTCTGGGGTTTATCTTGCTTGATCCACACAATAAATGAGTCAGAGAGAGAGAGAGAGAGATTAATTGGCCCAAGGCTATCCAATGTGTACAGTGGCCAAACTGGGATTTGTACCCAGGTGTACCCTGTCAAAATAAAAGATTTTGTCTGCAGCACCACTGGATGTTTGCAAACATGTAGGTTCAAAATATGAGGCACCCTGGGCTGAATGTGAGATATTGGCTAGAGTGTTTGTTTTGTTTGCCATCAGTTTGTAGCCAATTTAAGGCAACCCTTTGGGGTTTTCATGGCAAGAGATGGACAGAAGCAGTTTGCCATTGCCTGCCCCTGCATCATGACACTGGTATTTCTTGGTAGCCTCCCATCCAAATACTAACCAGGGCTGACCCTGCTTAACGTCTGAGATTTTATGAGGTCAGGCTAGCCTGGGCTATCCAGATTAGGGCTAAGAATTATTAAGATTAACTGGTGTGGTTAGTCCAGCCACCATTAGTTAGCAGAATTCTTAAATAAAGCTACAAACACAGCAGCGTCACTTTACCAGGTTACTCAGCTTACAAAGCTACACACAGCCACATTGCAAGTTTAGAAGACAAATACTTCCCTCTTTATTTGAGAAGTACACTTTGGATAGGAAAGAGCAGAGATACGATAGAGTACTAACTTACTAGTTAAAGGATGGAAGCAGGCAGCAAGAGACCCATCTGCCTCATGGTGCCAAGGGAGGACCGCATGTCTCTCAGTGCTTGCAGGTAGACAGCACGTCCATCCAGAGAGAGAGAGAGAGGAGGAAGGGGAAATTGATCCCTGAGAACACGATCTACTTTTCAAAGGGGACAGTGGCAGAAGAGTAGACACAGGAAGAAAGGTCCGTGTGCCTGTCTAGCTATCTAGTCTCTCTTGCCGCTCGGTCTGGAGGTCTGAGACAGAGGACATCCCATCTGGAACTTCCAACAGGGATTGCCACTCAACCGTAAATCTCTGCTCACTATGTTCTTGGGCCAATTACTCTTTCTCAGCTTTACAGGTAAAGTTTAAAAGACCCCAGGTGTACACCCCAAGCTCTTTGTGGAAAGGAAGAGCTGAAGATTCAATTAAGTAAGTGAATACTACCTGGGAACACATCAGGACTTCATACACCCTCTCTTTTGTGCTGAAATCATGATTCAGTGGAGAACTCGTTGACTCCTGGTCTCTTCAAGGTCCCATGCTATGATTTCTTGAAGGAACAGAATGTTCTTGAATAGTAGAACTGGGTTCTTATGATTTGTGCAATTACCAATGGCACATCTCTTTCTCCCACTAAAGGAAAACTTTCAGGGCCTTCCTAATCTAGTGTGGAGGGAGAGGGGGAGGTCCTGTCCCTTTAACAGAGGCTTAATGTGTGGAAATGGGCACTGGAAGATTTTCATGGCAGGGAGGTAAATAACATCACCTGGGAAAGAACATTTCATTAAACCTCTGTTAAAGGGACAGGTCATTTTCTTCTCCAGGAACCTGGCAACCCGAAATAGTGCTAGATATTGATGATGTAAAGATACGTGCAATTACCTTTGCAGTAAAATTACCACCACCTATAATGTTAACTACATCCATCAATCTTTACATTGTGGAGCATCAGAGTCTGGTTTTCCTGGAAAAAAAATTTATTCGAGATATACAGTTGCTCTCTCTTTTTACTGGAACTGTTTAAAATATATACTGCATGCGGTTTAAGACTGCAGTAGGCTTTGAGTCCTTTTTCAGATGCTTTCTTTTGCTCACTTGGTTTATAGTGCTCTGGGGACAGGAGACCAAAAAAAAAAAGATCCCGTGGAGTTTCAATAAAAAGATGGTTTATAGGTCACAGCAGGCAAAGTGTGCCACTCCTCTCAAGCTTTCCAGCTTTTAAAACACCAGATTAAACTTTCATAAAATAAAAAGCACACTTGTCTGTACGATGTATGTCCTTCTGTATTCATAATATTGTTTCTTTGCGTTTGCCACTTCCCTGAGTGGAAGAAGTTCCTGGGGCAGTTTATATAGTCAAAACAGAAAAGTGCCTTCCAGTCTAGGGCTGCCACCTCTCGGTTTGGAAATTCTTGGAGATTTGGGGGTGGAGCTTAGTGAGGGTGGAGCTGGAGGACAGGGGCCTCAGTGGGGTACAGTGCTATCGAGTCCTCCATCCAAAGCATCCATTTTCTCCAGAGGGAACTGATCTCTGTAGTCTAGAGATGAGCTGTAATTCCAGGGGCTCCCTGGGTCCCACCTGGAGGCTGGCATCCCTAGCTGGAAATCCACCTTGCCTTCTAGCCAGTCTTACATAAGTCATGAGCTTTTGTGCCTACTCACCCATACGGATGTAGTTTCTTGGCTTATGGAAGTGGGTTTTGCAAGACCAAATATACTGTCCAAGGGATATCATTAATATATTCAGTGGCTTTCCCCCAAAAGGAGTGTAGTGATTTTAGAATGCCAGATGACATAGATTAGCCAGTACTTGGAAGGACCAAGGGCCAGCTATGGGCTGGGAAATACCTGGAGATTTGGGTGGGGGGGAGCCAGGGGATGGAGGTGTTTGGGGAGGGGCGGACCTCAGTGAGATGTGATGCTGTAATGTATCCAGTCCAGACCGCGTGGCCGTCGAGCTTCGCTCCAAGAGACAATGGACTATGCGGATCCTAGCCCGCTCCAATCAGGGGGCTAGGTTCCCGGCCGAGAGCCTATGGGACTCTCGGCCACTGTAAATAACCTATGCTTTCTAAGGCCCATTTAACTTCACATTCCAGGATGTCTGGCTCGAGGTCAGTGATTATACCGTTGTGGTTGTCAAGGACATCGAGGTCTTTCTTGTATAGGGCAGCTTACATCACGTCATAAAACAATAAAACAATTCCATAAAATATTAATTCATTTAAACATTAATTCATACAAGATTAAAATTTAAATACCAATTTTAAAATATCTAATGGCAGCTCAGCAGTTGGTTTCAATCCAGTACATGGGAAACTCATGCCCGAGAGGGACAGAGGATCACTCCCATGGAATAGATCAGTCACTCCTGGTGCCCATGGTATAAAAGCACCATGGAGCACCTGAAGGAGAGTAGGACGATATTATTTGACATCTGCCACCTCAACCAAAGCACCTCAACCAAACCTCAAAACCCACCATTACGGGCCTTGGGCAAATGAAGGGAACGCCTCAATAAAGCACCTGTACTAATTTTCATGTAAGTAAAGGTAAAGGTTCCCTTGCTCAAAAGCCAGTCGAATCCAACTCTAGGGTTGTGGTGCTCATCTCCCTTTCAAAGCCGAAGAGCCAGCGCTGTCCGAAGACGTTTCTGTGGTCATGTGGCCGGCATGACTAAACACCAAGGTACACAGAACGCTGTTACCTTCCCACCGAAGTGGTACCTATTTATCTACTTGCAATTTTTTCTTGCTTTCGAACTGCTAGGTTGGCAGGAGCTGGAACTAGAGATGGGAGCTCACTCCGTCATGCGGCACACTCGGGTCTCGAACTCCTGAACTACCGACCTTCCACAGCCTGCAGTTCAGCGTCTTAACCACTTGAGACACCGCAGCGCCAATTTTCATGAGGGATAGTCTAAAAACCAAATACTGGAGTGTGCTTGTGTGCAGTTCCCCAAACTGCACAGTAGGTGGTGCATACAGAGTCAATGGGGAGTGGTGCTTTGCTTTGGCAGAGGGACCAGTGCTGGGGTGTGCCACCACCCCCATCTAGGGCGTGGTGGGTGTGCCAGGAAACCCAGCCCATGAGATGAGATGAGTTTGGGGAAATCTTAACTAGCCCCACCATAGGAAGCTGAAAGCCCATCCTGGCAAGCTGAAACAGCGCCGGCTGAGAAAGCCATAACAGGGGTCAGTAACTCTGGAAAGACTCCGCTTAAAGCACCCATAGTGCTTTGATCAAGATGGGTAGCTAGGCTTGTCTGTCTGTAGCAGCAGAAAAGAGCAAGAGTCCAGTAGACTCACGAAAGCTGCATCCCCTGTCACAAATTTTGTTAGTTTTCAAGGTGCTACTGGACTCTTTCTCTTTTCTACCCATAGTGCAGTGCTTGTTGATACAGCTTTTCAAAAGCCTATATCCCCGAGTGGCAATCTAATTTTTAAGCCAGCCAGTTCATCTAAATTCTCAATACCTATTTAAAAAGGAATGGGATTGGGGGCAGCTCTGGGAAATTTGGGAATGAGATCAGCAGCATAGCAGAATGGATGGGGAAGAGGGCTGAGATCGAGGCAATTTGGGCCTTCAAAGTAGGGTAGGTAGGCAGGTAGAAAATTTTACTGTATATGGCCATAGGCCTTTACAATCCGAACATAATAAAAACATACATATGATCAATGTTCCCTCTAAGCTGTGAAGTCCTGTGAGCAAAAATTCTACTTTGTGAGCTCCTGGCAATACAGTTGTGAGCAAGTAATTTGGCTGCTGCATAAATTACTTTGCTCTGGAGCCATCCCTCCTCAGCTAAGACAAAAATGTGTCAGCCAAAGGCTACAAAACTGTGAGCTAGCTCACACTAACTCACCTCAGAGGGAACACTGGTTGTGATGTCTAATTTGAGGAAAGTCAAGTGGAAAATTGGATGGTTATATTTCTAAAAAACAGTGCACTAGCTCACACTAACTCAGCTTAGAGGGAACCGTGCATATGATACATATACGGATATTTAAAATATTTTTTTAAGATTTAATCTACATTAAAATCAGATAATTTCTAAAAACTATTGCACGACAGTGTATATCAGCTGTTTACTTTCCTGGCTACCACATTTGCTCTTATTTTCCCGGCAGCTAGGGTGTAGAGTGCCGTCCATTTGGAAACAAATGAATCCATGTCTGAGAGCATGAAACTTAATTTATCAGGATCAGGCAGAAGCCAGAGACCAGTTAATATATTAGCAAGAATTTTTTCCCCTTGGTTCTGAGTATAAAGGACAATTGAAAACATAGTGTGGTAAGTCCTCAATCGAACTTCCACAAATACATATACACGGATCCATGGGTTCCCAACCTCCAGATGAGACCTGGAGTTCTCCTGGAATTACAACAGATCTCCAACCTGCTGTGATGTCAAAGAAGGCCTGAAAGGGGGGGGGGCAACCTTTCCTGGCTGCCACTGGTTTAGCTGCTGTGATGTCACATAAAGAGTCGGCAACTACAAGCCAGGTGGATATATCCTAAACTGGATTTGGGAGTCCTTAGAACTGGAATTCCACATTAAACCCCCTGAGGAGAGATTGTAAGATTTCAAGCTGAACCTTCTACCAATTGGTCAAGTGGTTCCAGAGCTCTTTGACAGAAAGAGACAAAAAAGCCACAAGTGGTTGTTCAACGTACATGAATATTTCTGGAACTCCTTGCAAAAATAATATATGCAAAATCGTTCGACTCTGTCTCGCTAAAGGTCGACATGATGGAAAGCGTCTGCTCTCTTCATTAAAATGATCCGCAGGTACAAAAACCGCTGTGAAGCCTGCTGTTTGACAGCCAACCCATTTTTGCATGCTTTACAATATAAAAAGGCTTGGTACCAAGAAGAGCCGTTCCCCAGCACTGGGCAAACAAAGATTCATTTGTGTTTAATATTAACAAAGAGCTGGGAGGCAGCTGTGCTGTAAACAGGTGGCCGGAGGGACATGAACCAATCAGAGAGCCAAAGCTGGGAGGGATACCCTCCCCACCCCGCCACACAACTATTGCAGAAATTTGAAACAGCATAGGATATTAGATATAACACAGAATGCAGATACAAGGCAGAAAAATGTTATTAGATCAGTAGAAAATCGTAGAAGCACAGACTTGGAAGGGGCCAGACAGGCCATCTAGTCCAACCCCACCTGCTCAATGCAGGATCAGCCTAGAGCATCCCTGACAAGGGTTTGTCCAGCTGCTGCTTAAAGACTGCCAGTGACTGCAAGATAATGCATACTGCAAACTGGTAATAGGTTCTGGACACAGTGGTCCAGTCCGCAATCCCTTTCCCTTTATAAAGGACCTTCCCGAACCCTTCTCTTATAGTATAGCCCTATTACCTTCGTAGAAATGCTCTCCTGAACAGCATTTTTCAGGATACTTTGTGGAACAACAGAAGCCTGCCCCACCCCCGATCTCCTCAAACAGGCTATTCCACAAGGTGGGGGCCACAACAGAAAATGCACATCTGTGGGTGGTGGTTGTTGGTGTTGTCAACTTCCCGCTGCCAGTAGGGTTGCCAGTCTCCAGGTGGGGCCAGGAGATCTCCCGCTTTTACAACTGATCTCCAGCTGACAGAGATCAGCTCCCCTGGAGAAAATGGCTGCTTTGAAAGGTGGACTCTATGGCATTGTACCCTGCTGAGGCCCCTCCCCTCCCCAAACCCCGCCCTCTCCTGGATCCACCCCCAAAGTCCACAGGTATTTTCCAACCCAGACATGGCAACCCTAGCTGCCAGCGAAAGGCCTTGCATCTCCCACTCAGCTAGAGATCGGTTCCTGTGGAGAAAATGGCTGCTCTGGGGGTGGACTATGTGGCCTTATACCCCATCGAGATCCCTTCCCTCCCTAAACCTCGGCCTCCTCAGGCTCCAGCCCCAAACCTTCAGGAAATTTCCCATCTGGGAGTAGACACCCCTAACTGCAGCCTCAAATACGCCAATGAGCTACTAATCAGCTGATCATAAGGATTAGTTTAATACTTCCACCCTGTAGTGTTTGTGTTGTGTGCCATCAAGTCTCTTCCAACTTATGGTGACCCTATGAACTAACAACCTCCAAAACGTCCTATCCTTAACAGCCCTGCTCAGGTCCTGCAACTGAGGGCCTTTGTGGCTTCCTTGATTGACTCAATCCCTCTCACGGTGGGTCTTCCTCTTTTCCTAGCATTATTGCATTTTCCAGTCTTGTCCAAAGTATGATGGCCTCAGTTTAGTGATTTTAGCTTCTAGGGTGAATTCAGGCTTGATTTGCTCTAGAATCCACTTATTTGTCTTTTGGGTGGTCCATATTATCCATAACCTGGAGCTGCGGTGGCTCAAGTGGTTAAGAGGCTGAACTGCAGGCTGTGGAAGGTCAGTAGTTCAGCAGTTCGAGAACCGGGTGCCGCATGACGGAGTGAGCTCCCGTCTCTAGTTCCAGCTCCTGCCAACCTAGCAGTTTGAAAGCAAGAAATTGCAAGTAGATAAATAGGTACCACTTCGGTGGGAAGGTAACAGCGTTCCGTGCGCCTTGGTGTTTAGTCATGCCGGCCACATGACCACGGAAACGTCTTCGGACAGCGTTGGCTCTTCAGCTTTGAAACGGAGATGAGCACCGCAACCCTAGAGTCGGATTCGACTGGCTTTCGAGCAAGGGAACCTTTACCTTTACCTTTTACTATTATCCATAAATCTCCAACATCGCATTTCAAATGAATCAACTTTCTTCCTGTCCGCTTTCTTCATTGTCCAACCTCCACACCCCTACATACTAATGGGGAATACCATAGTATGCATTACCTTTGGCTTTTTGATGTTCAGCTGTAATCCTGCTTTGGAAATTTCAGCTCTAACCTTCATCAAGTAGTCCTTGCAACAAGTCTTCACTGTTTGCTGCCTGGCTGTTCTTTACCTGGATTATTTTTTATGGGTGGTTTTTAAAAAATCAGCATCAAACATCAAGAACAGTTTAAATTGGCACATATTTACATGATTTATCATCTGAAAACGATCAAAGGCCTTCCTGGCAGAGAATAGGACAAGTCTAGCCCGTATAATTGGGGGAAGAACCCCATCACTGGGGAAGAAACAGGAAGAATTGTGGATTTTATCCTACCTGTAGTAACTTTAAATAGCCTGCAGGGGGCAACATTTTGCTACTGAAGCCTAGAGCTTGGTGAAGAAAAGCGCCCCTTCAAGCTCCGTAAAAGAGAACATAGCAGTTCACTCTTCCCTGCTCATTCTTTGCTATGTAGTTTGGCCTAATAGTATATTAGGGAAGGGCTGTGGCTCAGTGGTAGAGCATCTGCTTGGCATGGAAAAGATCCCAGGTTCAATCCCCGGCGTCTCTAATCAAAAGGGCAAGGAAGTAGGTGATGTGACAGCCCACTGCCTGAGATGCTGGGGAGCCATGGCCAGTCTGAGTAGACAAAACTGACCTTGATGGACCAATGGTCCAATTCAGTACAAGGCAGCTTCATGTGTGTTCATGTGTATATCTCTTCCTGTAGTATGCTGAGGGAGTTTTTTCATAGTAGGGGTGCATTAGTTTGTTGTGATGCTCTTTCAAGTTGTAGTTCACAACACGGCAATATTCCACATGTGAGCAACATTTTTGTTTTGTTGTGTTTTCGAGCAGCATTCCTTTGCCTTTGAGGCCACGGTGGGCCGTTGCCTTGGCAATACACTAAAAAAAATTGTGCTGGCTTGTCTGGGGTTGCTCTTCCAGGTTCTATTCCCCACCCACCCAAGATAACCAGCAAGTCCAAAATGCCATGTCTAAATGCTCCTCCACCACGGCCAGTCCCAGTCCAGCCGGACAGAGTGACTATTGTGAGAAGGCACAAGAGGGGGGAAAAATCACAGAACACTTAGTCAGAGATGCATAGAGACATGAATTTGCCCATATGGGAATTTGAATAATGACGGGTAGCAGTGGAAAGAGTTTCCCAGATGCAAGTTTTGCACAGCTGGCTTTGGTTCCGGAACACCTCAAATAGTTCAAGCTGAGAAGCTATTTAAATCACAATTTCTGATTTTTTAAAAGCTCTTTTTATGTGCCTTTTAATGCCAGCCTGTATTTTTCTGGCCCAGAGTATTAATCACTTATGCCTGTCATAATAACTCCAGCCAAAACGGTTCATTGTTAATTCACAATCTGCTCTTTCAGGTTCTAATTGTTAATTCACAATCTGCTCTTTCAATTTCCAAGGACCTCAAGTGAAGTCAGGAAGTTCTGTGGAAGGCCAGTATAGAGGGGAGGCATCTGGGGTGTGTAACAGGCAGGGGTCATTTCGTAGAAAAAGAGGTGCAGGAGCTCATTAGCATAACTTATTTGCATATGCCACACCCCCTGACATCACCGGAAGTGTGTCAGAAGGCAACACCCACCGCTCAGGCTCCACTGGACTGTTTTAGATTTCTAGCTATGGGGGGGGGGGGGGCGGTGCCGTACTGTCTCGCCATTAAGTGTTTTTAGAAAGTGGGTAGGGCCAGGTGGGGCTTTTGTCCAGCAAGGCTTCTGATTAGCCATTGGAGATGTGATTGGTTGTGCAGATCTTTTAAAATGTTGCTTTGGCAGCAGCTCCCACGGTGCCACTAGCAGGGGGCGGGGCTTGTTGCATGTGCCTGCCCCCTGGGCTCTTTACTGCTGGAGCTCCGCTCCTGTGCGCTCCTGCAGGAAATGACCCCTGGTAACAGGTGTTCCAAAGCTGCTTTGCTTCACCCAGTTGGGTTTTCACCTGCCTTGGGTGAAGAAGCAGGGTGCTCTAATCAGCCCTGAACTAGGTTTCCTGACAAGGAACTCCAGACAATCTTCTCATTTGGCAAACTGGGGGGGCACAGAACACTCTCTCTGTTTCATGGATGTCTTCCAGGCTGGCCCAAGGTCACCCAGCAAGGTTCCATGGTGTTGCGGTTTCGCAGGGCCTGTAAAGTGGAGCTATTCTGCCAGGCCTTCGGCTGAGGCAGCGGGTGGCCAATTTTTTTGACCCCCCATGCTGAAAATCACCCCTTGAAACCTGCCCACCTTATTGACCTGTTACTGGACTTCGGCCGGCGGGCCCTCTCTTTGCTGTTGTTTTAACGTTGCGGGACTTAGAAAATATTGCCAGTTAGATTGATTCTCTTTTTATTGTTTATATGATTACTTTAAGCTGTCTGGATATTTTCTACTGATGCTACCCGCCCTGAGCCCGCTTGTGGGAAGGGTGGGGTATTAATTGGACAAAACAAACAATCAAATAAATAAATAAATAAATAAAATGTGTGTTGATCCAAATTCTGGACTCCCAGATACTAGTCCAACATTTTCTACTACTACAACCACATTGGTTCTCTTTAGAGGATACCCATATACTTACTTTTTGTTAGCCCTCCTGAACTCTCAGGGCAAGATCCCATTCCAAATAATTATAAAATACATAAGCCACGTGTGGAATTGAATCAGGAATGGATTGGGAAGTGAAAACAGTGCTGGAGCAAGCTGAGCTGAGTGGCCCCTGAGGCATTACTATTGCAGGGATCTCTGGGCAGGCAGGACAGTGTCCCCCCCTCCCGCTGTTCAACAGTTCAAAGGTACAATGCCATTAAGAGACAAGTGGGGGGGAGTGCTGTATCTGGGTCTCTGCTCACTTTTGAGGCCTCTGAGACGGTGTCATAGAATCATAGAACCACAGAGTTGGAAGGGGTCCTACAGGCCATCTAGTCCAACCCCCTGCTCAGTGCAGGATCAGCCTAGTGCGTCCCTGACAAGGGTTTGTCCAGACCCTGCTTAAGGACTGCCAAGGAGGGGGAGCTCACCACCTCCCTAGGTAGCTGATTCCACTGTTGAACAACTCTTACCGTAAAGAAGCTTTTCCTAATATCCAGCTGGTACTTTCCCGCCCTTAAACCCATTTTTGCGAGTCCTCTCCTCTGCTGCCAACAGGAACAGCTCCCTGCCCTCCTCTAAGTGACAGCCCTTCAAGAACTTCAAGAGAGCAATCCTGTCCCCCCTCAACCTCCTCTTCTCCACACTGAACATTCCCAAGTCCCTCAGCCTTTCCTCACAGGGCTTGGTCTCAAGGATACCATTGGAGAGTCCTCAAAAGGAACCGGGGATCCAGATGTGGCCCTCAGGCCCTTGCATTTGCCCACCCTTTCTTCACACTCGTGGAGGTTTTCCTGCAAGGGGAAAGCCAGCTACAGTTGCTCTCAGAACATCTAGACTATATAACCTATTCTGACTGTGATAGTCTTTTCTTCCAGGTTTTTTTTAAAAGTCTTTTGAGAGAAGAGATTCTAATGGAGCAGTTCTAACAACAGCATGAAAAGCTGTAACCCTGTGGGGAGAATAATGTTCCTGCATGCTGCAGCCAATTAAGATATCGGAAGCACTGCTGCGGACATCAGGCTATGACATTAAAGCCCTCTCTTTGAATCCACGGGGTTCGTATAATGTGTATGTTCTTCTGTGGCCACATTATCTACAGTACAGGGTGATCTCTGCAGCGTTACTCTCTGGGCACTAAGGGGATAATTATTTCTACTGTATTTTCGGTGCGCGCAGCATTATGCAGAATAAGAGCCTAGTCCCTATGGGGGGCTACAATCTAAAGATCAGTAAAAGCACACTTGGACTTTGCAGTTAATTAACTGTTATTTTAATTTGCACATTGTTGGCGCAATCTAAGCAATAAATAACCATTTGGGCAAACGTACCGTCAACTGGTTGTTGTGGTTGCTGTGAGAATGGTGCAAATCCATGGGTGCCAACGTAGGGAGGCAGTGAACGAATGGACAGCAGAAATACAAATTCTGTGCTTTGTTGCCTAGCCAACAGGGGGTCTCCACTTGATTAAGTAATGTTGAAAAATCTCTCTGTTAAGTCGCTCACTTAACAAAGTAGTCGGAGAGTGATTCAGCAAAGATTCAGCTTTATTCAGCAACTCAAACACAACTCCAACACGGATCAACATCTGATAGCCAGAACAGCTTTTACATTGCAGCTGTCCTGCGTTTAAACTCTCCCTGCTAATGTAGCCACGCCTACTGTACAATTACCAACCAATAAGGTTGTATACATACGGACCAATCACGGACGTTCCCGCTCAGGGAGCTTGCTGAGAAGTGATTGGTTGGTTCTTCCTGGGCTAGCAATGCGATTGGATGGATTTGGATCCTAGCAGTTATGCATTCAATGGCAGCTATTGAATACATTACACTCTCCTTTGAAGGCACATTCTCTGCTAACATGGAAACAATATCTGTTTATTTAGAACGTCTTTGTGCTGCCTTTCCACCCTGCTTAGAGTCCCCAAGACAACAATCACAACCATTAAAACAGTTAAAAAAACCCAGCAGCACCTTTAAGACTAACAAATTTTATTGTAGCATAAGCTTTTGAGAGACACAGCTCTCTTCGTCAGACTAACATGGCTAAGTCCTCTGGATCTATAACCATTAAAACAGAGTCAGATGGGTAGCTGTGTTGGTCTGAAGCAGCAGAACCAAGTTCAGGTCCAGTGGCACCTTTAAGACCAACAAAGTTTTATTCAAGGTATAAGCTTTCGTGTGCACGCACACTTCTTCAGATACATTGAAATGGAAGTTACCAGTCCATACACAGAACTATGGTGCTGGAGAAGACTCTTGAGAGTCCCTTGGACTGCAAGGAGATCAAATCAGTCAATCCTAAAAGTAATCAACCCTGACTCCCACCTGATGAGGTCAAGAAACAGATTAACAAAGTCAGAATGATACCCAGAGAAAGCCTGTTCCAAGCCAGGCCCAAAAGAGACAATAATAGAACACCACTACTGGTCACATACAGCTCTCTGAATAATGACTTTTTACTTTGTTGGTCTTAAAGGTACCACTAGACTCAAACTTTTTTCTCCTTCTCAGGCTCATTCACTTGTATACACCATTAAATGCCAACAATGCACTTCGGTTCTCTACATAGGGCAAAACAGGTCAAACCCTATGCCAAAGGATAAATTGACACAAATCTGACATCAAGAATCACAAGACCAAACCTGTGGAAGAACACTCCAACCTTCCAGGACATGAAGCAGCTGTTTTATTGCAAAGGAACAGACTAGAAAGGGAAATTGCTGAGTTACAAGTTATTACAGCACTCAGAACAATGGAACCCCAGGACTTAACAGGGATATTGGTTTCTTATCTCACTACATGTGCTAACGTCATTCAGTCCTTACATCTGTATTCTCCTCAATCCCCCAGAAGGGCTATACATCCCCTTTATTTTATATTATTTCTTATTTGGAATAGTGGATTGTAATAGTAGATTGTAATGTAATGAATAGTAGAGTGTAATGTAATTTGGAATGGTAGCTTGGAATGTATTTCTGTGGTCTGGGGACAGAGGAGATAACTGCACAGCTAATCACACCACCTTAAAGAAGAGGATGCTGCACTGTTGCCTCCACGCTTGAGAGGAGATGGATGGACCGTGATAGGGGGTCTCAATTAATTACTCTCAGCATTCCAGAGTTAAGAAGGGTACATCTGCCCATCAGTTTCCTTCACTATATTCCCACCCCACCCCTCGAATTAAACCCAAACAAATGGTGACCATACAAATTAAGTTTGTTATTCCAGTTTCGTCCTTGCATCTGTTAAACACCTTGATTATGCTGTATGCTAATTTGCTGCTTACCATCCTATATGTATGGACTGGTAAGTTCCATTTCAATATCTGAAGAAGTGTGTGGGTACACAAAAGCTTATACCTCGAATAAAACTTTGTTGGTCTTAAGGGTGCCACTGGACCTATACTTTGTTCAGCCATTAAAACAGCTTTTAACAATGCATATTATAAACCCAATTAAAAACAACAACAGTGAAACAAAACACATAAACAATTATTTCTTTAATAATTCTTTTTATTATAAGTTTTTGATATTATTTACAAAAAATATTACATATTTTAATATAATTCGAGTCTATCATTTTCTTTTCTCATTCAACCATATATATACCCTCGACCATCTCTTCAAATATACTTCGTCATCTTTATCTTGCATTAATATATTCACTTTGTCCATTTTTGCTAAGTTTAACAATTTGTTAACCAATTCTTCCTCACTAGGAATCTTATCCTGTTTCCAATATTTGGCCCTTAGAATTCTAGCAGATGTTACTATCAATATTATTAAATACATATCCGTTCGTGTAATATTATCAGGCATCATATTCAACAAATACGTTTCTGGAATTAGGTTCAAATTTACATTTGTAATTCCAAAAATCATTTTCTTTACCTTTTGCCAATATTTTTGTGCATTTCTACAATTCCACCACATATGATAGAATGTACCAACCATTCTCTTACATTTCCAACATCTATTTGTATAATTTTATATCGTTTCACAGTTTTTTCTGGCATCCAATGTCATCTATAAACCATTTTGAGTACATTCTCCTTATATGCTGTAGCCCTCATAAGTCTAGCAGTCCTCCATATTCTTAACCATGAATCTATATCAAGGGTATGAACAATATCTTCCATCCAGGAGATCATAGAAGGTTTTATCATTTCCTCTAACATATAATCCGCTAGCAACAGATTATATAGTTTTTGAATCAGTTTGTAATTGGAGGAGAGCCAGATTTTATCCAGCTCATTCTTACCAGTTTCGAACCCATATCCTGCGTCTTTAGCATATCTAGACTTTAATTGTAAATACTGCCACCATGAAAACTGTATATTATGTTTTACCAATTCTTCCTCCGTTTTTAACACGTTATTTTTTTTTAGTAAGTTTTCATACGGTTCTCTATTATTTGCTGTAGTTAAAGATGGTTTTACAAGAGCTTCTAGGGGTGCCACCTATTAAGGAGTTTTCTGGTAAAATCTATCCTTTATATAGTTCCATGTTTTAATTAGTACTCTTCTTAGTATGTGATTGTGAAAGTTAGAGTGAATTCTTTCCTTCCCGTACCATGTATATGCGTGCCACCACATATAGAAATCATGCCCCTCTAACGTCAATATTCTTATATTTTCTAAAGTTATCTAGTCCTTAATCCAGCAAAGGGAGGCTGCTTGGTAATATATCTTCCAATTCGGAACACCAAAGCCCCCTCTTTCTTTTTTATCTTGAAGTAATTTCCACTTAATTCTAGGTTTTTCCCCATTCCATATAAATTGTCTTGTTAGTTTATCCAATTCTTCAAAGATTTTATTATTCTTTAGGATTGGAATATTTTGAGCCCTGGGATGCAAGGTTCTCCACCTGCTGTTCCAAAACCACTATGACTATACAAGATATTCACCTGCTGTCCTCATGACTGCTCAATCACTCTTATTACATCTGGCTCTGGCGACCACTGATGTTCAATTCAAAAAATGTTTCTTCAGTCCTGTAAGCGACACCTCCTTAATACAATACGGCTTAACTCAAAACACCATGTCTCCTTTTAATGGCTGTTGGCAAACACCACACTATTCAAAGTGAGCATGTCTACCCATGCATTTAGATACTCCCCTACAATGCACACCTTTCCTTACAACATACCCCAAAAATACATGCCTTTTCAAACTTGAAACTATAAAGGCTCCCCAACACTCATATGCCCATACTCCTATTCATCATTCCAACATAACTTTCAGAGACTTTCCTCACAATGACTCTTTCAACCCAACTTTCCTTGAGACCTGTTCTGTAACAGGATGGACGCTGCGACCACAACCCTATTGAATGACAGGGACATCCCATTCCATATAAATTGTCTTGTTAGTTTATCCAATTCTTCAAAGATTTTACTATTCTTTAGGACTGGAATATTTTGAGCAAAAAATAAAAACCTATGAAGTACATTCATTTTTACTGTAGCTATTCTTCCCATCAGTGGAAGCTGTAATGTATTCTATTTATTTAGATCTTTCCTTAAATCTGAAAGGAGTTTGTTATAATTATCTTCTATTAAATTAATATTTCTACTTGATAGCATAATGCCCAAGTATTTAACATTTTAACTATTTCCATTGAAAACAATTAAAACATATAAATGGGGAGGTGGGTCAGTGAGGGAAGGCCAATGAAACACAAGTCTTCGCCTGCTGGCAGAAGACAGTTATACAGAGGAACCAACAAAGCTTCCTGGGGAGAGAGTTCCATAATTTCGGTGCCACAACTGAGAAGGCTCTCTCTTGGGTTGCTACCCATCTAGCCTCAGCTGGCACGAACACCCAAAGGAGAACCCCTGAAGATGATTGTGGTGCTCATGTAGGTTCCTAACACACAATAGGGACAATCCACCAGGACATTACTGCTGGAGCCCCACTGAAATTAATGGGTACCTTCCATAAGCATGCCACATACTTGCAAAGGCTTCTTCTGTGTCAGCTGGTGGGAAATGGCATTGTCTTTGTAGGAAATACTATACTTAGTCTCAGGGCAATTTTTGGGCAGGAACGCACAGGAACGGAGTTCCGGCTGGCTACCGAGTTGGCCATGCCCAGCAGGAACTCATTAGCATAATAGGCCACACCCAACAACAGAAACTCATTAGGATTGGCTACATTAGGGGTGTGTGGCCTAACATGCAAAGAAGTTCCTGCTACAAAAAAAGCCCTGGAAACAAAGTCAACAGAATAAGAAGCAAAAGGTGGGTGTGGCTGGATGACCACACTTCTGGTAACATGGGGTGTGGCCTAATATGCTAATGAGCTGTACTGTTAGGGCGTGGCCTAATATGTTAATGAGTTTATGCTATTGGGTGTGGCCTATTATGGTAATGAGTTCCTGCTGGGCTTTTTTTTTACAACCCCCCCCTGCTTAGTCTGAAAAGCAGTAAAGAAAAAAACAAACACCATCCCAAATCCAGAAGTTCTGGAAGGATTGTATGTAGGAGAGCTGAACCTTTAGGCCAAGCAGGCTCAAGCATAGAAGAGGATCTTTCTCACTTTGGGCAAGACCATAAAAGGCATTCTCAAGTTGCCTCAGGGGGCCGTGCAGGGAAGGGACCCTAACTCTGTTTTGCTATTCAGAACCAAGTTCTGTGCTTTATAGTTAAAACTTTAGAGGAGACAAGCCTTTTGGAATAACAACATTCCCCCCCCCTTTAAAATGCTAATAAAGCAGGGGAGTCCAGTTTTGAAGAGTGAAACTGAGTGGAGATCGAAGGGTTAAGCACCCTTTCCATTCCCTGCTCAGCCCCAGGGCAAATTGAGTCTACAGTATGAATGAGAGGTGTGATCTTTGGCTCATCTGCTTCAGACCTTCCTGATAAACAAGAAGCAGGGCACTGAGGTGGGACAAAAGCCAGGGCCCAGGGTTTCTGGCAGGGTCCACTGCCACAAAGCTCCCAAACCACACACTGCCAGGGAAGGAGGTGCAGGTGGTGTACAATGGCCCCGGTCACACGGGACGATTTGCTCCACAGGAGGGACGGATTAGGGGCAAATCAAGCAGGCGCGATCACACTGCAACATCTGGGAAGCGGCGCACACCCGTCCCTGATCCGTCCCATCCAGCCGAAAACCCACCACAAAAAGGTAGCACCAAAAGAGTACTACCTACCTGTTGATGCGCAGCACGGGCCGGCGTCTGATCGTCAACGCTCCCGTCTCCCTGCAGCATATAGAGGCCCCGTAGAACTGCACATGCAGGCACATGTGCAGCAGGCTCACCTTGCTCACCGATCCGTGGCTTCCCCCCGGCATCTGATCATGCCTGGGAGCAACTGCGCGGCAACTCGGGGGATCTGTCTGATCCCACCGCCGCACTCAAAAAAGCCACACTTCAGCCGCACCTTTACCCCCAGTGTGGCCGGGGCCAATGACAGAATTCCCAGTAGTCACAATGGTGGTATTCCACATACCACCCACTACCATCGATGAAAAGGACACACAGGCAGCTGGAGATGTGGGTGGGCTGGAAGGAAGGCATGAGTGGGGTTCTGGGGTGGTTAGAAGAGGAAAGTGCTTGGGGGGCAACAGTGGGAGGGCTTCTGGATTTCTGGCCCTGCAGGTGGACCTCCTGATGGCACCTGGTTTTTGGCCTCTGTGTGACACAGAGTGTTGGACTGGATGGGCCATTGGCCTGATCCAACATGGGCTTCTCTTACATTCTTATGAGAGGGGGCCCCCGGGGTGCTATCTGACCAGGATCCCCCCAAAGCTGGGACCAGCCCTGACAAGAACATTTGCTCACAAGAGCAGTGTGAGGACGGGAGGGATGTGGGCTGATCCTTGGTCTCCTCAGACTTTGCTTACATATGCCAAGGCCGGGTCGCTGTCCTGGCGCAATAAACTTTAATAGTTGCTTAACCCTGTTGAGCAAACAACAGTGGCAAACATTCATTTGCAGTTGCTGACCAGGTCTGTGACAGACTGCATTGTCATTTTAAAAACTGCTTAATAGCGGAAAAACAGGACTGAGGCAAAGAGCTTTAAAGAAGCAGCCGGGATGCTTAAAGTCTGTTCACAGAAAGAACATTAACCCCAAGGTAAATATACATAACATTTGGCTTACCAAGGCATAAATTGGGGATTTCCCCACACTTCCATGGGCAGACTGGTGATGGTGGTGGAAAGTTCTATCAAGCTGCAGCTGACTTATGGCGACCAGTGTTCCCAGTAAGCTGAGTTAGTGTGAGCTAGCTCACAGTTTTTTAGCCTCCGGCTCACACATTTTTGTCTTCGCTCAGGAAGGAGGGCTCCAAAGCAAACTGATTTATGCAGCAGCCACATTGCTCTCTCACAACTTTAATTCCAGTGGCTCACAAAGTAGAATTTTGGCTCACAAGACTCCACAGCTTAGAGGGAATATTGATGGCGACCCCCATAGGGTCTCCAAGGCAAGAGATGTTCAGAGGTGGTTAGCCATTGAGTGCCTCTGTGCAGGAACCCTGGACTTTCATGGGGGTCTCCCATCCAAACACTAACCAGGGTTGACCCTGCTTAGCTTCTGAGATCTGACATGGTTGGGCTATCCTAGGCCATCTAGATTCGGGGCGGAGGGGCTATTGGGTCTACTTTGTGAAATTAACTCAGTCGTCATCCCAATGGGAATGATTCCACTTATCCCATCTTTGGACTTCGGTGCATTTCAAGGAGAGAGGTGAACCCCAAATTAGATTTGTGCTTGAAGAGGTACAAAAGCCCAGTGAGTTGCGACGAACAACTTCCTGAGGAGAAACTGTACTATTGTACACACAACAGAACACTAACAGTGCCAGGGCTCTTTTTGTAGAAAAAGCCCAGCAGGAACTCATTAGCATAATAGGCCACACCCAACAGCAGGAATTCATTAGCATATTGGGCCACACCCCTGACAGCACAGCTCATTAGCACATTAGACCACACCCCCATGTTACCAGAAGTTTGGTTATCCAGCCACACCCACCATTTGCTTGTTATTCTTGTTTGTTGTCAAAACCCAGGGCTTTTTTGTAGCAGGAACTCTTTTGCATGTTAGGCCACACACCCCTAATGTAG
This sequence comes from Gekko japonicus, assembly GCF_001447785.1. Lineage (NCBI taxonomy): Eukaryota > Metazoa > Chordata > Lepidosauria > Squamata > Gekkonidae > Gekko > Gekko japonicus. The sequence goes on from NW_015160838.1 coordinate 1,517,885, forward strand.
CCAATCCTAATGAGTTCCTGCTGTTGGGTGTGGCCTATTATGCTAATGAGTTCCTGCTGGGCGTGGCCAACTTGGGAGCCAGCCGGAACTCCATTCCTGTACGTCCCTGCCCAAAAATAGCCCTGACTAACACTGAAAACTGTTGGACAACTCAATAATGTTCCATCACACACACAAACATAAATCTGTGGATGAAATACTGTGTAATATTTCTTTAAACAGCATGTCAAGTGATTGAATAGAAATACCCTTTATGCAGCTTTTTGAGTTTTCAGAACATGTGAAGAAGTCAGTGTCAGATTTAGTCGGATGGAATTGTCCAAATGACGGGAGGTTCCTGAAGGAACTACCAGTGTTTGCTGGGGAAACTGTGCTGAGGTAGAACAGCTAACTTCAAGTCTGGTAGGGCCTTAGAGGTAATCTGATATCAGGTGTCTGACAAAGGGAGCTTTTACTCTTGAAAAGTATGCATCCGGAGAGTGATTTCAGCTAAGCATACCTTTATTTAGTTAGGAACAAAGACACCTTAACCGGCTCGCAGGCCGGCTTATATTCCCTCAGGGAAACCCACCACCAAACACACCCCCACTCCCGATAGGCTATTTACAGTAACCAAGAGACCTATTGGCCTCTTGGCCTGGGCCCTAGCCCTTTCATTGGGCCTGGCTAGGCTAGGATCCTACTTGCCCATTGTCCTTTGGTCTGAAACTAGAGTCTTTGTGCCTGGACAAATCCAGGCATGCCCGGCCCTGTCAGGGCCTGATACACTGCACCTCTTGAGAGTTCATACCCCGAAAATCCCGTTGGTCTCTAAGGTGCTCCTGGACTGAAACCTGTTATACTGCAGACTGACATGGCTACCCCCAGGGGTCATTTCGTAGAAAAAGAGCTAGGGGAACTCATTAGCATAACTGATTAGCATATGCCACACCCCCTGACATCACCAGAAGTGTGTCATAAGGCCACACACCCTGCCCTCAACGGTCCCGGCTGCCGCCGCCGGATTTGCAGCTCCACTGCCGAGCCCCATGAGGGGCCCGGCAGTGGACTTGCAAAACCGGCGGGAGAGCGAAGAAGCCCCTCTCTACTGCTACAGACAGACTAACACAGCTACCCATCTTGATCTACCTCTGAAACTCTGTTTAGGTCATGTCTGCAGTTGACATTTTTAATTTCTCTTTTTCAAAAGATGTTTTGCTCACGTGCTCATAGGCAGGTGCTCTACCACCACCCATCCAGGTGCTTCCCAAACAACCATTTCCCCAAGGGAGGGGGGGAGGAGAAGGAAGAGGAGAAGGAGGAGGAAGAGGTTGGATTTATACCCCACACGTTGCTACCTGGAGTCTCAGAGCGGCTTACAATCTCCTTTCCCTTCCCCTCCCCACAACAGACACCCTGTGAAGTAGGTGGGGCTGAGAGAGCTCTTTCAAGAGCTACTCGTGAGAGAACAGCTCTGAGAGAGCTGTGACTGACCCAAGATCACACCAGCAGCTGCATGTGGAGGAGTGGGGAATCAAACCCGGTTCTCCCAGATCAGAGTCCGCGCTCCTAACCACTACACCAAAGAGAGAGAGGCAGTGGTCACTTGTGGCAAGTAAGGATTTATTTTCAGGCCATGCCCTTTGCCAGGCCATTGGGGTGCTATAATGCAGGTGACCCCAACCTTTTTCAGCCTGTGGGCACGTTTGAGGTTCTGACACCACGTGGTGGGCACAGCCACGAAATGGCTGCCACAGGAGGCCAGAGCCAGCCAGCTGCTGCAGCTTCCCTTCAGTCACTCAGTAAAGATTCTTGTGATGTGCTGGCAGCTGCTGCCAAAGCAACATTTTTTAAAAAATCTGCATAGCCAATCAACTCTCCAGTGGCCCATCACAAGTCTTGCTAGGAAAAAGCCCCACCTGACTTCACTCTAGGGTTGCCAAGTCTAGGTTGGAAAATACCTGGAGACTTTGGGGGTGGAGCCAGGAGAGGGCGTGGTTTGGGGAGGGGAGGGGCCTCAGCATAGTATAATGCCATAGAGTCCACCTTTCATAGCAGCCATTTTCTCCAGGGGAGCTGATCTCTTGCAGCTGGGGATCAGTTGTAAAAGCAGGAGATCCCCAGGCCCCACCTGGAGGCTGGCAACCCTACCCCTGCCTGCCTGGGGCCAGGGAGGGCCTTGGCGGGGCTTCCTCGCATGCCCACTGGCATCACATTGGGGATCCCTGCCATAATGAATATCGTAGGGCAGATGGGCTAGAGAAAGGTCTGAGTCATTTGCAAGCCTGAACTGGACACATTACCAGGTGTTTCCCTTCCAGCTGAACAGGCTGGATGCCTAGCATTCCTGCTTCAGGTTCAGCCCACACATTTTGGCCACGTGTGGCCACTGAGTAACAGTATAACAAGGAGTCAGCCAGAACAAGCAAGAACACGAGCTGCCTTTTTTGCACATTGGGCTATGGATGGCAAATGCCTCTTTCTCCTTGTTTCTATCTTTATGCCAAAGCCTGAGGCTCAGAGCGTCCCAGTCTGTTCTGCCTATTCTCACTGATAATGCGTATCTCGCACAGCGCTGGTAACAAGCCACGTTAAGATGACAGTAGGAATGCCCGGCCATCTGATCTCATCAGATCTGGGAAGCTAAGCAACGCCAGCCCTGGTTAGCACTTGGATGGGAGACCACCAGGGCTTGGATGGGAGACCACCAGGGCTGCTATGCAGGGGAAGGCAGTGGCAAAACCACCGCAGAACGTTTCTTGTCTTGAAAGTCCTACAACAGGGGTGTCAAACATAAGGCCCGGGGGCCGGAACAGGCCCATCCAGGGCTCTTACCCGGCCCGCAAGTAACTGGTATGCATGGAAATGTAAGGTACTCCCCTTTTTATAGTATCCCTTGGAAAAAAACTGGTCTTGCATGTGATCAAATACATTTATTGGGGCTTTTGTGGGTTCCCCAGTAAAACAATTGCT
>NW_015160838.1:1521062-1528500 GCF_001447785.1 Gekko japonicus
GAATGCCCAACCACTATTCTCATAAAAGGTTGTCCCTTATCAGCATCAACAACCAAAAAAATCACCGAACTATAAAATAACACATGGCTGCGTTCAGATGGCACAATGCCATCACGTAGGCTGGGATGTCCATGAACCTCCATGGACTTAGCATGATGTAACTCTACTTAGGATCTCACTGTAACTCCACTCATTTATTATATACAATTGCAGGCACACAGCTTATCTAAAGCCAGCTAACCAGGATTTAATTTAGGGAGGTAGCCGTGTTGGCCTGTAGCAGCAGAACAAATTTTGAGTCCAGTGACACCGTTAAGACCAACAAAGTTTAATTCAAAGTGTGAGCTTTGCACACGAAAGCTTACATCTTGAATAAAGCTTTGTTGGTCTTAAGGGTGCCACTGGACTCCAAATTTGGTCAGGATTGAATATGTTTGTTGGTGGCGACAGGGTCGTTTCGCAGAAAAAGAGCTAGGGGAACTCATTAGCATAACTCATTAGCATATGCCGCACCCCCTGACATCACCGGAAGTGTGTCATAAGGCCACACCCCCTGACATCACCGGAAGTGTGTCATAAGGCCACACCCCCCGCCCCCAGGCCGAAAGCAGGGGGCGGGGCTTCATCATGTGCCCCGCCCCCGTACCTCACCCGGGGGAACTGCGATCCCCCGCGATCCCCCCCCCCGAAATGACCTCTGGGTGGCGACAGGGAACCAAACTCCAATTAACCAGCATGCCTGCATTCATATGTCAGAGGTCACTGGGATGAGTCTCTAAGTGCGATAGTTCCAGATAATCAGCCATGTTGGTCTGAAGCAGTACGACAAATGTAGAGTCCAGAGGCACCTTTAAGACCAAGAAAGGTATATTCAAGGTATGAGCTTTCACGTGCATGCACACTTTTTCAAATATAAATAAAGTGTGCCTTGCACACGAAAGCTCATACCTTGAATAAACCTTTCTTGGTCTTAAAGGTGCCCCTGGACTCAAAATTTGTTCTCTGTGGGATTCTTTGTGCAAGGAGGGAGGGAGGAGGAGAGAGGGGAAAGGTAGATGCAGGAGCCCAGCGACAAACTGTGCTTGCAGATATCCCAGCAAAGCCAGCTTGTTGTGATGTCAATCAGGAAAACAAACTCACCAAAGAAAAAACACTATTCTATCATCTTTACACGCTTTGTTATACTTTTTATAATGTTTATAATGCAACTTTCTTGTCCTAAGCAACATTAATCCTTATATAAAATACATTTCATAAGTATAGGCAAAGACCATAGAAAATGGAATGAATACAATACAAAATCCTGATGTACATATTCTCAACACTATTTTGACTATGCTCCTAGAATGGTTTTTGTAATCTCCTTTTGTAATGTTATCTCCTTAAAGCATTTTGGCGGAGCTGTGAAGGAAAAAAAACAGACTGAACGTTTTTTTTAGGTTCCTAAATGACGTTTATCACCCCTTCGTATGAAAAACATGTGAATCCAAGGAATGCAAGAGATAAAGAGAACATGCTTTCCTGGAATTAAAGAAAAGAGCGGTTTCGAATATCTTTTTCGACTCAATATCTCTGTTGACGTTCGTCACCAGTCTCTTTACGGAGCACTGCAGGAATGACCATAATACGGATCAAAGCAATTCTCTCTCTAATGTCTTCCCAAAGCTCTTGTGATGTCAAAGCTGAAAACACAGCTGAGCTTCTGCAGAGCAGAAAAAGGACAGAAGAGGAAAACCAAGATGAGTGAAGGGTTGGAGCACCTTTCGTATATGGAATGGCTAGAGAGCCTGGGACCGATTCCCCACAAGCAACTGTGCTGCCCTCACTCTTCCATTTGCCCTGGTTGCATTGGTCAATTTCACACTACTCGCTGCATGGCCGCATTTTGACTCGCACCTCCCTCCCCCATTTCCCCTGCGTCTTCTCGATCCTTGTTTTTTGAGATCCAGACGACACAGGGGAAATGGGGGAGGGAGGTGCGAGTCAAAATGCGGCCATGCAGCGAGTAGTGTGAAATTGACCAATGCAACTGGGGCAAACAGAAGAGCGAGGGCGGTACAGCTGCTTGTGGGGAATCAGTCAGAGTCTTTTCTGTTTAGAAAAGGGATGACTAAAGGGAACGGTGCCATGATAGTGGTTTATAAAATTATGCATGGGGTACAGGGGGTAGACAGAACTTTTTCTCCTCCTCCCAAATTCTAGAACTCAAGGACATCCAGTGAAGTTGATGGGCCGTAGATTCAGGACGGCAAAAGAAAATACTTTACACCATGAGTGATTAAAATGTGAACTTTGTGCTGCCAGAGGATGTAGTGATGGCTGCAGGCATAGACAGCTTTAAAAGAGGATTAGACAGATTCATGAGGATAGGTCTCTCAGTGGCTGCTGTCATGGTGACGAAATGGAACCTTCACATTCAGAAGCAGCAGACCCCTGAATATCAGTGCCAGGAGGCGACATCAAGGGAAGACCTTGGCCTCTATGCCCCATTGTTGGCCTTCCAGAGGAACTGGTTGGCCACTTCGTGACACAGGACACTGGACTAGATGGGCCATTGGTCTGATCCAGCAGGGTTCTTCTTATATTCTTATGTATTGGCTGCTTGAGGAATAATTTGACACTGAGGCTTGTCACTTAGAAATGAAATAGAACTCTCTGTAAGAGAAATGTATTCTTGATAGAAAAGGCAGAGAGCTGAACGAAATGCAGTGGCAGCCACATGACCATCCACAGGACACTGGACTAGATGGGCCATTGGTCTGATCCAGCAGGGTTCTTCTTATATTCTTATGTATTGGCTGCTTGAGGAATAATTTGACACTGAGGCTTGTCACTTAGAAATGAAATAGAACTCTCTGTAAGAGAAATGTATTCTTGATAGAAAAGGCAGAGAGCTGAACGAAATGCAGTGGCAGCCACATGACCATCCCCAGGGCCGGCCCCATCTTATTTTGCACCCTAGGCGAGGATCCCTTCTGCCCCCCCCCATGCGCCCACCATTTAAAAAAAATAAATGCATTTTAGGAAGAATGAAAAACACAAATAATCAAGAAACTCCCAGAGTACGGGGCCGGACTGACGCCATTTCAGAAGCAGTCCTAGTTCTTTAAAAATTGACAAGAGACCCTGATCCATATCAGGTGCATGGTGCAGCGGCCCTGGGAGCTTTCCCCCTCCTTCCACCGTGCAGCTTTTCAGGTGCAGAAACACCACCACCCCCAGCCTTCAAAAGACACGGGAGGTTCGGCCCATGACTGCCATCATCTTTAGTTTGGCTCAGAGTAAAGGTATCGATCTAAGCTAAGATGGAAAGAGATTGTAGAAAGCATGTCTGACCCTCATGGTGGGCAAAGGCAGGGAGAGAGACAGAGAAGGGAGGTGAGCCGAAGGAAAGAAACCCCAAGGCTGTGGTCCCACTGGCGGCTTGGCATGAGATGGCGGCGCCTGAAATTGCAGCGGCTTAAAGTGTAACGGAGCATTTCCTCCAGACCGCATAACCTACGGCGGGTTACCCACGTTGGCCGTCCAGTGGCAGAGCATCCACGTTAGTATTGCGCTTCAGCCACGGGATGAGCTGTAAGGGTGGGTTTTATTTAAATGTAGGCAGATGGATGCACTTGTGCACATATGCGCATGTAGGCAGCAACTAAAAAAATGGTGGGAACGGGTCTGCAAGTCCAGACATCCTTTCCGGGTTCCTTTCACTGCAGGAAAGTCCTGACGTCGGAAAAAACGGAGTGGAAGTGCTCCCGTCCCTTACTACCAGACTTTCCCCGGTGCCTGATTACTCTAGCTCTAAAGCGGAGTGGGATGGGCTGCCCACGACTGGCCCACGGAAAGCAGATGCTGTCATCTGATCGAGCCCTTTAAATCCACACAGGTAACGCTGGTATGTCACGACAAACTGCCCGTGTGACCACAGCCTAACAGTAGCATTCTGGGTAACAAAGGGACAGCAAAGCAAGCTGACAGAAGGAAAGATCAGGAAGCCCCCTCTCTACTGCCCTACCTAAGACCCCAATGTCAGTACTAACATTGACATTGCACAGGCCATTCCTTCCAACAAAAGCAACCACACCAAATATTCTTTGTTTCAGAATTTCACCATTCCAAAATTTTGAACAGCATTCCAGGTATTAAAGGAGTGCCTCCTCCCTTACAAACCTCTTCATAGCCTGGGATCCTCAGGCATAACCTTGAGCCATATCCATCACCAGAAGTTGTGCTGTTATCTAGAAAGAGCAGGACCCTCCCTGTTGTGGCCCCTTGCTACAGAAGCCCGACAGGCTCAGTCCCTGCAAGCTTGGTGGAGTTCAGTTCTGGTTAGTACTGCCTTTGCTGAAATTTAAGCTGTAAATGCCTTGGCTTTATGTGTGTGTGTGTTTTTTTAAAAAAATGCTTTTTGATGTGTTTTATTAGTATTGCAAGCTAAGAGCTTTTACTCCGGCAAGAATGAATGCCCTTCCATCGGCAGTTTTGGAGAGCAGATATTAAAAAGTGCTATATTCAAATAGAACATGTAGATGCTCACATGATAAAATCGAAACAATTGAACATACGATTATGGAATGTCCTATATTTAATGAGCTGAGGGCTAGTTTAATTACTCCTTTACTTAGAAATAAGGAAATGCCCACTGAGGCATTTGACAGTATGAGGGCACAGGTGACATGGTTACTATCGGATATAAATGATTTTGTTATTCTCTCCGTGGCAAAATTCACGGGGGCAATAATTAAACAACAGAAGGATAACAGTAAGGATAATTTTATTTTCTGCTCAAGGCTATCGCTATATGAGCAGAGATAGATAGATAGATAGATAGATAGATAGATAGATAGATAGATAGATTATGCCCATGTGGGCTAAAGGAAACTGAAGGAACAGACCATGTACTTTTGTCTTGTAGACTTTACCAGGATTTACGTGCCTATCACCTCGATTCTATACTGCGATCCCTGGAGGGCAAATCTGAGGAAAATAAGATTATGAACCTTCCAGCCTCAAACAGGCTTGATCTTGAAGCAGTGGCAAATTTCCTGTATTGTGCATTTAGGAGGAGAAGTCTTTTCTGTCAGAACGAGTAGTTAATTAACTGTTTGGTTTTTCTTTCCCTTTCCTGTATCCCTGAACCAAGGCCGTTGCTGTTATGCCAATAAAGGTTTGTTGTTTGTTGTTGTTTGTTGATAGATAGATAGATAGATAGATAGATAGATAGATAGATAGATAGATAGATAGATAGATAGATAGGTGTGTATACATGTTATGCTTTGCTTTTCAATGTTTCAAAAACTCGCTCCTCTCCAGATATTTGACATGGAGGGCAAATCTGAGGAAAATAAGATTATGAACCTTCCAGCCTCAAACAGGCTTGATCTTGAAGCAGTGGCAAATTTCCTGTATTGTGCATTTAGGAGGAGAAGTCTTTTCTGTCAGAACGAGTAGTTAATTAACTGTTTGGTTTTTCTTTCCCTTTCCTGTATCCCTGAACCAAGGCCGTTGCTGTTATGCCAATAAAGGTTTGTTGTTTGTTGTTGTTTGTAGATAGATAGATAGATAGATAGATAGATAGATAGATAGATAGATAGATAGATAGATAGATAGATATTGCAAGCTGTCTTCAGGTCTGTAGGAAGAAAAATGGCTAACAAATATAACAAAGCAATCAATCAATCAACTGGGACCTTTTATTTTTTTGCGACATTTGGGGGAAAGCACTCATGTTTTCCCCACATTTCTTTTAACTAACTTCAGTCCCCTGCAGAGTTCAGACAGCTTCAGGCAGAAGGAGAATGATGTTACCTGTCTCTTCTTTAAAAAAAATAATCAGATAATCCAGTGCTGTTCCCAGGCATCTGGAGTCAGATTAATCTCTGGTATAAATCCAGCACTCTTTGATCAGGAACAGTTACAGTTTACCCATCGGATGATGAGTCAGAACCCCAAACATCAAAAAGGCCAGACTGCCAATCTGGCCAAAGTAAATCCTCAAACCTCTGCCAGGCAAGGCGTGCTGCATTTACTAATTCCTTTCCAACAGAGGAAACCCGGCAGAAACGCTATCAATAATAGCTGCTTTCTTCATTCCTGCAACTGACCCTTAGGCACAGTACAAAGGAACAGAGATACCGTTTGCAGAGGAAACAACACTTTCTGCTGGGCTAGGGTTTCGCTTTTGTGTGTAAAAGATGAACCGTTCCCTACCACAGGTTTTCCCTAGGTGCTGTACAGCAGACCTGAATTCCATTGCCACAATTGGAGGCCGTCTTATGCACAATAAGCAGGGCAGACGGGGATGCCAGCCTCCAGTTGGGACTCAGGGCCGCCCCAGAATTACAGCTCCTCTCCAGACGACAGAGATCAGTTCCCCTGGAGAAAATGGATGCTTTGGAGGGTGGGCTCCATGGCATTGTACCCCACTGAGGTCCCTGTCCTTTCCACACTCCACCCCCAAATCTCCAGGAGTTTTCCAACCTGCAGGTGGCACCCCTCCCCCCCCCCCCCCCATTCTGCCAGCGGCAGGGGGAACCTGGCAACTCTAAGGGTAGATCTTGACCACAGCCATAAAAGCTTCCTACAACAGTGGTCTTCAGGTTTTCCAGATCCAGGAGCCATTTCCACACACACACACCCCGCAGCTTAGAGAAACCAGCCCTCCCCTTTAAGGCACAAATGCACAGCATGTGTTTTGATCCTGTGTGTTGCTGCTAGATGGCAGCAGTGCCCTGGAGCACTCTTTACCTGTTTCGGCTGGTGAGCTGGTGGCAACACTCCTCTGGGGCCAAGGTCACACCAGTGGAATGTTCAGACGACTGCCTTGCGACTTCTGCTTTGCACAGGGCTGCCACTGAAGACAGTTTGCAGGCTTTAACTAGTAAGATGGCAAGTGACTGCCTGCATCTCAATAGGCTTGAGCAAGGCAGGCAAACTCCATAAGCACATAAGAGAAGCCAATGTTGGATCAGAAGCCAGTGGCCCATCCAGTCCAACACTCTGTCACACAGTGGCCAAAGATACCATCAGGAGGTCCATCAGTGGGGCCAGGACACTAGAAGCCTTCCCACTGTTGCCCCCCCCAAGCACCAAGAATACAGAGCATCACGTGCCCCAGACCTAGAGTTCTTACCTATTTTTGTTGTTCAGTTGCACAGTTGAGTCTGACTCTTTGCAACCCCATGGACTACATCACACCAGGCCCTCCTTCATCCTCTGGAGTTTGCTCAACTTCATGTTTGTTGCATCGATAACACTGTCTAACCACTGTCTAACCATCTCATCCTTTGCTGTCCCCTTCTTCTTTTACGTTCAGTCTTTCTCAGCATCAGGGTCTTCTTCAGTGAGTGCTCCCTTCTCATTTGGTGGCCATACCTTGTGGCTAAAAGCCACTGATGGAACTCTGCTCCATATGTTTATCCAATTCCCTCTTGAAGCCAAGTTA
>NW_015160838.1:1528516-1539221 GCF_001447785.1 Gekko japonicus
GAGGCAGCGCCTGGTGTGTCCTTGGGGCAGTCACAAGTTCTCTCAGAGCTGTTCTCTCAAGGGCAGTTCTGAAAAGATCTCTCTCAGCCCCACCAACCTCACAGGGTGTCTGTTGTGGGGAGGGGAAGGGAAAGGAGATTGTAAGCCACTCTGAGACTCTCTTCTGGTAGGGAAGGGTGGGGTATAAATCCCAATCTCCTCCTCTCTGTAATGTTACAATAGCATCATGTACAATTAGATTATAGCAGCATAATTTCATTTATTTATTTAAAATAATCTATAAGGCTGCCTTTCTCCTGACCATCTCAGGACCCAATTTGAGGTTTAAGTTTTATGCTGCTGCATCCATACCAGTGCCCTGACCCGGGTAGCCCAGGTTAGCCTGATCTTGCCAGATCTTATGAACTAAGCAGGGTTCACCCTGGTTCGTATTTGGATGGGAGCCCACCAAGGCATACCAGGACCACTGTGGCTGATTTGAAAGCTGATCTCTATTGCATCACACCCCAATGAAGTCCCTCCCCTCCCTCTAAGCTGTGGAGTCCTGTGAGCAAAAATTCCACTTTGTGAGCTACTGGCATTAAAGCTGTGAGCGAGCCATTTGGCTACTGCATACATTAGTTTGCTCTGCATACATTACAAACTGCATACATTAGTTTGCTCTGGAGCCATCCTTCCTAAGACAAAACTCTGTGAGCCGGGGGCTAAAAGAACTGTGACCTAGCACACACTAACTCAGCTTAGAGGGAACACTGCTCCTCAGGCTCCCCCCCCCCAAAACCTGCAGGTATTTCCCAAAGCAAATCTGGCGATCCTATTCTCACCTCAAATGGCTTCATGTGATGATGCACAAAGAAAAGACAATGGTGGGCTCTCCACCATTAGAAGTTTCCCATGACGTCACCACAGGAGGACCAACAAGGGTAACAGAGCATGCACCAAGACAAACCCTGGGGATTACTGTTGGGGAGAGGCAGGAGATGCTGGGGATTGAACCTAGGACCTTGTGCATGACTAGTAGATGCTCTGCTAGGCATGCAGAAAGTCCTAGGTTCAATCCTGGGCACCTCTACTTAAGGATTAGGCAGTAGGTGATGTGAAAGACCTCTACCCAAGAAACCTGGAGAGCTGCTGCCAGTCTGAGTAGACAATACTGAACTTGATGGACCAAGGGTATGAGTCAGTCAGTGCTGGAGGTTATTGCATGCTGGCTATTTGTATCTTGTGTTCCGAAGAAGAGTTCCGTAATGTCATCCCTGCCCTGCTATGTGATTGGTTCCTTCCATGCATGTGTGTCCGTTGTCAGTGAGCATCATCATGATTGGTGGATGGTAATGTAGTTTCCATTTTTTTGTAGGGGTTGTCATAATTGCTATATTAGCTGGGCTTTACCCCCACCCCCGGCTACTGCTATGCTTTTTTTTTTAATATATATATTGTGTGTGTGTGTGTGTATGCCTGGAAGTCATGATTGACTTCTGGTGACCCCTAGTGGGGCTTGAACATTTCAGAGAGGTGGCTTAGTATCGCCTGCCTCTGTGTCCCAGCCAGTGTTCCCTCTAAGCTGAGTTAGTGTGAGCTAGCTCATAGTTTTTTAGCCTCTGGCTCACACATTTCTGTCTTAGCTCAGGAAGGATGGCTCCAGAGCAAACTAATTTATGCAGCAGCCAAATTGCTCACTCACAACTTTAATGCCAGCAGCTCACAAAGTAGAATCTGTGCTCACAGGACTCCACAGCTTATAGGGAACATTGGTCCCAGCCCTGGTATTCCTCAGAGGTCTCCCTTCCAAGTACTTCCCAGGGTCGGCCCTGCTTAGCTTCCGAGATCTGACGAGATCCGGCTTGCCTGGCCTATCGAAGTCAGGGCCAATACTATGCTTTTGAAGTTGTTGCCGCAGAAGCAGAGGTCCCAACGAAGCCAGTGGGCTGGCAGCTCTTTTTGTTAGACCATAGGACAAGCCTGTTTGGCTGCCCTGCAACGTGCACTTACAAGGGAGCAAATCCTATTGAATTCACTGGGCTTGACTTCTGCTGAAGTTCAGTCTACGAGACTGAATTCTTCAACAGATTCACGAGAAAGACACTAGAAAGCAGGCCAATTAGAATTACTTCTGGATAAATTTCGGTATGGCTCCTGGCCCGCTTTAAATCTCATATTGGGGGAGGTCAGTTGCCCTGACCTTTTGCTGGGCAGCGCCCTCTGCTGCTTCATCCCTGTATGCCCTTCATTTGACCTTGGAGTCAAGCCGCTTCGCTTTGGCGTCTTGGTTCCCTGCCCTGAATCCTTCCCCCCTCCCCTGTGTTTTGTATAACAATATTGCAAGACGCTTCCTCCATTTGGTATTTTATTCCAGTTTATCATGTCAATGAAGGCAGCAAGGAGAAACATTTCCTTTTCAGGATTCCTCAGAGTCTGCATGTGCACAAACACTGCCTGGAAGGTTTGATTCCAGGCCCAATACTTGTTGCTTTGTTAACAAGATTCCTTCGATTCCCCAGATGTCATTTAGGGTTCCAAGCACTTTGCCAACATCAGAGAGACTCCAGGAAGGCCCAAATCACAACAGGGACCGGCGCCAGCTCCTTCTATAGGCCATTGTTTCCAATTCAATCCTCCCCCTCGCAGTCTGAGTCACGGTGGAGTTTCCAAATGAATACAGTAGGAACAGGGAAACAAAGCAGATCCCTCTCTGTTGATGCCAATTACCTTGGCATGGCACAGTGCGAAATGATAGTTAACATCAACCAGGCCTTGTCCTAATAAGCTCTCCTCAGTGCCAAGGAGCTGACTGTGGTTGCTTAAGACAAAACGCAAAGATTAGAGCAAGTGGAGAATAGATATTCCTGTCCTCACACAGCGACCTGCATTGCAGCAGATGGAAGTCCAAAGGTGCTCGGCTTCTGGAACAGACTCAGACTGGTTGAATAGTAATCCCTTCTCCAGAGGGAGCCTTTAGAACTGGAATTCCGCGAGGGGAGCCCAGAGAATTCCCAGCACTTGCACAAAACTGTTTTGCTGAGATATTTATACCCTGCTTTCTCCCCCAATGAGGACCCAAAGCAACTTACAACATTGTTCTCAGACTTGTGAGGTAAGCAAGGCTGAGAGCAATTGGTCCGAGGTCACCCAGCCAGCTTCCATGGCAGAGTGAAGATTCGAACCTGGGTCTCCTAGATCCTAGCCTGGCACTGTAGCCACTATCTCGTGCTGGCTCACACTCTCCAGGGGGAGCTGTGAAGTTTTGTTGTTGTTGTTGTTGAGTTGCACAGTCGAGTCCGACTCTTCGCGACCCCATGGACCAGATCACGCCAGGCCTTCCGGTCTTCCGCCGTCCTCTGAAGTTTGCTCAATTTCATGTTCGTTGCATCTATGACACTGTCTAACCATCTCATCCTTTGCCGTCCTCGTCTTCTTTGACCTTCAATCTTTCCCAGCATCAGGGTCTTCTCCAGGGAGTGCTCCCTTCTCATTTGGTGGCCAAAGTATTTGAGCTTCAGTTTCATTATCTGGACTTCCAGGGAACAGTCAGGGTTGATTTCTTTTAGGATTGACTGATTGGATCTTCTTACAGTCCAAGGGACTTTCAAGAGTCTTCTCCAGCACCATAGTTCAAAAGAATCTATTCTTCAGCGCTCGGCCTTCCTTATAGTCCAACTCTCGCAGCCATCCATGACTACTGGGAATACCATTGCTTTGACCATGCAGACTTTTGTTGGCAGGGTGATGTCTCTACTTTTTATCATGCTGTTTAGGTTCGCCATTGCTTTCCTCCCAAGGAGCAGGCGTCTTTTAATTTCATGGCTGCTGTCACAGTCTGCGGTGATCTGGGATCCCAGGAACGTGAAGTTCCATCGTTAGGCCATCTTTATCCGTGCGCTGAAAAGATCCAGTTGGGATTTTTGCAAGGCACTTTGATCACCTGCCTTTGGCTTCCTTCCCTTCTCTTCCTTCCTTCTTCCCCAGTGCTGCTGGAGGGGATCCTTCAGACCAGGGCTCCGATAGGCAGCAATGAAAACGCCTTTTGATACTCAGAGAAAATGAGAGGGGGGGGCCTTAGTCTTTAGCCAGAGGAGCCGGAGGGCGATTAGGCTGGGGTTTTATTGTTGGGAAAGCATTTGCAATTATGTATTAACTACCTCTTCCGAGTTGCTTTGCTGAAGATGCATTTTAGATTTATTTGTGTATCCCTACGGTTATTTGTTCGACGCCTTTGTGATTTCAGTGTGCTTATTTTCTGTGTATTGTCGGGTGATGTGCCTCATTAAGTTCGTCCCGCTTAAGCCGGTCATCCCCAGCCTTGTTGGTATGGGGAACAAGAAGTCCCTATTTACTTGGTATGTTTACCCACTTCAACAACAATAGCAACAAAAAGAGCGTGCACACATTTATTGTTGTTGTTGTTATTAATTCAATTTATTAATCGCCCTCTCCTATCTTATGCTGGGCTCTGGGCGATCTACAGAAAAGGCAACATGCCATAAAACAAAATGCAAATGTTAAAAAATCCAAATGCAGTTAGTAAGAAGTAAAACCAGAGTAAAAATCCCAGAGGGCGATTTATAGTTTTCTGTTCCCATTCTGGCCTGGCTATTTGGTGGGAGGGGAGAAGGAAACTTATGTAGACAGGAAGGCCACCCCTCTTAAACAGACCAGCACTTGATGCAGAAAATGCCGATCTAGAGAGACTTCTGGTAGAGGAAAATCAGCACATTTCCAGACAAATATTCAGGAAGGCCTCCTTATCTCTCCTTGCTGTTCTCTGGAAATCTGCGTTCAGTTGGGTAAATCTTTCCTTTTCGCCTTTGCCTTTCGCTTTCCTTCTTTCCTCTGCTATTTGTAAAGCCTCATCAGAAAGCCACTTTGCTTTCTTACATTTCTTTTTCTTTGGGATGGTGGTGATTGCTGCCTCCTGTACGATGTCACGAACCTCTGTCCATAGTTCTTCAGGCACTCTATCTATCAAATCCAGACCCTTGAATCTATTCTTCACCTCTACTGTATATTCATCAGGGATGCGATCTAGGTCAAACCTGAATGGCCTCGTGGTTTTCCCAATTTTCTTCAGTTTAAGTCTGAATTTTGCAATGAGTAGCTCATGATCTGAACCACAGTCAGCTCCAGGTCTTGTTTTTACTGACTGGATAGAGCTTCTCCATCTTTGACTGCAAATTATATAGTCAATCTGATTTCGGTGTTGCCCATCTGGTGATGTCCATGTGTAGAGTCGTCTCTTAGGTTGTTGGAAAAGGGTGTTCGCTATGACCAGTGTGTTCTCTTGACAAAACTCTGTTAACCTTTGCCCTGCTTCATTTTGCTTTCCAAGGCCAAACTTGTCTGTTATTCTGGTTACCTTTTGACTTCCTACTTTAGCATTCCAGTCCCCTATGATGATGAGAACATCATTTTTGGTGTTAGTTCTAGGAGGTGTTGTAGGTCTTCATAGAACCGGTCCACTTCAGCCTCTTCTGCATCAGTGGTTGGGGCATAGACTTGGATTACTGTGATGTTGAATGGTTTGCCTCGGAATCGGACCGAAATCATTCTGTCATTTTTGAGATTGTATCCCAGTACTGCCTTTTGCACTCTCTTGTTGACTATAAAGGCCACACCATTTTTTCTACGAGATTCCTGGCCACAGTAGTAGATATAATGGTCTTCTGAGTTAAATTCGCCCATTCCTGTCCACTTAAGTTCACTGATTCCTAAGATATCGATGTGGAGAAGGAAATGGCAACCCACTCCAGTATCTTTGCCAAGAAAACCCCATGGACAGTAACAAAAGGCTGTGAAGTTACAGTGCTATAAACCTGATATAACTTTGAGGGTAGACGTGTCTGTGTGCTTTGTTCAACACATTACGTACAAACACTAGGATGAGGAAATTCTAAGGAATAATGCATTTTGAGAAACCTGGACTAACCGCTGACTCTTGCAGACGAAACATATCTTATGGGATGGAAAGTGTTGTCAAATTGCAGACAACTTATGACGACCTGTAGGGTTTTCAAGACAAGAGACAAGGCAAGAAAGGTGGTTTGCCATTGCCTGCCTCTGTGTGGCAACCCTGGACTTACTTGGTGGTCTCCCGTCCAAGTAGTAACCAGCTTAGCTTCCAAGATCTGATGAGACCAGGCTAACCTGGGCAGTCCAGGTCAGGGAATCTTACAATAGAGATATTTTATCCTTTTTCATTTTAATTATAACCCTCCCTCCAACTTGGAAGTTCAAAACAACTTGCAAAAGAAAACACACAGTGAATCACGTAACACAAGACATTTCAATTTTAGAGGTTTCATTGGCATTATTTCAACCTACCATAGGAAAACAAGTACTATTTGAAGGGGGGGGGAGCCGAAAATAAATAAATAAAAGGCTTATTTGCACTGGAGAAAATACACAATAAGGACTCATCTACACAGGCAAATTATTTTATAACTGAACCGATTAGTGATTGAATTACCTCCCTATTTACCACTGATAAGGGGGTGGCACTTAACAGTGTTTTCCTTTCATTTGTCTAGCGTCACAGGAAGGCTAAATAATGGAACTTGTAACTCCGCCTGACAGACAGAAGCCATTTAGTGTCAGGATATGATACTCAGACATTTATTTATCGTATGATAAGATGCGGGGGAAGGAGGCTGAGTGAATGGTTGGCTTACAGCCATTTTGTGAGAGACTGCGTTCTGACTGTCACTTGTGGAGCTTGCTAAGAATACTCAAAATCTCAGCTCAGAGGTGTGCCTACAACAGAGGTCAGGGATGTGATATAACTGCAGCAGTCATAGTTCACCTTCACTTCATTCTGATGACAGCACCTTTGGCCGGGAAAACGTCCCACCTCAGAGAGGAAATTGTGAGATTTTTCTGACAGGAGGTAACAGTAATGGTGTATCAACAGTAATATCGTCACTGTCAGTAACAGTTGCGCGCAGAAGACCTGAGGAAAAAGTTCACCCTTTATTCTTCAAATTCTGCTGCCTTCCAAAAACCAATTTGAGGCCTTGGATGTCAGTCTCCATACAGGTGACTGGCAGCTTGAAGAGTAGGCTGTAAGGAAAAGAAGAGCTGGCCACTTGTTCCTGTCACTCATTGCTCTAATTATGAAATCATGGAGTTGTCGTTCAGAAGAGACCTAAACACAATTGAACGCAAGCATTCGGTGGGGCCTCTTCACACAACACTGTTGCTAGGGGGAGACAGGAAACCGGGATCCTCTTCAAAATGTCCTTTGTTAATGCAACAAAAGCATGCTCACAAAAACAACAGCGTACAAGAACACTCAGCAGGGCACAGGGATTGGACAGAATTGGGCCATGGTGTAAACATGGGATGCACCCACACATTGTGGGAAGTTGACTTATTGTTACACTAGAACAATCATTACACACTGGAATTTCCTGTGTGGGCATGCCAGTCCAGTTGCAAATGATTTCTGTACCGGAACCACATCCAACTCTATGTGGATACAGCCTTGACAAATTGTGCTCATGTCCAAGAAGGTCCCTTTTCTTGAAAGTACTTAGGGGAGGAGCTGTGGCTCCATGGCAGAGCTTCTGCTCAGCATACAGAAAGTGCCAGGTTCAATCCCCAGCATCTCCAGTTTAAAGGACCAAGTAGTATATGATGTGAAAGACCTCTGCCTGAGACCCCAGACAGCCTCTGTCAGTCTCAGTAAACAATACTGACCTAGACAAAATGATGGGCACATTCAGTACAAGGTAGCTTCATGCATACCCGCATGGCCACCTTCCCACAATTTTAAAGCTGCACTAAGCCTTGACATTTTATCTGAATCTAAGCCCCCCCCACCCCAATGGATGCTGGTAAGGAACAACAGCTTGGATCCAGACCAGCATTTCTGCAGGTGCAAGGATTTTTGACCAAGCAGCATGACTTTCTCATGTCTCTCCTCCTGCAGCAACCCCAGATGCAAGAGCAGTTTGGATCTGCAAGTGAAATATGGGGGGGAGGGGGCTATAAAAACCATAAAACCCACCAGCAATAAACAAGTACACAGCACAAACTCTCTGGCACTTCAGGAAAGGAAATAGGGCCGATTTCCTATTCTTCTTAGTGAGCTTATCTGTTCTTTGCAGGGACTTCTCGGTTCCCCTGCTTGGGTTCTACCTGTGGATTTGAAAAGAAAGCAAATACTATAAAAATACCATAGGCCTCCCAAGTGCTCTTTCCCCCAAAGGGAATCAACTTAAATTAGTGCTGCCTGGAAATTCTCAGTGCTCAGCAAAGTAGAGTGCACATGGCAGGATGCTGCATTAATATACTCTGTGACAGCCAGAGTCAGGTGCATTGGTAAAATCATCCAAAATTCTGTTTTACGTCTTTCGGAATGTTTAATCTCACAGTGGATCTGGTTGCTCTAGGTTACCTGCTCTGCCATGAAAACTTGCTGGGTGAATTTGCGGCAAATGCACACTCTCAGTCTCTAACCCACCACACCAGGTTGGATCAGACGGAGGAGGGGAAAACATTATATGCCACTTTTGGTCCCCATGGGGCAGAAAGGTGGGGTATAAATGAATTAAATAAATCTCACAGTGGAGCTAGTTGTTATAGATTACTTCTCACTCAATCACATTCAGGCACATTTATTATCTGGACAGGCAATTAGACTTAATTGTTCCCAAAGGCAAAACAGAAACAAAACTGAAGCAGTGATTTATCAGGGGCAGGTCCAGAGAACCTGGACTGTCACTGGGGCTGCATCCACACAGTTGGCTATTCTGCTACTGTTGTGTGCTATAGCAATCATGCGCGACTGGACTGCCATATTTACACAGGAAAACCCATTAGATTGTTATAGCACAATATCCAACAATGTGTGGATGCAGGAAAAACCAATTGTGGATGTTTGCTAATAGCAGAATGATAATGCAATATCCCAGCACAACAAACAGAACTCCAGTGGCAGTTCAGAGTCTAATAACAAAATTTATTCCAACAAGGAAGGGGAGGGGATATGGCTCAGTGGTAGAACATCTGCTTGGCATGCAGAAGGTTCCAGGTTCAATCCCTGGCATCTCCAGTTAAAAGCACCAGGCAGTGAGTGATGTGAATGACCCCTGCCTGAGACCATGGGAAGCCACTGCCAGTCTGAGTAGACAATACTGACCTTGACAGACCGAAGGTCTGATTCAGTATAAGGCAGCTTCATATGTGTTCATAAGCTTTTGTGATGAAGCTTTTCACTTCATCAGATGCATACTGGGCGAGCTCAGTGAGTTGCACGGGCTGGGTCAATGGAGGCCTGGCCCCAGAAGGACTAGTACTTCTCTAGTTGAGGAGGAGGGAGGAAGGGTGTGTGGTAGCACCACACACCCTAGGCTCCCTCCCCCAGTGGAATGAAGGATAGAATGGCTGGTGTGGTGGCAGCCCCAGGCAGTGAGGTTTAGCGCTGTCCCCACTGTCCTACCATTGCCTACGGCCCTGTGCATACGGTGTACATCCATAGCAAAACATCCAACCACAAGAAGCAAAACAACATCCAACCACAACAAACGGTTCTGCAGTGGAAGTCTGGAGACTAGTAGCATTTATTCCAACAAGCTTTTGAGTCAGAGCTCCTTTCATCTGACGCATTAAGTGTATGCCTGTAGTGGTTACAGGCATTCATGCCATGCATGTGATGAACTGAGCTGTTATTTAATATATTGTGTTTGTTTTTAGGGTGCATTTATGGACATCTACACTACATGCATCTGAAGAAGTGAGAGACAGCTCCAGAAAAGCCGACACTGGAATAAATTCTATTGGTTTTTAAGGATCCACTGGAATTCTTGTTTATTCTGCTACTACAGACTACCCCCTCTGGAATTAGGTGAGCTTAGCATTCAGGCGTTTAGCCATGTTGGTCTGAAGCAACAGAACAAAGTTTGAGTCCACGGGCACCTTTAAAACCAATAAAGTTCTAGTCAAGGTATAAGCTTTCATGTGCAGGCACCCTTCATCAGATGCACACGAACGTTTATACCCCCAAATTAATCTTTGTTGGTCTTAAGGATTAGTATTTGGATGGTGCTGAGGGAGGCAATGGCAAACCACCTGTACTTTGAAAACGCTGTGGGGTCGCCATAAAGAAGCTGTGACTTGAGGGCACTCCCCCCCCCCTCTCGAATTGGACCAAAAATAAGCCTGCCTAGAAGGGTCAGAGCATTCGCCCTGGGAACTAACTCGCCATGCGGGGTTTTTTGTACAAAGCAAAGGTGGCTGCTTGCAAAGGGTACGGGGCCGAAGGGGTGTGTGTGTGTGTGAGTACGAACCATGCAACTTGCTTACTCCAGTCCCAAGCGGCGGAAGAGAGCGTCGGAGAGCGAGCCAGAGAGAGGAGGGAGGAAAAAGAAACCGGGGGTTGCCCGGCCGGGAAACGAAACCGGGCGGCCCTCCCTTTCTTTCTAGGCTTTCCTCCTTCCTCCTCTGCGGCACCCAAAAAAAGCGGCCCAGGCAAGTTTCTTGGAACTTTGCCTCCAGCTGACGCAAACAATCGTCGCGGCGGGGCCCCGTCCTCTCCGCGCAGCCAATGGGGAGCGGGGGGAGCCCCGGGCGCCGCCAATCGCCGGGCGCTGGACAGTTCCCCGGTCCTGACCGACCTTCACCGGGGCCGGCGCGGGGAGGAGGAGATAAAACCTCCCGGAGGAGGCAGCCGCGGTTTGGTGGCGCTTGCTCGGCGGCGGCGGCGGTGGCG
>NW_015160838.1:1539832-1590068 GCF_001447785.1 Gekko japonicus
GGGGGGGGTGAGAAATGTGGCTGGAGGGTGCGGTTGTGTGAGGATGGAGCTCTGCAAGGCAGACTAGCTAGCTAGGAGAGGGGAGATGGCCGGGGAGCTTGGAGGCGACGAGGTGTGGGGCCTGCAAGGAGAGAGAGAGGAGGGGGGACAGGAAATGCGAGCCGGTCTTGGAGAGCCTGGGTTCCTCCGAGGTGTTGCAAACTGCTGAAATCCACGTTAAGTCGGGCCAAGGATACCGAATGGGCCCACGGAGGCCTGCAGGGTGAGTGGATGCCTGCAGAAACACTCCCCCCCTCCCAAGATGTGGTGAATTAGACTGGGTTGGAATTACTGCTGCATATTAGTCCCTTCACGCTGTGAACCCCATTCACCGCGCCACCGGAAAGTGGTGCAGAAAATGTGATTTATATTATGAGCGGGACACATAGGGACAGGATCCTGCAAGGACTGGCTGCATTCTGCACTGATCCACCCAACCAGCATTCTCAGTACGCAGAGCTGGTTCCAGCTGAACTTTTGTCACCACCACCTCGGCTTGGTGGTAGAGCATCTGTTTGGCCTGCAGAATGAAGAGGAAGAAGAGATTGGATTTGTATCCCTCCCTTCACTCGGAGTCTCAGAGCCGCTTACAAACTCCTTTCCCCTCCCCACAACAGACACCCTGGCTGTGAGATAGGTGGGGCTGAGAGAGCTCTTTCCAGAACTGTCCTTGAGAGAACAGCTCTGACAGAACTATGGCTTGCCCAAGGTCATCCAGCAGCTGCAAGTGGAGGAGTGGTTCTCCAGGTTCTCCCAGATTAGAATCCACGCACTTAACCACTACAAAGGCCCCAGGTTCAAACCCCCACATCTCCAGGTAAAAGAATCAGGTCGTAGGTCCTGAGAAAGATCTTTGCAAGAGAGCCACTGCCAGTCTGAACAGACAGGACTGACCCTTATTGGACCAAGGATCTGACCTGATAGAAATCAGTTTCATGTGCCTATGTGCTAATTGCCTCAGCAGGGCAAGACTTTTGGAGCCTTGACCTCCAAGGGTACAGGAACAAGCTCTTTTCAAGATGTGCATGGAAGCGTTTTCACGGCATGCCTTCCTGAGCTGGGAAATTAATATTTCTCTAGCTCTTCTCCAGTAAGACCAAACAAAGTGGTTAGCAGAGTTTGGTCATCTTGGGCATATAGGGTGGCAGCAAGGATAGAGGCGTGCTCAGAGACTCCTGAGAAGGGCTCTCTAAAAAATACATTTCAGCAGGGATTATGGTGCTTCATTAGTTGCCAGGGGCAGATGCATCAATTCTGAAAGCCATAGGGAGGTCATTGCAAGGCTAAAAGGTGAGGTAGGAAATAAAAGGGGAAGTGGTTATGCTGGGGGGGGGATATTTGAATAGGGCAGGGGTAGCCCAACTTGCTTAACATAAGAGCCACACAGGGGGAAAAAATCAGATGTTTGAGAGCCACAAGACATGAACACACATGTTTTAATTGAAAAATATACAAATTTGCATATTACATTAAAGAGACAAATGCCTTCTCTGAGCCAAGCCAAGTCTGCTGGTGTGGCGGGGCTTGAAGAACACGTGGTGAAGAGGGAGGGGAGAAAGACAGAAAGAAAGGTAGAAAGAAAGAAAGGTGGAAAGAAAGCAAATAGATGGGAGAGGGAGGGAGAGGCAGAAAAGAAAACAACTTTGAATTTAAATGCATCCTCCAAGCCAGCCGGCCAGGGTGGGGAGAGTTTTGAGAATGCATTTAAAGTTAAAGTTGCTGTCTTTCTCTGCTCCCCCCCACCTCAAGGCTACCCAGGGAAGGAAACGCTGGCTGGAGAAGGGAAGACCGATCAGGGAGGCATGCCTCCCCTTCACTTCCCCAGCCACCCTGCCAGGAGCTGCATACTATGTGTGAAAGAGCCGCATGTGGCTCCCAAGCCACAGTTTGGCCATCCCTGGAATATGGGAAAAGATTTAACCAAGTCAAAATTTTGTATAACAATTTCTGTTTTGGATGCAGGGGGCTGAAGGGATAGTTTCGATTCCAGGGGAAGACTTTCCTCACACTTGGAGACAGCTAGCTGTTAGGACCTGGTTAAATGATATGTTGCTCTTCAAGTTTGAATAGCCTTGTCTTCCTTTGCCAAATTGGGTCGAAAGAGAAAGGTGTAATATATGTTGTCTCTCCCCCTCAGTTTTGCACAGAGCCAGCTTGGTGTAGTGACTAGGAGCGCGGACTCTAATCTGGGAGAACCGGGTTTGATTCCCTACTCCTCCACATGCAGCTGCTGGAGTGACCTTGGGTCAGTCACAAGTTCTCTCAGAGCTGTTCTCTCAAGAGCAGTTCTCAAAGGAGCTCTCTCAGACTCACCTGCCTCACAGGGTGTCTGTTGTGGGGAGGGGAAAGGAAAGGAGATTGTAAGCCACTCTGAGACTCCTTTGGGTAGGGAAGGGTGGGGTATAAATCCAATCTCTTCTTGTTGGTGACAAGGATTTTCCTCAGTTGTGTTCAGCACAGTTGGGGAGGGGCCTCACAGAATTCCTTTCATCAGGGAGACCTGTGGTTGAGGTGATATTGACAGCTCTACTCATAAAAAGCAAAAAGTCATTCCGTGCAGCATTTTTAAAATGCCTTTCGTCCCTCGTCACATCCAAGGAGACCTGAAGGGCGGTGGCCTCACCGCGCGGAGGCTGTGAGACTCCAGGTGTCTGGTGAACACCGGGCTGTGCAGTTTTTAACTTCACCTGCCTGGGGAGGAAAGGAGAGGGCTGGATTTAAGCTGGTTGTTCAATCAGTCCACTCAGCCCTCTCTTTGAACATTCTATTTAGGAACGAAAAGAAGAGTGAATCGCCAACATGGACTGCAAACTGCAAATGAAGAGTGGAAATATAGCCTGGGTGGGGGGGCTGGGTAATAATTATCCAGCTGTACTGCTGAAGGGAAGAGATTACTGCCTGCCTGCCTGTTTGGTGTAGTGTCCTGAATTCTAGTGTGGTATAGCGGTTTGGATGTTGGACTAGGGTCCAAATATTCACTGGACAAAAAGCTCACTGGGTGATCTTGGGCCAGTTGCTTATCACCCTTACTAGGTGGTTGAAAGGGCCAAATGGAGAAGAGGAAGACCAGGCAAGCCACCGGAGGCTCCTTGGAGGGAGGGAGGGGTTAAAACATGATTGGTTAATAGGTAAGGTGTGCATGGGGGAAGTGTTGCGGCTCAGTGGCAGAGGATCTATTAGGCATGCAGAAGGTTCCTAGGTTCAATCTCTGGCATCTCCCGGTAAGAGGATCAGATAGTGGATGATGCGAAAGACCTCTGTCTGAGACCCCAGAGAGCCACTGCCAGTCTGAGTAGACAACAGTGACCTTGACGAACTTGAGGGTCTGATTCAGTAGAAGGCAGCTTCATGTGTTTAGGGTGGGTGGAAATGAATCCACAAGTTTTGCTGTGGAGCGAATGAGATAGAAGTAGATTACTTTGGGAGAAAGAGGGAGCTGACTTACAGAGTCCCGCAGTGCCCCATACTGTTCTGAGTAATGTTGAGGAATTGGTAAAGGGAAAGAACGCAGAATGTTGAGGGACTGGTAGAGGGAAGGAGACTGCTACGCATGGGTTTTTTTGCATGGGAGAATAGAAAGAAGGAGTCAGCGGACTTAACGAGTTCCTCTTCAGGAGACCTTCTCAAAAAGAGGCATCTCACAGCCCTGGCACAAAATAGCTTGTGGGGAGAAGTGCCCCCCCCCGTTCCCCTCCACACTGTGTGAACAGCTCTTCTAGAAAACTGCATCTGCTCTGTAGAATGAGTTGCTTGATGAAGAGAAGATCTGGGATACTGCAGAAAAGAAATTACCTGTTGAGGATGTATCACTAAAACCACTGGGGACTTCTGTTAGTCATTATGTACAGGAAAAGTACACATGATGTAGGAGGTTTTCCAAATGGATCTCCTGATTCTTTAGTGGTATTGTGAGCAGCGGGGGCTGGGGGGGATTTCTGATTTTTTTATTTGTCAGAGCAGCAGCCTTGGGAAGGGAGGGGCGTTTAGCTCCTCTGTGCAAATGGGTTTCACACGGAGGCGTTTGGGGAGCAGGGTTCTTTTTCTCACCATAAACTAAAATGAGCAAGAATGCACAGTTAATATTTGTTAGATTTATTTATTAAAACATTTCCTTCCCACCTTTCCTTGTGGTTCAAGGCGGCTTACAGTGGAAACAAAAATATAAAACAGCAAAACCCAAATCTATTGGACTGTCTTGCTGACACCCTAAAGAAGAAAAAAATGCCCTTGGCTGCCTCCACGCCTGAGAGCACAGCAGTTTACTTTCCACAATTAGAAAGGATACCTCACACATGTATCTCCTATTTTGATGTATTTATTGCCTCACTGTTTTTGCCCCCTTAATTGAATCAAAACTGTTGACCTCATAACCTTAGTTTTGTCTTTGCATATCTTAAAACATCATCATGTTAACATGCTGATTTGCTGTTCAGCCTGTCTATGAGTTTGAACTGTTACCTTCCATTCCAATGTATTTGAAAAAGTGTGCTTGCACACGAAAGCTCATACCTTGAATAAACCTTTGTTGGTCTTAAAGGTGCCACTGGGCGGTATTTGCACAGAACCTTTAATTTATGCCCATTAAGATGCAAAATAGACTTAAACAAACATACCCTGACCTGGATGGCCCAGCCTATCCCGATTTCAGCAGATCTCAGAAGCTCAGTGGGGTCAGAGCTGACTAGGGAGACCACCGAGGAAGCCCAGAGTTCCTACGCAGAAGCAGGCAATGGCAAACCCCTCTATTGGTCTCTCAACCTTGAAAACCCACCAGGGTTCCCACAAGTCTGTGACTTGGTGACAGTTTCCACCACCGACATGCAGAGTGTCATTTTATGTTATGAACCAGTTTATGACTTCTTAAGAACAGGTTGTTAGCCTCGTAAATATGCGTGAACATTATGCGCTAGCCAAATCCATACTTCAGGGCAGATAATTGCAAATGTAGTCAGCTCTCCCTAGCTGCAGCTAACTTCCGTGGCTTGCGCAACTGGTGATTTGTGTTCATTTGTCTCAATAAATGTTGGTTAATTAAGAGCCCGACATCTCCTCCGTAAGTTTCCCAAGAGCGCCTTGGCGATACCCAGCCTCCACTTCAGCTGCTGCCATTCTTCAGCGCCTCACCTGGCCATGGCCGTCCGCTACAACCGCGTCCACATCCTTCTAGAGATCCTCAAGGCCATCAGAGACTTCCCGGCCAGTGAGTGGGCTGGCTATTTGGACCGCAGAGGGTGCAGCCGCGTGGAAGGCGGCAAAACGGCCCTTCACGTGGCCTGTGAACTGGCCAGGCCCGAGTGTCTGCTTCTGTTGCTAGGCCACGGGGCCTCCCCTGGACTAAACGACTGCACTGGCCTCACGCCCTTGGACCTCCTCTTGCAGCAGATCTGGGAGAGCCCAGCGGCCAATCGGCGTGCCAAACTGCTCCTCCTTGACTCCCTCTTCCTCTTTGTGCCTCAGGGCTTCCGTTTCTCGATGAAGCAGCGGCTGCTGGACGACCAGCAGCAGTGGCAGGACCTTTTAGGCCAGAACAGGTTCCAGTGGCTGGCAGGCCTCGCCCCGCCTTCTCTCTTTGTCAAATCCATGCAAGTCTTAATTGGGACCATTGCGCCGGGTCAGTTCCCAGAGGCTCTGGACGCCTTGCCTTTACCTCACTTTCTGAAGCCTTTGGACTTGAAACTGAAAAGTTAAAATAGAACTCTGGGGCCTCTTCTCTCCTCCCAGTTCCTGCTTGTGTGGTGAAAACTGGGGGTTTTTTGGCCTGTTGTGTGGAGAACTTTAATGTAAACACTGTGTGGGAGAGGGGGAAGCCTTTGTTTGAATTAGAACCTTTTTATATATATAAATATATAAAAAGACTCCGGCCTTGTGTGTTATTAGTAGTGTCATGGAAACTGAGAAGGATACCTACTCTGCATTTTAAAGTATGTGGGGGTGGGGAGTTGTGTTCTGTGACGTACGTATCTAAACAGCTTCCATTGGGCAAGCAGAAGATTAGGTCCAGAAGTATAAAATAATTAGCATGCAGGTTCTCCTAACCGTGCCTCAGCAGCCTGAATAACCCTGGCTAACCATATCTTGTCAGAGCTTGGCTAAGCAGGGTTGGCCATGGTTAGGATCAGGGGTCATTTCCTGCAGGAGCACACAGGAGCGGAACTCCGGCAGTAAAGAGCCCAGGGGGCGGGCACGTGCAACAAGCCCCGCCCCCTGCTCCCAGCAGCCCTCAGTCAGAGCAAGAAGCAGCCAGGTAAGCTGCAGAGCTCCCCCTGGCCCCCTGGTCCAAAACAGTCCAGTGGCACCTTTTAAGCCAGGGTTTATTCAGGTATAAGCTCTCCCTCCTCTGCGAGGACAGATCTGCAGCCCCCCCCCCCAATAGCTAGCAATCCAAAACAGTCCAGTGGAGCCTGAGCGGTGGGTGTTGCCTTCTGACACACTTCCGGTGATTTCAGGGGGTGTGGCATATGCAAATAAGTTACGCTAATGAGCTCCTGCACCTCTTTTTCTAGGAAATGACCCCTGGTTAGGATTTGGATGGGAGGCTGCCAAGGAAAACGAGTGTTGCTGTGCAGGGGAAGGCAATGGCAAACCACCTCTGCTCATCTCTTGTCTTGAGAACCCCGTGGTCCCGGGGTGGTTGTGAGTCAGCTGCAACTTGATATCACTATTATTAGTAGCTGCACTTCATTCTATTCAGAGTAGGATTTACGCACAATCTAAGTAAGCCATAGGTTAAGGCCTCAGATAATGAGAGACCTCTAAATATATTTTAATTACTATATTTCAGTGTTAGAATAGTCCATGGGGAGGATTAGGTAATGCTGTGGGACTTTATCATAGCATAGGGCCTCAACATGCCTTGACATAGCATAGGGCCTCAACATGCCTTTAACCAGCTCTGATCCTGTTGCAATTTAGGTGCTATCTCTAGGTGTTTTAAACAGAAAAGCTGATCTCTTATAAAACTGAGTTGCTTCCACAGCAGAACCTAGGCTATCAGTGCTGCTGAAGCTTTCCTTTTCTGTAATCATCCAGAAATGGAACTGAAATTGTGATTCTATGTAACACTTAATATACTGCAATCAATGTTCCCTCTAAGCTGTGGAGTCTTGTGAGCAAAAATTCTACTTTGTGAGCTACTGGCATTAAAGTTGTGAGCAAGTGATTTGGCTACTGAATAAATTAGTTTGCTCTGGAGCCCTCCTTCCTGAGCCAAGACAAAAATCTGTGAGCTGGAGGCTAAAAAACTGTGAGCTAGCTCACACCAACTCAGCTTAGAGGGAACACTGACTGCAATATGCCCCCTAAAAATCTGGACTGCTGAAGGTTTACTCACAACTGTCCAATTCAGTTATGATCTCTGTTTGTCCCTGTTATTTCATTTTCTACCTGACCCCTCTTTCTAAAGAGGCTTCTGCTTCTTGGCTTTTTTGATAATTACTTCCTCTTACCTCACAGGAAAATTAATGGGACAGTAGTGAGTAAACGGATAAAAGGGAAGTCCTTCTTCACCCAAAGAGTGATTAACACTTGGAATTCACTGCCACAGGAAGTGATGGCGGCTACAAGCATGGACGGCTTCAAAAGGGGATTAGATAAGCATATGGAGCAGAGGTCCATCAGTGGCTATTAGCCACAAGGTATAGATGGGGACTCTGGGGCAAGTGAAGCTCAGTCTTCTTGGTGCTTGGGGGGGTCAACAGTGGGAGGGCTTCTAATGTCCTGGGCCCCCCTCTGTTTGTCCCTGTTATTTCATTTTCTACCTGACTCCTCTTTCTAAAGAGGCTTCTGCTTCTTGGCTTTTTAGATAGTTACTTCCTCTTACCTCACAGGAAAATTAATGGGACAGTAGTGCTGAGAAGCCTGAATAGCTCTTAGCCGGTCCACACAGAACAGGCCAGCACTGCGATTGAGTTTTAGGTGTGGGGGGGGAAATCACCACAAATCGGGTCTAGAAAATATGGGGAAATGACAAGGAAAACAGTGGAATGCAATAATGTTTGTCAGGAGTTCAACTGTAAAAACTGAGCAAATGAATGATGTCCTTTCCAGACTAGGTGAATGGAAACAACTTATGTCAACTTTATGGTGATTTCCTATCGCATCAGCCAGCTAGGAAGAAACTGAGAGCCATCAGTGGAATGCTGTTGCTGCATGAGACTCATGGGCTGGGCGCAGCCAAAAAGTTAGCTTCTGGAGCAGTGGTGTCTCAGAGAATGGCAAACTGGCTAACCTGCTAGTTCGAAATAGGACGGAACAAGCTGATTTGGAAATTCTTTGTGCCCATCTAAATCTCCCAGATTCTATACACTTTTTTGAGCAAGCAAAGTTCCCCCCCGACTCTCCTCCCGCTTTAACTGACCTACTTGCTTTCAATATCCAGGGCCTCTTACAACATACTCAATTCTCATCAGGGCATTTCAGACCCCCCCCCCCCGCTTTGTAAATTAACCGAAGTCCTATGTTTCTCGCCCCAGCTATATAAGAACTCTTTACCTTGTCCCTGGGTGGCCTGGTTTTGCTGCCCTCATGATCTAAGGGGGGGGGGGTTACCATGAGGAAGAACCATTCCTTCTGTATACTTTAAGCTCTGCTAAGGTTGTCAACTCCAGGTTGGGAAATTCCAGGAGGGTTGGAGGCGGAGCCTGGGAAAGGTGGGGTTTGTTTGAGGAGGGGAGAGAGATCCTAGCCAGGTATAATCCCCAGACTCTTCCAAAGCACTCATTTCCCCCAGGGGGACTGATCTGCACCATCTGGAGACCAGCTGTAATCTCGGGAGATCTCTGGCCAGTGTTCCATCTAAGCTGAGTTAGTGTAAGCTAGCTCACAGTTCTTTAGCCTTCAGCTCACAGATTTTTGTCTTAGCTCAGGAAGGAGGGCTCCAGAGCAACGTAATTTATGCAGCAGCCAAATCGTTCGCTCGCAATTTTAACGCCAGTAGCTCACGAATTAGAATTTTTGCTCGCAAGACTCCACGGCTTAGAGGGAACATTGTCTCTGGCTATGACCTGGAGGCTGGGAACTCCTAACTCTGCTGTGTGACGAAGCAAGATTCCTCTTTTGTGTGACGAATGCACCAAGTCGGATAAAGACAGGAAATGTAAACAGATACAGGCATAAACCAAAATATCGTTTTTTAAAAAATCTAAACCGTTTGTTCCATCTGCCCTCGGGACGCAGGAAAGCGAGAGTGGCTCTTGGAGCACAGGAAACGTGCTCTACGAAAGCTTATTTATTGTTAGTTATTCTTAGTCCTCACTTTCATTATGTAAGGGAGATCACTGCAGAAACCATGGGTTTGGAAAACCAACTCTCCCCACCCCCTTCCTGGCAGGGACTCTAAAAAGGAAGGGGAACTGTCACACACCTGACAGGTCCAGTAAATATTTGCTGGAGGACTAAGCTTGGCAGGTCACCTGCAAGGTTGCCAACACGTCTGGAGGAAAAAAAATGTCCCTTTACTATTGCTTAATGTGTGGAAATCTGCAGCTGAAGGTGTTCACGGCAGGGAGGTCAGTAACATCACCTGGTAAAGAACAGCCTTTAAAGCCTCTGTTAAAATGATAGGACACTTTCCCCCCTCCAGGCAGTGTTGGCCATTCTAGACAACAAGTTACGAAGAACTCCCATTGTATATATGTCCCAAGCAACGCTCCCTCTAAGCTGTGGAGTCTTGTGAGCAAAAATTCCACTTTGTGAGCTACTGGCATTAAAGTTGTGAGTGAGCGATTTGGCTGCTGCATCAATTAGTTTGCTCTGGAGCCATCCCTTCCTGAGCTGAGACAAAAATATGTGAGCCGGAAGCTAAAAAACTGTGAGCTAGCTCACACGAACTCAGCTTAGTGGGGACACTGTTCCAAAGTCTCCCAAGTAGCTGAAGGGCCACCGAAGGAAGGAGCCCAGTTCAGGGGTTTTCTTTCTGCTAAATGTCTGCAGGATGGAGCTACTTAGAATTTCTGTGCTTGGTCTTCTCACCGTTATACAAAACTGCCCAAAGAAGCTGCACTCAGTGAAATAATTTGTTATACAAATACCAAAGGAAGAGAAAGTTGGTCTGGGGTCGAATTAAGGTGGCCATGCCTGGAGAAAGAAAAAAAATTGTCCCTTTAATGTCACATCTTCCCTTGACCTGTTTCAGTCTGGTTTCGGGCCTGGGTTTGGTATCAGCATGGCTTTAGTGGCCCTGGTGGACAATCTTTGAAGTTGGACAGGGGGACAATCTTCCCTGTTGATACTGTTGGATCTCTCTCAGCAGCCTTTGATACAGTTGACCACTCCATTCTTCTCCACTGGCTTGAATATGGAGTTAGTAGCCTTTCAGTGGTTTTGCTCTTTTCTGTCTGAGCAGGCACAAGAAGTCTCCACTGCAGGTGCAGAATCAACTGGGTGGAATGTATCTTGTGGGATGCCACAGGGTTATATATTCTCTCACCCATCCTCTTAAATATATATATATGAGACCACCGAATGAGATCCAACCTTGCAGATGAGATCCAACCCTGTATCTCATTATCCAAGCTTCTGGATGAGTCTGCCTTGGTTCTGAACCGGTGCTTTGAGGCTGTGGTCAGGTGGCCAAGGCAGAACGAACTGAAGCTGAATCCAGACAAGACAGAGGTGTAATGCTGGTTGGGAAAGCTGATATTATAGAGGGAATGAATCCACTTTTCCTAGATGGAATAACATTGGCTTTTTCAGAGCAGATTAAGAGCTCATGGACCCTGCCTTGCTGTTTGAAAAGCAGGCTGGCATGGTGGCGAGGAGCGTCTTCCATCAGCTGCACCTTATTTACCAACTTTGTCATTACTTAGACTTAGCTGATCTGGCCTTATTTACCAACTTTGTCATTACTTAGACTTAGCTGATCTGGCCATGCTGATCCCTGCTTCTGTAACCTCACAGATGGATTACTGCAATGTGCCCTACGTGGGGCTGCTCTTGAAGACAACCTGGAAACCACCATTGGTTCAGAATGCAGCAGCCCCACTGTTGCCAGGGGCCAGCCACTGGGAACACATGCTGGCCCTTTTGATAAAGCTACATTGACTGCCAGTCTGTTTCTGAGTTCAACTGAAGCTGCTGGTCACACAACCTTTAAAACCCTGCGACCAGTGTTCCCTCTAAGCTGAGTTAGTGTGAGCCAGTTCACAGTTTTTTAGCCTCCGGCTCACACATTTTTGTCTTAGCTCAGGAAGGATGGCTCCAGAGCAAACCAATTTATGCAGTAGCCAAATCGCTCGCTCACAACTTTAATGCCAGCAGCTCACAAAGTAGCATTTTTGCTCACACGACTCCACGGCTTAGAGGGAGCATTGCCTGCGACCCATATATTAGAAGGACCATCTCCTTCCATATGTCCCTGTGCACCAACTATGACTGTCCCACCATTCAGGGTGTTCTGACTGGCATCGACCAGAGCCCGGGCCTTTCCCATCGTGTGGAATGGGCTCCCTGAAGAGCTGAGGGGGAGGCCCCGCCTTGGAGACCTTCTGCAGGTACGGTGAGGCCTGCCTGTTGGCCAGGACTTTTGAAGAGGGGAGGGTTAAGTGGCAGGCATCTTGTAAGGGGGGGAGGAAAAGCTTTACCTCTGGAATTTCTGCTTCTCAGGCTGCTACTGAACCAGGCATAGAAGCTAAAGAAGTAAAAAAAAATCCAGCAGTGAGGGATGCCAGCCTCCAGGTGGGACCTGGGGATCCCCGGGAATTATACAGCTCATCTCCTTGGAGAAAATGGATACTTGGGGTGTGTGTGAATTCTATGACATTTGTGCCCCACTGAGGTCCCTGTCCTCCCCAGGCTCCATCCCCAAATCTCCAGGAGTTTCTCAGTGGGGATCTGGCAACCCTACCTCTGCACCCCCTGCAGATGGCCAGGAGGGACCTGGGAACCCTAGGTAAAAGTTTCCCTTGCTCGAAAGCCAGTCGAATCCAACTCTAGGGGGTGGTGCTCATCTCAGTTTCCAAGCCGAAGAGCCAGCACTGTCCGAAGACATTTCTGTGGTCATGTGGCCAGCATGACTAAACGCCAAGGCGCACGGAACACTGTGACCTTCCCACCGAAGCAGTACCTATTTATCTACTTGCAATTTCTTGCTTTCGAACTGCTAGGTTGGCAGGAGCTGGGGCCAGAGACGGGAGCTCACTCCATCACATGGCACTAGGGTCTCGAATGGCCAAACTACTAACCTTCTGGTCTGCAGCTTCAGCGTCTTAACCTCTAAGCCTCCACAGCCCCTCTGGCAACCCTAAGGCGGCATAAACAATTTTCTACATTTCCCCAAGGCTGAGAGAAGAAGTGGTTTGGGAAACAAGGTCTGCCAGTCAACATTAGCATATATTAAAAACTTAGGGTTGCAAACTCTGGGATGGGAAACTGGAGATTTGGGGGAGGAGCAAGGAGGGGGTGGGGTTTGGGGTAGGGA
Organism: Gekko japonicus; assembly: GCF_001447785.1. Lineage (NCBI taxonomy): Eukaryota > Metazoa > Chordata > Lepidosauria > Squamata > Gekkonidae > Gekko > Gekko japonicus. The sequence goes on from NW_015160838.1 coordinate 1,552,287, forward strand.
GGGGCCTCAGCAGGGAGCAATGCCATAGAGCCCATGCTCCAGAGCAGCCCTTCCTCCAGGGGCACTGATCTCAGTATTCAGTTGTAAGTCCAGGAGATCTCCAGGCCTCACCTGGAGACTGGAAATCCTAGAAAAACTCCTCTGAGGCATTTCAGAAAATTGCTGAATTGATTGGGAGTGCCAGTTGACCGAACAATGAAATGCCTGCTTGTGCTCTATTGCCTTCAACATCAGTTTGCTGGGCGTAAGTTGGCAGGTGAATATTTTCAGAGTATGGCACTCAACATTTATCACCTGCCATCTTCTGCACCTCAAAGGCTGTTAAAAGCCGTTCTGCTGGGAGATCAAAAGGCGATTTGCAAATGTCTGTCCCGGTCCCTATTCCCACAATGCACCCGAGTATGAAAAATCTGATAGGGACGAGTAAATGTCAGATGATGATGGATATGTCCCCATCCTTGCAAGCGCCAGAAACCAAGAGAGAATAAAAAGCCCTTTTCACTGCAGAGGAAGATTAACAGGGTCAACAGCAGATGAGGGAAAACACAAAGCACTGCAGAAAATCCTTCTCAGCCAGAGATCTCATGTGGAATTTTTGCTTAATCGTGCTCCGAGATCAAAGCCCGTCTTGAGACACTGAAAGAAAGTATTATCTTAGCAACCAGGAAAGTTTTTTAAAAACAAGTTTTATGTAATGGGGTTGGTTTTGAAAGAAAAAAAGTTGTTCTTATACCAGGGGTCCCCAACGTTGTTAGCCAAATTGCCATATTTCTTTATTAAAGATGGGGAATTATGAATCCTAAGTGGAAATAGGCTTTAAGGGAGCAATAGCCTGTGTATATCAGAGTCCAATTTATTCAGATCCCCAGAAGTAGACCAGGAGACTAGATCTTAAATATGATTTATTTTACTAGATAATTCACACACACATACAATTAAAATAGAACACTCACACACTCAAGCAATACAGAACTAGGAAATTAGATAGCGTAATACGGAGACAGTTGCATGAGCAGGAAATACCGTTGGTGGGGTGATACTCTACCTGTCTGATGCAATGAGGCAATCCTGCAGCGAAAAATGGGGAAAATACTAGGGAAGGGGTCATGTGTTGACCAGCAGCACACGTGGTAGACTCCAGACAGAGCTATGAATGGAGTCAGCGAGACAGGGTGGGTTAGGTAGGCGAGAGAAGAGACTGTGAACAATGGGCGCCCCCCTTTGGCTCTGAAAGGCTCCGGATGGGCCGCGGAGGTTCCTTTCATCTGCAGCCGGTTGACGAAGCTGGTGCCATGCTGGGGCCGAATCCCAGTGCGACGAGCGTGGGCACCTCGGGTCGCTCCCCCAGCAAAGCCGTAGCCCCGAGGGCTTCACCGTCCGGCAAAGAAAAAATGCTAGCTGTGGAACAAGGAGTGCAGGCCGTATGACATCTGCAGGCACAGGGGGAATGTGGAGATTCTATACAGAGGATTCTCCTGGCCTTAAAGTTGGTCCTTTTCCAGTTCTCGTAATGAGTCTTCTCTTTATTACATCTGTATTTATGTTGCACATCTGGGGCAAATACACATGCTCGTAATTTGGCTAGTCCATCAGCCAGCTGGAAAACTACAATTCGGACCAAAAGTATGATGGATTTTCAGGTTTCTTTCCCCTTAGAATGTATTTGGTACACGCATCTAGACCTGTTGAAGAGGAGCCCCTCCTTTGTTTAGCTCTGCTGTCAAATGGACTCATAAGCTTCCCACTTAGGGGTTTTGATTCCTTTCTGTCACAGGCCATGCTGTCTGCATATACGCCCTTGCAGTTGGTCTCATTAAAATTTGTATTAAAAAAAAAACAACAATAGGCAGATGCTCTCCTTATATACCCTACGAGGGGCTTGGGGCGTGAGCCGCCAAGGCATGTTGTCCCCAGGAAGATACTAGAAGCTGCCAGTTCCTTAATGGGTCAAAAGAATGGAATTAAGTGTTGGACAATTAATATAATGTTTACTAACAGTGACACTTCTTAGAATGGATGGCTTAAGACAATGGAAAAGAAAAGATAGTCGTTCCGGGTCCTTGGCCAGTCAATGATCCGGTGATCGGCAACTGCGTTATCTTGATGGGCGGTAGGCATGTTTGGCTGCTCGGATTATCCTGTCATGGCCAAGTTCTATTGTTTAACTTGAGGATGAGTATGTGCAGTAATTTTGGTGAAAGCCGAAACGCCTCATTAGAGAGATTGACGCTGTGCCAGAATTAGGAGCTTCAGCGCTGGAGATTGGGTTTTTAGGCGTGGCTTCAATATAAGTCCAGCCTTGAGAAAGGATTCTCATAAAGGTTCGACTGCTTTTTTGTATCTTGGACTATAAATATATCAACCAGCAAGAGCCTTGTGTTTATATTTTGTTTGGAAGCAGAAGGAGTCAGATGGCTGAACTGAGAGTGTTTACCTTTAAGAACGGAAAAACCAGGCCTCACCTGGAGACTGGAAATCCTAGAAAAACTCCTCTGAGGCATTTCAGAAAATTGCTGAATTGATTGGGAGTGCCAGTTGACCGAACAATGAAATGCCTGCTTGTGCTCTATTGCCTTCAACATCAGTTTGCTGGGCGTAAGTTGGCAGGTGAATATTTTCAGAGTATGGCACTCAGCATTTATCACCTGCCATCTTCTGCACCTCAAAGGCTGTTAAAAGCAGTTCTGCTGGGAGATCAAAAGGCGATTTGCAAATGTCTGTCCCGGTCCCTATTCCCACAATGCACCCGAGTATGAAAAATCTGAGAGGGACGAGTAAATGTCAGATGATGATGGATAAGTCCCCATCCTTGCAAGCGCCAGAAACCAAGAGAGAATAAAAAGCCCTTTTCACTGCAGAGGAAGATTAACAGGGTCGACAGCAGATGAGGGAAAACACAAAGCACTGCAGAAAATCCTTCTCAGCCAGAGATCTCATGTGGAATTTTTGCTTAATCGTGCTCCGAGATCAAAGCCCGTCTTGAGACACTGAAAGAAAGTATTATCTTAGCAACCAGGAAAGTTTTTTTAAAACAAGTTTTATGTAATGGGCTTGGTTTTGAAAGGAAAAAAGTTGTTCTTATACCAGGTGTCCCCAGCGTTGTTAGCCAAATTGCCTTATTTCTTTATTAAAGATGGGGAATTATGAATCTTAAATGGATATAGGCTTTAAGGGAGCAATAACCTGCGTACACCAGAGTCCAGTTTATTCAGATCCCCAGAAATAGACCAGGAGACTAGATCTTAAATATGATTTCTTTTACTTGATAATTCACACACACACACAATTAAAATAGAACACTCACACACTCAAGCAATACAGAACTAGGAAATTAGATAGCGTAATACGGAGACAGTTACATGAGCAGGAAATACTGTTGGTGGGGTGATACTCTACCTGCCTGATGCGATGAGGCAATCCTGCAGCGAAAAATGGGGAAAATACTAGGGAAGGGGTCATGTGTTGACCAGCAGCACACATGGTAGACTCCAGACAACGCTATGGCTGCCAAGTCCCCCCGGGGGGCAGAAAAAAACCCGCCCCAGAGGCCCGTTCCCCGACGCCAGGGAATCGGGCCCCGGGGGGAACCCCGCCCCAGCGTGCGCGCCCCAGCGTGCGCGTCACCAGGAAGTGACGTTATGATGCCGGACACGCTGGGGGTGGGGCCAAAGCCATACAAGGGAAAACTCTATGGTTTTCCCTTATATGGTCGTGGCCCTGCCCCCAGCGTGCCCAGCATCATAACGTCACTTCCCTGTGACGTGCATGCAGCGCGCGTTCCAGGTCCTTGGCCAGTCAATGATCCAGTGATCGGCATCTGCGTTATCTTGATGGGCAGTAGGTGTGTTTGGCTGCTCGGATTATCCTGTCATAGCCAAGTTCTATTGTTTAACTTGAGGATGAGTATGTGCAGTAATTTTGGTGAAAGCCAAAACGCCTCATTAGAGAGATTGACGCTGTGCCAGAATTAGGAGCTTCAGCGCTGGAGATTGAGTTTTTAGGTGTGGCTTCAATATAAGTCCAGCCTTGAGAAAGGATTCTCATAACGGTTGTATAGCCGGTACATCTTCGCCTGCTTTTTTTGTATCTTGGACTATAAATCTATCAACCAGCAAGAGCCTTGTGTTGATGTTTTGTTTGGAAGCAGAAGGAGTCAGATGGCTGAACTGAGAGTGTTTACCTTTAAGAACGGCCTGGCAGAGAAACAGGATCTTATCTCCAGTGTTACGTGAATTACTGTTATTGTTTTTCACTGGAAGTCCTTGCATACTTACTTGTAACCTCCAGGGGGTGGCTGGAGATCTCCTGCGATTACAACTGATCTCCAGGTGACAGAGATCAGTTCACCTGAAGAAAATGGCCACTTTGGAAGGCAGATTCCTAGCAGTGGCCCTTTCCTCTGGCGCAAGAAGCTGTCCCTAATGGAAGAGGTCAGGAGTCCCTTATACTGAGGGAAGGCTGCTTGTGCCAGAGAGTAAAGCTCCTCTGCCAGCAAAACAGATTTGTGCGATCCAGCCTGTTGTGTGGATGAGCTGAGGCTGTCCAGATGTCTCTGCTCTATGTAATGTGGATATGTTGCAGGGGCCATATTTGCTCATACAAATCCACAGGTATGTGCACCGTCGTAACACCTGAAAAGAGCTGAAATAAACAGGGGGGGGGAGAGAAAGAGCCTGTCTTCTGTGGAAAACGAAGGACCTCTTGTGAAAGAGCTGCAAAGTTCAAAACACAGGAGGCTGTATTACAAACAAACAAGCCGGTTTGCCCACTTTGTGGAATTTTCTTCCTCTGTTTTTCGCCTGTTTTCCTGCCTCACTCTCTTGGTAAAGTGACACACCAGCTATCACACCATAATTGGCCGGAATCACAGCTGAGTCAGAAACAAAAGCAAATAAAAGCAAACTGACGCCGCTGTTTCTCTTCCTTCACTGGGGATCGCTGCTTGTGGAAAAGGCTGGACGGCCAAGCTCTCCGAACAAGAAGCGTTCTGTTCATTTAAATGGCATTACCTCACAAGCGGCCATTTGGTTTCCTCGCTCTGTCTTGACTGCTGTGTCTGAATTGTGGTCATACCAGAAAGACCTTTCCCAGCGGTCTGTGCTCAGGTTGGATCTGCCATCTGGTTTCTTGGCAGGGCCTGCTAACCAAAGCAGAGGTGCCAATTCGAGCCTCTTTGAAAGGTATTCTTGTGTTTAATAAAGCATGTCAACCAAACCTGCTATTTTGTTTGGTAAGTAACCCATCCGTTAAGAGCCAGCACAGTGTAAAGAACTGGGATCAGGGAGATCCAAGTTAGAATCCCCACTCTGCCTTGGAAGCTCACTGGGGTGATATTGGGTAAATTTTTCTCTCCAGTGAACCTACCTCACAGGTTTGTTGTTATGAGGAAAACTGAGGTGGGGAGCACAGAGTCATAAAGCGCTTTAGGTTGCCATTGGGGAGAAAAGCAAGACATAAATATCTAAATAAATTCAGTCAGCCCTTCAGGATTGATACAGGGAACTTTGACTCTCAAAAGCTTATAACCTCCCCTCCCAAATCTTGTGAGTCTCCAAAGGTACTACTGGACTCGCATTTGGTTGTTCTACTGCAGACCAACAATGGCTACCATCAGAAACATCTCTATATGAAGGGACTTTCCAATTGGAAACACCCATGTGGTTTTCGTAATGACCCATTCCTTACTCTATGCCATTATTTTAGAGTCTCCTGGATTTATTGTAGAGCGTCCTGTGACTTTGTGCACAGAAGAAACCACTTTATTAAAAGTCTGGTTCAGTTTGGTGTAGTGGTTAGGAGGGTGGACTCTAACCTGGGAGGACCGGGTTGGAGTCCCCACTCCTCCGCATGCAGCTGCTGGTGTGACTTCGGATCAGTCACAAGGTCTCCCAGAGCTGTTCTCTCAAGGGCAGTTCTTGAAAGAGCTCTCTCAGCCCCACCTGCTTTACAGGGGGATCTGTTGTAGGGAGGGGAAGGGAAGGAGATTGTAAACCGCTCTGAGACTCCCAGTGAAGGGTGGGGTATAAATCCAATCTCCTCTTCTTCTTCAAACTAGGCTGCTTTCTAATTTTCACACTTGTTCTTCGGAACACAGCAGCTCATATCTAAATAGTCCAGTTTGGATTGCCAGCTCTAGGCTTGGAAATATCTGGTGATTTGGGGGGGGTGGAGCCTGAGGAGGGCGGGGTTTAGGGAGGGGAGGGACTTCAATGGGGGGTGATCCCATAGAGTCCATCTTCTGAAATGGCCGTTTTCTCCAGGAGAACTGATCTCTGTTGCCTGGAGATCAGTTGTAAGAGTGGAAGATCTCCAGCCCCCACCTGGAGGTTGGGAACCCTAATCTCTTGGTCCCACGTCTAAGAACATAAGAACATGATGTGATAGCGGGAGACCTCCAGCTTCCACCTGGAGGTTGGCAACCCTAAGTCCAGTGTAAGGAAGAGCTATTCCTTCTACGTGAGCCCTGTTCCTTGTCTAGGAAACTGCTGACTTGGGTATGACACTGACCAGGGCAAATACACACCAACTCCATCTAAATGACTCACAAGTAATAAGGGATCTGTGAGTAATCAGGAAGAGCCACTACAGTTTTATAAGGCATACTGAGACCCTGCTAGGACGAAACTTGAAAAGACGTTTCTAAAGGGGAGTTGTATAGCCTCAAGCAGGGGTCATTTTGTAGAAAAAGAGCTAGGGGAACTCCTTAGCATAACTCATTAGCATATGCCACATCCCCTAACATCACCGGAAGTGTGTCAGAAGGGAACACCCACCACTCAGGCACCACTGGACTGTTTTGGATTGCTAGCTACTGGGGGTGGGTGGGAAATGGGCAGATCTGTCCTCACAGAGGAGGGAGAGCTTGTACCTGAATAAAACTTGGTCTTAAAGGTGCCACTGGGCTGTTTTGGATTGCTAGCTATGGGGGGGAGGGTGCGCAGATCTGCCCTCACAGAGGAGGGAGAGCTTGTACCTGAAGGCGGGCCGGGGGGGGGGCGGCCGGAAGCAGGGGGCGGGCCTTTGTCATGTGCCCCGCCCCCGTACCTCACCCGGGGGAACTGCGTTCCCCCCCGAAATGACCTCTGGCCTCAAGACAAAAAAACCCTATGAAACCTTTAAGTAAGGGTCATTTCCTGCTGGAGCGCACAGGAGCAGAGCTCCGGCAGTAAGGAGCCCAGTGGGCGGGCACATGCATCAAGCCCCACCCCCTGCTCCCAGCAGCCCTCAGTCGGGCCATGAGGAGCAAGAAGCAGCCAGGTAAGTTGCAGAGACCCTCCCCCCCAGCCCGCCTTCAGGTACAAGCTCTCCCTTCTCTGTGAGGGCAGATCTGTGCATTCCCCCCCAATAGCTAGCAATTCAAAACAGTCCACGCCTGAGCGGTGGGTGTTGCCTTCTGACACACTTCCGGTGATGTCAGGGGGTGTGGCATATGCAAATAAGTTATGCTAATGAGCTATGCTAATGAGCTCCTGCTCCTCTTTGTCTACCAAATGACCCCTGCCTTTAAGCAACAAAAATAATACCAAGTACTACCTTCTCAAGAGCAAGTTACCTTATTCGATACCTTCTAAAGAGCAGGCTGGGCAGAGGAGAAGGGGTAGAGTGAGCAGAGAAGGAGAAAGAGAGAAAGAGGAGAAAGGGCAGGGTCATGGATTATGCTGGGGTTGCTTACAGGCCTAGAGAAAAAATATATTTTAATTTACACCCCACCTTTTGCCGCAACGAGGACCCAGTAGGCTTGCCAACCTCCAGGTGGCGGTGGGAGATCTCCCGCTATTAGAACTGATCTCCAGGCTACTGAGATTGGTTCACCTGGAGGAAATGGCCGCTTTGGAAGGTGGACTCTATGGCATTTTGCCCCAAACCCCGCCCTCCTGAGACTCCACCCCCAAATCCCCAGTTATTTCCCGACTCAGCGCTGGCAACCCTAGGACCCAAAGTGGCTTACGTTGTTCTCTTCTCCTCCGTTTTATCCTCACAACAACCCTGTGAGGTAGGTTAGGCTGAGTGTGTGACTGGCCCAAGGTCACCCAGCGAACTTCCATGGCTGAGCCAGGATTTGAACCTGGGTCTCCCAGATTCTAGTCTGACCACTTTAACTGCTACACCATGCTGTCAGGTTAATAAAAGTTTGGGGATGTTATTTCCCAGGTGATGCCATTACTTCCATGCCATGAAAAGGTTCACCTGCCCATTTCCACACAATAAGCCTCTATTAAAGAGACAGAACATTTTTTCCCCTCCAGCCTGTTGGCAATGTTAATTATATACCAGACAGGAATCCAAGCGGCTCATGAGACCACAGTAGTCTTGGGGTTCACTCTAGAAGAAGAAGAAGAGATTGGATTTATACCCCGCCCTTCATTATCCAAAGGTGTCTCAGAATGGCTTACAAACTCCTTTCCGTTCCCCTCCCCACAACAGACACCCTGTGAGGTAGGTGGGGCTGAGAGAGCTCTGACAGAAACTGCTCTTTTTCGAGAACAGCTCTTATCAGAACTACGGCTTGCCCAAGGTCATCCAGCCAGGTGCAAGTGGAAGAGTGGGAAATCAAACCTGGTTCTCCCAGATTAGAGTCCGCGCACTTAACCACTACACCAAATTGGCTCTCTAGAGGAGGAGGAGATTGGATTTAAATTATACCCCACCCTTCACTCAAAGTCTCAGAGCGGCTTACAATCTCCTTTCCCTTCCCCTCCCTACAACAGACACCCTGTAAGGTAGGTGGGGCTGACAGAGTTCTTTCGAGGGCTGCTCTTTCAAGAACTGCTCTGACAGAACTATGGCTTGCCCAAGGTCATCCAGCAGCTGCAAATGGAGGAGTGGGGAATCAAACCTGGTTCTCCCAGATCAGAGTCTGCACGCTTAACCACTACACCAAACTGGTGTAGGAGTCTACTCATAGTTACAGGGCTAAAGGGGGGCCCGGAAGAGAAGAGGGCAGAGATGGGGGGGCAGGGTTGTGTCCAAGAGGAGCTTAAATAAGGTAAAATAGGGGACGACTCTAGAAGGGTAAGAGTTTAAGACTGGGGGGGGGGGAACAGTTTGAAACCTAGATAAATAAGAGTCCAGATATGGCCATAGGTCTTGTGTGAGGTAACTGGCCACGGCAATAGCAACAGTCTGCTCCGGCAAAAGCCCACTGGTGATATTTTGTGGGCCTTAGATTCATGACCTGGAATGCTGGTTCTTAGTGAGGTAGGGCTTTTCCAGGCACCTGCCTTTGATAGTGATTCCCGTGGTGGTATTTCCTGGGACCCGCTGGCTTCTTCTCCAAAGCATTTCTCCCCAAACAACAAGTCCATCCTGGATGTCCTCCCCTTCATTGAAACAGAATATAGTTCAGAAGAGTCCAGGAGCATCGACTTTATTTTATCTATTTATTTAAAACATTTATTAGCCACCGTTCTTCCGTACAGAGCTCAAGTCGGCTTACAGCATAGATAAAATACGTAAAATGAAATACGTTTAAAAAAACAAAATTTAAAACCACAATTCAGGCCTCCTAGTAAACTTGACCAAATGCAGTTCCTAAATAAAACCATCTTCAACAGTGAAAAGTACGCAAACGGGGAGTGATTTCAGCAAAGCGTACTTTATTCTATCCGGAATAAGACGACTTTGGCCGGCTCGCAGGCCGGCTTATATCCCCCGAGAAACCGCCACCCAAAACACACCCCTACTTCCCTATAGGTTATTTACAGTGGCTGATAGTCTCACAGGCTCTCAGCCGGGAACCTAGCCCCCTGATTGGAGTGGGCTAGGATCCGCATAGTCCATTGCCTCTTGGAGCGAAGCTCGGCGTTTGTCTCTGGACTTGTCTGGACTTGTCTGGACTGGGCCCCCTACAAACAGCCTCCTAAAGACCAAAAGGAGGCCAGCTGCACCTCCCTGGGGAGATAGTTCCAAAACTGTGGGGCTGCCACTGAAAAGGCCCCCCCCCTTATGTACCTGCCAGATGAGCTTCTTTGGTTGATGGAACAGTCAGAAGAGCCTCTGCCTGTGATCTTAATTCCTGGGCAAGAACATGTGGGAGAAGATGTTCCTCAGATACCCCAGTTCCGAGCCGTGTAGGGTTTTATGTTTCGAGTGCCCATTTGGAAACAGCCGCCATCATTGTTGGAAGATGCTTGCCTTGGAATCTCCTAATATTTTGCGGGGGAGGGAAGGCAGTATGGTATAGCCTGTTCTCATAAGCTAAACAGGGTTAGAACTTGGATAGGAGACTCCCAAGGAAGACTCTGCAGAGGAAGGCACTGGAAAAACCCCTCCGCTTCGTACTTGCCTTGGAAGCCCCTTTCTGGGGTCACCATAAGTTGGTTGTGACTCAACGACACAGATGTGTGTAACATTTTGTGGAAACTCCCGACATGTTGTGATTGGTCCCGTGCATCCCAAGGAAGCCATATCGTGGTCTCTCCCCAATGGCAGCCACACAGTGGCACCCACTTAGTGTTGCCAGGTGCATGTCCCCTGGTGGGCAACCTCCCACGCCTTCCCTCAATTCCCCGTACGCGATCAAATGAGCAGCAGGAGAAAAGGGGGAAGGTATGGTGGTGTGGATGCTGTGACATAATTTCCAGATGATCACCCAGAAGTGATGGCATATTCCACTCATGTGTTGCTGCTCTAGGAGTGTCCCCCCCCAATTTCTATGGTCTACCATAGAGATCGGAGGAATTCCTAGAGCATCACGTGTAGCTGTCACACTTCCCCTTGCCCAGCTCTGCCCCCTCTCCCAAGGTCCTGGGATTCATGGGCACAGGCCTGGTAACCTATTCCCATTCCTGTTCTCAGAGTTTCAGAACCATAGAATTATAGAGTTGGAAGGGACCTCCAGGGTCATCTAGTCCAGCCCTCTGGCCCCTGCACTATGTAGGAAATTCACAACTACCCCCCCCACACACACACACCTCCAGTGACCCCTGCTCCATGCCCAGAAGATGGTAAAAAAACCCTCCAGGATCCCTCAAGGTTGGGAGTGGGGCTATCCTGGAATGCCTATTCAAGGTAGCGTTGCCAACTCCTGGCTTGGAATTTCCTGGAGATGTGGGGCCTGGGGAGGGACCCCAGCAGGGCATAACGCCATACAGTCCACCCTCTGAAGCAATCATTTTCCCCAGGAGAACTATTCTCTGTAGCTTGGGGACCACTTGGAATTCCAGGAGGTCTCCAGGACCCACCTGGAAGCTGGCAACCCTAATTCAGCCCCAATTAGTCTCATTGAGTCAGGTGTGGTCCTGCTGATGTTTTGCACTGGGCTAAACAGAGGCTTGTTTATTTGCTCTAGTACAAAACACGAAGGCAAACTTGGTCTCACACCACCAAGCTGGGGGTGATCAGGAAATGACGGCGGCGGCGTAGCAACCAGAGACAAAATGCGTGTTGGCGATCCGAGACATCGCTGAGTAGCATAGCAATGCTTTGTTTGGAGTCTGGGGATCTTGGCAACACCGCCAGCTTCCTGTAGCATCAACATTCCTCACCAGGCCACAGTCACACCGAGCCTTCCTGTCATTTGACAGCAGGAGGAAGCAAAATCTCTGATTCATTACCCCTTGGGTGTCTGGAAGGTGTTTTTTTATTATTATTAGAACACTGGCTCAAAGTGATGCCTGCAGAGTTGGTGTGAGGTTATGGGAGATCGTGCTCCAAAGAGGTCTAAAGCTGAACGTGGGCTTTTCCATCCTGCCCCCCTTTGCATGGAAACAGAACAGGATTTCGTTGGTATCTGGGCAACTGTTTCTAAAGCCTCTGTGCCAAAGTAGGAGGCCAGGGAAGGAGTCTTTTGCTTTTGGAACAAAGGGTTGCTGATTACGCTCAGGATTTCTCCCAGCGGTGGCACTGCTTCCAAGTACAGCATGAACCCAAGCTGCATTCAAATAGAGTCTATGTGGTACAGCGCAGGGTAAGGAAGGATGAGGCCCCTTGTTAGAGATGAGATATGTAGAAGCCCTGAATCCTTTACTGGTGTTTCCCTGTATGCCATGCCTTCTTGCAAAACAGAGACCCCCCAAGTGAATCCCCCAATCCAGTGTAGCATAACAATCACAATAAGGCGAAAGATCAAGATGGGTAGCCGTGTTAGTTTTTCTGTAGCACTTCTTTTACAAGTCATTCTCTGTCTGTAGCAGTTCTTTTACAAAGGAATTTCAAAGGGAGATTAGAAAGTGAGACTGCTGAATTGCAACTGATAATGAAGCTCAAGACAATGCATCCTCCTGGGCTGAATCAAGACCTAGGTTTCCTGTCTCATTACCAATGCTGATTTCTCCACGCCTATCTCTCACCTAAATCCAATCACACTTGTTACTGTTACTTGTTTGCTATTGTCATTTGCCTTCTAATGTCATTCAGCATCTGAAATCACTCCACTTTCCAATAAATAGGATAGATGGACTCACATTCTAGCTTTATCTGAAAAAGTGAGCAGTGACTCACGAAAGCTCATCCCCTGCCATATATTTTGTTACTCTTTAAGGTGATGCTGGACTTGCTCTTTTCTACTAAAAGGAGAAAGATCAGAGCTGATTTGTACGAGGCTATCGTACTTTGGTCACATTATGAGAAGACAAGAGTGACTGTAGAAGACAATAATGCTGGGAAAAGTCAAAGGCAGCAGGAAAAAGAGGAAGACTCAAGATGAGATAGATTGACTCTATCAAGGAAGGCATGACTCTCAGTTCGCAAGACCTGAGCAAGGCTGTCAATGATAGGACATTTTGGAGATCATTAATTCATAGGGTCACCCTAAGTTGGAAAAGAGCTGCTGGAGCCTCTCCCCAAGATACCAACCAAGTTTGAAGAACATTGGACCAGGGGGTCCAATTCTACGGGCCCCCAAACCGGTTGCCCCTATCCCCTCCATTGTTCTCTATGGTGGGGAAAAAGTTACATTTTCCCCACCATAGAGAACAATGGAGGGGATAGGGGCAACCGGTTTGGGGGCCCGTAGAATTGGAAGTTTCTATCTCCAGTACCTCACATTACGTTTTATTCGGCTTTATGTTGTCTACCTTCCTGTCTTGAAACTTGCAACCATACAGCAAGTGATTTGCTGACAGAATTTCCTGCATACTATCAGACTGAGCATTCCAGTTCTGTTTTGTGATCAGTCACTTGTTACTAAAATTGGAATGTTGCTGCTTTTTTTGTGGGGTCGTTGGAAACAGTCTCTTTCTCTTTGCTGTTTTATTTTCTTCTTGTTCCATCAGAGATTCCAAGTTCAGGGAGTGTAACAGTTCCTCACCACTCTCTTCACCCCACGCAAATAGTTGTTTTCCCTGATGGATCACATGAAGTTTGCCTGAAGGCAGCCATCTCTGTTTTTGGTTGGCTTCTTGCAGCTTGACAGTCGTCGTGTTGAGCTGTCTTCCGATTTGAATAGCTTCTTTTGGAATGTCCATGAAAACTTGTGTGCTCTTTCCTTCCATTTGCAATGCTCCTCTTTTTTTTTTCTTTTAACTTCTTCCATTATAATTTTCCTTACTCTGGCGTCAGGAATGGTGGTGATAATATCCCTTGGGTATTTTCTTTTGCTGGCTTGAGTTGGCCACCTTCGGTAGGGATTAGTTATTAAAAGAGATAAGTCCACCTCTAGTCCTGCAGTGTTTTTCAGTCAGTCTGTTATGCAGGGCTATTTTTGGGCAGGAACGTGCATGAACGGAGTTCCGGCTGGCTCCCGAGTTGGCCACGCCCAGCAGGAACTCATTAGTATAATAGGCCACACCCAACCGCAGAAACTCATTAGGATTGGCTACATTAGGGGTGTGTGGCCTAACATGCAAAGGAGTTCCTGCTACAAAAAAAGCCCTGGCGTTTTGACAACAAACAAGGTAAACAGAATAAGAAGCAAAAGGTGGGTGTGGCTGGATCACCACACTTCTGGTAACATGGGGGTGCGGCCTAATGTGCTAATGAGCTGTGCTGTCAGGGGTGTGGCCTAATAGGCGGATGAGTTCCTGCTGTTGGGTGTGGCCTATTATGCTAATGAGTTCCTGCTGGGCTTTTTCTACAAAAAGAGCCCTGCCAGTGTTATGAAGAGCTGTTCTCTCAAGAGCAGTTCTCAAAGGAGCTCTCTCAGCCCCACCTACCTCACAGGGTGTTTGTTGTGGGGAGGGGAAGGGAAAGGAGTTCGTAAGCTGCTCTGAGACTCCTTCAGTAGTGAAGCGAGGGGTATACCTCCAATCTCCTCCTCCTCTTCTCCCAAGCAAGCAGTCTTGTAAAAAAAGGCTTTACTAAGGCTACTCTGCAAGTTTAGGCAGAGGAAAGAGTTGAACTTGGGTCCTCTTGGTTCATTGCCACACATCAGCTTCTCTTCTGCTTCTTCCTGCAGACCTTTAAATCACAACTGGCCCCCCCTGCAAAAAAAATTAAAAAGACCTCTTGCTTCATAGGAAATTGGCAGTAACTCAGATCTGCCGCTGTCGAATCTGGCTTAGTTCTGAGAAAAAGAGATCCCGTGGATATTAAACAAGCAGTGCCAGGAACTGATTCTAACCACAAGTTTGTGCTTCTGTAGGATGGGTTGGGTTTCTCTGCGCTGTAGGCGAGCCGAACCAAAGTGGGTTTCCAAACCTTGGGTGTATGCAAGCACGGACTGTGCCTGCAGAAACAGCCTGGGTGTTTCCAGAATCAAGGTTGCCTGTCACCCGGCTGGCCGGCCGGCCCACTGCACACACAGGCATGATGTAAACTGGTTAACTCCTTGTGCAATTGCCGGCACTTCATTTACAGAGGCAAAGGCGGCCTAGTAATGAAATGAATGCGAACTGCGTAGGGGCTTGGGTCCAGACAGCTTTTCTACTGGTGAAAAGGGAAGTCTTCTTTGGCCCCGGTCACACGGGAGGATTTGCCCCACGGGAGGGACGGATTGGGCGCGCATCAAGCGTGTGCGATCATACTGCAACATCTGGGAAGTGGTGCGCACCCGTCCCCAATCCGTCCCTTCCAGCTGAAAACCCGCAGCAAAAAGGTAGCACCAAAAGAGTACTACCTACCTGTTGATGCGCAGCATGGGCCGGTGTCTGATCGCCGACGTGCCCGTCTCCCTGCAGCATACAGAGGCCCTGTAGAATTGCGCAGGCGCAGCGGGCTCACCTCACTCACCAATCTGTGGCTCCCCCCCTCCCCGGCATCCGATCATGCCGAGGAGCAACTGCATGGCGGCTCGGGGAAATCTGTCTGATCCCGCCGCCGTGCTTCTCTTTTGATGCGGCTCAAAAAAGCCGCACTTCAGCCGCAACATTTCCCCCAGTGTGACCGGGGCCTCCAACCACCAAAAAAGACTAAGCTAAGGGTTATGGAACTAGGGTTGCCTGGCCTTCCCCCTGGCCACGGGCAGGAGGCTGGGAGGGGAGGGTTGCCAGATCCAGGATGGGAAACTCCTGGAGATGTGGGGGTAGAGCCTGAGGAGGACAGGGGCCTCAAGTGGGATACAAGGCCACAGAGTCCACCCTCCAAAGCAGCCATTTTCTCCAGGGAACTGTTAGAGTTGCCACTCTCCAGGTGGTAGCTGGTGGTCCCCTGGGATTACAACTGATCTCCAGGTAACAGAGCTCACCTGGAGAAAATGGTTGCTTTTGAAGGTGGACTCTGTGGCATTATACCATGCTGAGGTCCCCCCCCCCAACCCTGCCCTCCTCAGGCTCCCAGGATATCCTATCTCAGAGCTGGTAACCCTAGGACTCTTTAAAGGTAAAGGTTACCTTGCTCGAAAGCCAGTCGAATCTGATTCTAGGGTTGCGGTGCTCATCTCTGTTTCAAAGCCGAAGAGCCAGCGCTGTCCGAAGACATTTCCGTAGTCATGTGGCCGGCATGACTAAACACCAAGGTGCACGGAACGCTGTTACCTTCCCACCGAAGTGGTACCTATTTATCTACTTGCAATTTCTTTTTTCGAACTGCTAGGTTGGCAGGAGCTGGAACTAGAGACGGGAGCTCACTCCGTCATGCGGCACCCGGGTCTCGAACTGCTGAACAACTGACCTTCCACAGCCTGCAGTTCAGCGTCTTAACCACTTGAGGAAAGTACTACTAATCCACTGTCCAAGAGGGTAAGCGTCACAATCCAGCATAGAGTTAGGCTACTTCAGCCCATTCATTTCAAATGGTTTATGTCGGCCTTAACTCTTGAGGATTGTGTTTTACCTTTGCTCTGTGTCTTGTTTCCCACATGATCTCAGTGGTTTGCCGGTTTATGTATGTTGGGTTGGTGTTTCAGGGAATATATTTTGTGTGTGTGATAGGGAAGGCTGATGCAACAGCCTCTGGCCTAGAAAGATAACACTCTCTGAAATCAGCTGACCCAAATATGTCTCTGTGAGGGAAGGTCAGATCTGAGGCAAACAGCCCACCCAAGATTGTGAATGCAAGAATGCATGGAAGGTGGTTACAGGAGACAAACTTGTTTTGTGGATCTGGGGACCTCTTGTAGTTTGTCTCAGAGTATATGGGCCACATTAGCTGTGACCTCTGTTTCAACCCAGATCTTCCTCAAAAATACTGTAGCACTGACTCTCTCATTATGGTATCGTAAGCTCTGGGAGCAATATGTGATGGAGAAAATTGCCGAACAAATAAATAAATATGAATCTAATCCTTCATGTTCTAGGTTTGATGAGAACTGGTTTATTGTATTAGATTACTTGTCTGAACATGATGTAGTCCTGAAAGGAATGAAATCTCTAAATCATCACACCTACGTTCATATAGTGTTCTGCATGATAGATTTTTAAATGTTTGGTGATATCTTTTATTATTATTTCCCCATCTGTTAGAAATGGAAAGGGGATTACTCCAAGTGAAATAATGTGTTGCTTTCAGACTGGACAAAATCCACTCACTGCTAGTGATGATAATAAAAAGTTTAAAAAGTGTGTGTGTGGGGGGAGGTTTTAATGTGAAAAAAGACAGCCAGTGAGGTGTGATGGGAGAGAGGGAGACCACGTGTTGAACTGGAATATATGGAACTATAAATGTATTTTTAAATACTTAGCCATCTACTTCCATGGAATCCAATCCAAGTGTTGTAATTCCTAACCAAGGTCTTTTTTAAAGAAAATCCCAGATAGGCAAAGAGAAACTTAATATACATATATTTTAAAAACCCTTTTAATAATAAGCCAAAATTATTTCCCTTTAATTCCCATTATTCCAGATGCATCTCTTTTCTGTTCCCCCTTCCTTTTCTAACGTGTGTGTGTGTGTGTGTGTGTGTGTGTGTGTGTGAGAGAGAGAGAGAGAGAGAGAGAGAGAGAGCGACAGAGGACAAGGTGAGGGCAATTAAGGATGCCCCATGTCCAGGGAACAAAAAGGAGCTCCAAGCATTCCTTGGACTCCTCAATTTTTACCACGCCTTCCTCCCCCACAAGGCGTCGGTAGCGGCCCCACTACATGCCCTCCTGCACAAAGAGGCAAAATGGCGGTGGGGGTCAGAGCAGGAACGGGCGTTCAAAGGAGTCAAGGCATTACTGGTGTCCAATGCAGTGTTGACTCACTACGATGATAATAAAATGTTGGTGTTGGCTGCGGATGCATCTCCTTATGGGGTGGGGGCGGTGCTCAGCCACTTGATGCCAAACGGCGAGGAAGCTCCCGTAGCATTTTATTCCCGCTCACTGTCAAGCGCGGAGAAGGGGTACGCCCAGATCGACAAGGAGGGACTGGCGCTTGTTGCAGCAGTTAAAAAGTTTCATGACTTTTTGTATGGTCGGAAGTTTCTCCTTGTCACCGACCACAAGCCCCTGTTGGGAATCTTTGCCCCGGACCGGCAACTTCCCAACATCATGTCAGCGCGGATGCTGAGGTGGGCTCTGTTCCTGTCCGCCTACGATTACGACCTAGAACATCGGCCGGGTAAGGCGATTGGTCACGCGGACGCTTTGAGTCGCTGCCCTCTGCCCGGCCTGGACTCAGACCCAGCTCCAGCTAGCGAGGTGTTAGCGATTGATGAACTGTCCCAGGCTCCGATCACCTCTAAGGACATTGCGGCTGCGTCCGCTAAAGACATTGTGATCTCCAGGGTTTTGAACTGGGTTTGGAGGGGGTGGCCTGTGGGCTCCGTGGAGCCAGAATTTGCGTGTTACAAAATGCGTCAAAACGAGCTGTCTGTGTCAAAGGGATGTCTTTTGTGGGGAAGCCGGGTGGTGGTCCCTCACAAACTCAGGGAAAAAGTGCTGAAATCACTTCACGAGGGCCATCCCGGCATGGTCCATATGAAGGCGCTAGCTCGCGGGTATGTGTGGTGGCCCAGGCTAGACGCCGACATTGAAGAGTGGGTTCGGGTGTGTGAGCCTTGTCAGCAGGCTAGGCCTGAACCACCAACCGCCACTCCTCAGAGATGGGAGTCGGCGGGAAAGCCCTGGTCGAGATTGCACCTCGACTTCGCAGGGCCAGTACAAGGGCAAATGTTTTTGGTAATTGTAGACGCTTATACCAAATGGTTAGAAGTGGCTCACATGCGATCGACCACTTCTAGCGCTGTCGTCACAGTGCTGCGACAGTTGTTTGCCACTCACGGGTTGCCTGACGTACTCGTGAGTGACAACGGCGCACAATTTACTTCCGAGGAGTTCAGGAGGTTCTTGTCTGATAACGGGATCAGGCAAATGACGGCCGCGCCGTTTCACCCGGCCTCAAACGGGCAGGCCGAGAGAATGGTGAGAACAACTAAAGAAGCCCTTGCAAAGCTGGTATGTGGTGATTGGGGGGTGAAACTAGCTTCGTTTCTCCTGAGACAACATGTTACCCCTTGTTCGGCGACAGGCCGCAGCCCGGCCGAGATGTTAATGGGTCGCCGTTTAGCAACGCTATTAGACAGGTTGCATCCAGATCTGAACGATCTGAAACCACAACCACAGACCGAGAGTCCGAAGGTCCGGACATACGAAAAGGGTGAGCAAGTGTATGCTCGTAACTATGCCAGTGGTCACTCGTGGCTTCCAGCCACTGTCACCGATGTTATCGGTACTAGAATGTATGTGGTACGGCTTGCAGATGGACGCAAGTGGCGTAGGCACATAGACCAGCTGAGGCAGCGGTGGGCAACTGACCGTCCTACCGTGCAGCCGGCTGAGTCCGCGGAGGAACCCCCATGGCCTTTAGGAGAGGCAGGTACTGTAGAGCCTGAGGGCTACAGTAGCGGTCAAGAGACAGGGCAGACCCCTAATTTTGAACCGCATGCAACGGACGGGGATGTTCCTGACTCAGACAGAGGTAGGTAGGTTTGCCAGGTCTGGGTTGGAAAATACCTGGAGACTTTGGGGGTGGATCCAGGAGAAGGCAGGGTTTGGGGAGGGGAGGGGCCTCAGCCGGGTACAATGCCACAGAGCCCACCCTCCAAAGCAGCCACTTAGGGGGGAGGGAATTGTAATGTATTCTTAGCTGCCATGAGTACATTAGGATGTATGGGAAACCTCCCATAGGGAAGCAATGTTAAGCTTCGTCTTGGACAGAGGATTCTAGTCCAAGGCTCACGACCCAATCACATTCAAGCAAGCTGCAAGCGGGAACGTTTGTGATTGGTCCTTATGCGCTCAACCTGATAGGTTGTTATGTGTATAGTGGGAGTGGCTATGTTAGCCGGGAATGTTTAAATACCGGGCAGTTTCAATGGGCAAACTGTTCGGGCTATCAGATGTTGTACCGTGTCGAAGAAGTGAAGGAAGAGCTGAATAAACTTGAGTCTTTTACTGAAATCACTCTCCGACTCATTGTTAAGCGCCGGACTTAACATAAACCTTCTTTGTTAATTCCTTTGTGTTTGTTACTCACAGCTGATATCCTGCCTTCCTTGTCAGCAATCTGTTTGTGGAGGGATATCAATGCACCCAAGAGAGCTTGTGGGGTACGGGACATCTCATCCCGCTGACCCCTTCTCTTCATCCCTCAGCAGGTTATAATGTCACACAGTCCACCCCCCCAAAGCAGCCGCTTTCTAAGGGAGGACTCCAGGCCCCACCTGGAGGTTGAACTTTGTAAGGAAAAACAACCGTGATATGATAACGAAACCTTGTTAGAGAAAGATATATCTTCTTTAATTATCCAAATGATGTAAGTTAGAAAGGAAGAGGGAGTAGAAAAAATACAAACGGTGTAAGGTCTCATCTGATGAAACCTTGAGTCAAATGGTCTATTGAGCGCTGTACGTCAGAAAGAAAAACTTGAGACCAATTTACTTCAAAGAAAACACTTTAATGATTTGTTATTCACTGGATAATTAAAGAAGATATATTTTTCTCTAACAAGGTTTCCTTATCATATCATGGTTGTTTTTCCTTACACAGTTCGGCCTGTCCCGTGATCTCTTGTCCTTGACTTTGCCCACCTGGAGGTTGGCAGTTCCCACCAAGAGGCTTCCGCAAGAAAGTGTGTTTTGCCTCCTTACCATCCCTTCGTTAATGGGGCCAGTGGGGAATGCACCTCTGACTCAGACCGCCCATCAGCTAGGCAGAAAGGCAGGCCATGCTTTTTGCTGCAACCTTCCCACCTCTAACCACTGTTTCCATTGAAACGGTTATACAGTCTCTTTTGGAAGTGTAATGACTTCTTTGCTTGCACGGATGTCACTTCTTTTCTTTGGAGGAGAAACACCTTTTTTTGTTTTTCTTACGTTTGGGGATTTTTCTGCAGACTTGGGCTGTAGGAAAATCCTTCCTATCTGTACATGGATTCATTGCTTGGATATTTTTATCTGCGCTTTTGAGCAATGTTCCCTCTAAGCCGTGGAGTCTTGTGAGCCAAAATCCTACTTTGTGAGCGACTGGCATTAAAGTTGTGAGAGAGCGATTTGGCTGCTGCATAAATTAGTTTGCTCTGGAGCCATCCTTCCGGAGCTTGACAAAAATGTGTGAGCCAGAGGCTAAAAAAACTGTGAGCTAGCTCTCACTAACTCAGCTTAGAGGGAACACTGCTTTTGCGCTGTCTTCAGAATTAGATATAAAGATATAGGTATGCTCAATTTCCTCTTGCTGCTCTGGCAGAGAAATGGGTATTCCAAATCATGAGTGAAAGCAATCTCATCTCTTTCTACAGTTTGCACATTCAGCAGGCATTAGCTAAGCCTCCCTATTTCTAGAAGTTTTAATTGGGAGTTGGCTCTGTTTTCTGTAGTTTCTAACTCAGATTCCAACTTTTAGCAATGTTTAAGTATGGGGCAAGTTTCCTGTTTCTTGGAGACACCATGTGGCTACCTTCATCTTGGACAATTGTTTAAACAAAATGACCTGCCCTGTAGTTTGACCTGGAAAGTGTAGGAAACCTGCGTTGTACTCCGACACTTGAGTTATTCCTAGGCATGTTTAGCTTTTAATGTCAAGTAAATTCTGTTTTCCTTTGTAATAAATTTTATTTTAAACAATACTGTCCCTTTGGAGTCTGTTACATTCTATGTACCCTTCCCAGCTTTAACTCACACTTACTATGTTGGCTCCACAGACAATATTGGTGGTTGTTAGCTCTTGGAGTCCTGAACATAATGGTTCTGCTATAATAGTCCTGCTATAATAGTTATAGCAAGGTGTTTAGATGTTTACTTAGATCACGAAGACAGGTGAACAGATGAGGGGCAGGCATCCGGGCTAGAAATAACTGCACAGCACACCCTCTTCACAATAGCATGCTCATTATACAAAAATCACAAATGTGCCACTTTCCATCTTTCAAAAGCCATATAAAGGGATACTTTGCACGAACCAGTTTTCATGTTACAAAGTCCTTGTGTTTGCTGGCAAATGACTGGAGGACTTTGTATCTGATGTGCGATGGGAGTTTTGTTCCTTCCAGATGGATGCTGGCCCTTTTCTGCTTGCAACTGCTGCAATTGAGGGAAGTAGGGAGAGAGTCTGTGGCTCAGTGATAGAGCATCTGCTCATCATGCAGAATGTCACAGGTTCAATCCCGAGGATCTCCAGCTAAAATGATCAGGTAGGAAGTAATGACCTCAGCCTGAGACCCTGGAGAGCCGTTACCAGGCTGTGTAGGCAGTACTGACCCTGATGGACCAATGGTCTGATGTGTGTTCAAGTAGTTTCAGCCTCTCCTTCCCCCATTCTTTTTGCATCCTCAAACTGCCGCATGAAGCCTCAAATTAAAGAGCCAAACCACATCAAAATTCAGAACAAGAGAGCCACAGAGAGGCAGGCTGAGAAAGCCTATGTGCATAACTGAACACATGCAACTTAACATTCGTCATGATAACTGACATGTTGATTAATAAATCCACAAAGTATCAACAGACCAGACACTGGTTGTTGCAAGTCCTTTTTTAGGAAGTGGCACACATGAGGTCTAACAACAAAAAGGGTCTGTGGCTTAGTGGCAGAGCCTCTGATTGGCACGCAGAAGGTCCCCGGTTCAATCTCCAGTTAAAAGGACCGGGCAGGAGGTGATGTGAAAGACCTCTGCCTGAGACCCTGGAGAGCCCTTGCCAGTCACAGAGGACAATATTGAGCTCAAGGGACCAAGAGTTTAATTCAGTATGTGGCCGTTTCGTGTTTATGTGCTCAATAAATAATAAACAGCACCCTGTACAACTGTTTTAATGCATTGGTATGCATCTGTGCGTGGTCTGCATTTGCATTGTCGGTATTATTTTCCTTGCCATAAAGCATCTCTAAGAAGCCCTTTAGTCCCATTTAAAAAAAATCTTTGCCTGCCAAACCTTTTGTGTAATGATTCTTCTAGCATCCCATCTCTCCCTTTGCTATACCTTAACCTAAAGATTTCATTTTGTTTTTTCCCGAAGAGCCACACTTGGCCCTAGAGCTGTAGATTGCAGACTTCTACGTGGAGGCCACCAATGCAAAAACCTGATTTCACAACAGAGCCCACAGCGGCTCCATAGGGCAGTTTGAGAACATTAAAATAGGGTGTGGGGTGGAGGCTGAAGCTGCTTCTCCCCATAGACCACAGCTGTGAGCCGATAAGGGCTGCCGGGCATCTAAGATGGCACAAAAACATTCATGGCATGTCTGGTGATACAAAGTTCTCACGTTGTCCACTCAATTAACTCCGGGGCTTTGCAACAGGAAGGTGGGGCCTTCTGCAGGAGGTAATGAGTGGCTCATCTACAGAACAGGGAAAAGGGCCTGGAAAAGTCTAATAAACTAAGTCCAAGGATCGGGGGGGCTGTAACAGGTAAAGCAGGATTAAAATAATATATTGTATAGATGACAGATATGTCCATTAATTGAAGTCTGTCAGGGAAAGTGGAATTTATACCCCACCCTTTACTTTGAATCTCAAAACGGCTTACAATCTCCTTTCCCTTCCCACAACAGACACCCTGTGAGGTAGGTGGGGCTGAGAGAGCTCTGACAGAAACTGCTCTTGAGAGAACAGCTCTGAGAGAACTTGTGACTGACCCAAGGTCACCAAGCTGGCTACATGTGGAGGAGAGGGGAATCAACCCTGGTTCTCCAGATTAGAGTCTGTAACCACTACACCAAACTGGCTTTCAAACTACACCAAACTGTTACCCAAACTTGGGTAACAGGATGTATGGGGGGGTGTTCTTCCCTAGGCAGGCAGGCAGGCAGGCAGGCAGGCAGGCTTGCTAAGGTACCAGGGAACTGCCAGCTCTTCTCTGGCTCCTTGGCTGGACTTAAGTTATATCTCTACCTCTCCAGTGCTGTTACCTTGAAAGAGGGTAGCATTTGCTTGCTTTGACTACCAGGCCTGAGGGAGCAATGGGGCAGCTTGGTTTAAAGAAAACGCAATATATTTGCCTCCTGGGCATACTTCTAGGTAATGCTATTTCCCTCTGCTTGCTCCCAAACAGTCAAAACAAGGATAAGCACTGTCTCGTTTTTCACCTACATTTTGGAGAAGCTCCCCCCCCCCCTTGCTAGACGGATGCTGGTTATAACAACCACAGAATCCAAGCTCGAGCTTTGCCGTCTTGAACTTCTGACTGCAGCCCGTGACTGAGTTGTGCTGGAAACGCTGACGGGCAATTCCACCCATCTGTCCTCTTGAAAGCCATTTCTTCAACGGCTGGAGGAGCTGATATAATGTGGCGGCTGCTGTGTCCCCTGACATGGTGGCAGCTAACGTGAAGGAGGTCCCTTTCTCGAGCTGAAGTGATGCCAATACATCGAATAGCGAAAGCAATCTCAAAACGCATAAATCGATCAATTTCCTCGAGCGAATCTGCTGCGAGCTCCTCCCGGACTGCCCATTCCAGTCAGTAAAAGTGCAATGAAGGGATGGATTGCATGTGCTCTCCAAACAAGTTGAAGCAGGCAGATCTTGCAATCACCGGTGTGAAGTCTTTTCCAGTCAAGGGGTGAGAGTAATTAGAACTTGGTTCAGGGCCTTTTGAGTGGTGGCCCTGCTGAATTAGCTTTTAAAGTGTAAAGGGCAGGGATCTTAAATTACTTTGAGAAGTCCGGCAGATCGCTGCATGTGCTTTGAAAAGGGTCTCTCTAGCATATAGCATCTGCCATCGGGTGGGGGGCAGCGTTCCCTCTAAGCTGAGTCAGTGTGAGCTAGCTCACAGTTTTTTAGCCTCCGGCTCACACATTTATGTCTTTGCTCAGGAAGGAGGGCTCCAGAGCAAACTAATTTATGCAGCAGCCAAGTCGCTCGCTCATAACTTTAATGCCAGTAACTCACAAAGTAGAATTTTTGCTCACAAGACTCCACATCTTAGACGGAGCACTGGTGGTGGTGGGGGTGTCCTCAGGTTGCTAAAATTTGAGAATGGCTGCTATAGCACACTCTTCTTTCTGAAACACAGAAGGCAGAAAAGCAAAATAGCATGTGTGTCAGAACAAATTGATTTTTGAAGAGTTTGCATTTAAAACAGAGATCTGAAAATCCTTTCACACCATAAATTTATTTATTTATTTATTATTTATATTTTTATCCCGCCCTCCCCGTAGGCTCAGAGTAGATAAGTATTAATTTTATGTTGCATCACTATAAACAAGAACAAATATGCTCGTCTTGCTTCTTGAAATGCGTCTCAAGGAAGCAGAGGGACTGTATGTCTGTTCAACTTAACATGAATTTTCAACAGCCTGTGAAGTCCTCCCCTCAGTATTTGAGAAGAATTTGTTCTTTGCCTGCAATAAAAAAAACTCTGTTCCTCCAACCTCTGAGCTTAAGAGGAATGTGATACATGGCTGGGAGTCAGTTTGAATCATTATTAATTCACATTATAGTTTTAGTAGCAGCAGGATGGGGTTCATTAGAAATTAATGAGGCTGCCATTATTAATCACGCGTAAGAGATCAATGGCACTTCAGGCACCAAGTTACTCTTTCTCCCGTTCAATTCACTGCTAAACCCTCTTGCTCCCTCCCCTTTGTCATATTGCTAGAATTCACCTGTTTTCAATCATTCCCAGCAGTCAGATTCAATGCTCCCTCTAAGCTGTGGAGTCTTGTGAGTAAAAAATTTTCTTTGTGAGCTACTGGCATTAAAGTTGTGAGCGAGCGATTTGGCTACTGCATAAATTAGTTTGCTCAGGAGCCATCTTTCCTGAGCTGAGACAAAAATCTGTGAGCTGGAGGCTAAAAAACTGTGAGCTAGCTCACACTCAGCTTAGAGGGAACACTGGTCAGATCTTGGTTCTTAGCAAAGATCCCCTACATATACACACATGTATACAAGAAGGTGTCATCTCTATAGGTGTCATCTCTATATCTACCTGATTATAGTTGGAATTGAGTCCAGTAGCATCTTAGAGACCAAGAAGGCTTCTAAGGCAGGGGTGTCAAACATGCGGCCCGGGAGCCGGAAAAGGCCCCTGGAGGGCTTGTATCAGGCCCGCAGTGGAACTGGCTGTCTTCTGCTTCTACTTCCAATTCTGCTGCTGCTGCGTCATCGCAGGTTTGCAGCTTACAGACACACACCTGAACAGCATACTCAAGATTGCAACAGCACAGACATTTTGATGCAATAATTCAGAGCAAGAGGTGTCAGTTATGAGACACTGTTAAATAAATAGCAAGAGTGCTAATGTTTTAAGCACGTTTTTATTTGAAGTGGAAAAAACCCTTTGTGTTTGTGTCCTTTATAAAGTTTATATCTCCGCTACTGGCATTACATTTTATGACACACATGGCCCGGCCCAACAAGGTCTCATTTACCTCAGACCCAGCTATCATAACAAATGAGTTTGACGTCCCTGTTCTAAGATGTAAAGCTTTGGGAGTCAACGCTTCCTTCATCAGGTGCCTTTGTCTGGAGTGTTGACTCTCGAAAGCTTTATGCCCTAGAATTCTTTTTGGTCCATAAGGTGCTACTGAACTCGGATCTAGCTCTTGTACTGAAGACCGACATGACTACTCTCTGAAATTGACTGTAAGCTGTAACTCTTAGGATAGAAACATACTTCCCTGCCAAAGGGGACTGAATCACGATGGCTCAGAGGTTAAGATGCTGAACTGTAGAGTTGTATTTGACTGGCTTTCGAGCAAGGAAAACCTTTACTTGTAAGAGAACACATTAAACTTATTGGATTCAAAACAGACTTTGGGGGACTCCACAAAAGAAACTGGGGTTTTAAACTTGTAGGAATGATGCGGACATATATAATATGGCATTTTGGATACATTTAGCTAGTGGTATCAGCTAATTTTCTTTTTAAAAACTTAAATATTCTAATTTCTTTAAAAATTATCAAATTTTGTCCACACGATAAGATTGCGAGGAAAACTGAACATGTGTAAAATGGCACAGTGCTATGCTGCTTGTTCACATGGCATTGTAAAAATCAAGTCATCAAATCAACAATAAACTGAACTTGTATACTCCGTGCCAGTTTGGTGTAGTGTAATGGTTAAGTGTGTGGACTCTAATCTCGGAGAACTGGGTTTGATTCCCCACTCCTCCACATGCAGCTGCTGGATGACCTTGGGCAAGCCATAGTTCTGTCAGAGCTGTTCTCTCAAGAGCAGTTCTCAAAAGAGCTCTCTTGGCCCCACCCACCTCACAGGGTGTCTGTTGTGGGGAGGGGAAGGGAAAGGAGTTTGTAAGCCACTCTGAGACTCTTTTGGGTAGTGAAGGGTGGGGTATAAATCCAATCTCTTCTTCTTCTCATGCAAAGATAGCTGGGGATCATAAAAGAACCCCCTGCCTTTTATTGCTTTCGTTCCTTTGCCACGTCCAATCACAGAACAGGTTGGATCAGTGTTTTGTTCCATCTTCATTCTGTCAGACCGGTTCACGTGGAAACTTTTACGCTGCAGAACCTTCATGAACCTTTTGTGGATCCTGTGGTCTGTTGCAGGGTGTGCATTCAAGGCTAGTTCACACATGCAGGGCAGTGTGGTCACAGAATGGATGGCATCCCTTCAGATTGCAGGTAGCGGATCACATTTTGGGGAATGCTTCCTTTTGTTAAAGGCAAACAGAAGACCAGCACAGCAAGCCAGCAGTGATAGTGGAATCCTGCCCCTGCCTTGCTGTGCTGGGTCTGCATGAAGATTTTAAGCAAAGGAACACGATGTACCTCCACTCCGCCACCTCAATTACCACTTGATTCTCCTGCATGTGTGAACCAGGCCTCGGTACGCAATAGGAGCTGGAGCTCTATTGCTATCAGCAGTCAAGCCGAGTTTACTCTTGTTGGGTGTGGACTCTAATATGGGAAAGCTGGGTTTGATTCCCCACTTCTCCACATGCAGCTGCTGGTGTGACCTTGGGTCAGTCACAAGTTCTCTCAGAGCTGTTCTCTCAAGGGCAGTTCTCGAAAGAGCTCTCCCAGTCCCACCTACCTCACAGGGTGTCTGTTGTGGGGAGGGGAAGGGTGATTGTAAGCCACTCTGAGACTCCTTTGGGTAGTGAAGGGCAGGGTATAAATCCAATCTCCCCCTCTTCTTCTAGAACAATGGTTTTCAGGCTTCTGAGACTCCTTTGGGTAGTGAAGGGTGGTGTATAAATCCAATTCAGTTTCTCTCAGAAAAGGAAGTGGTTCCCTCTTTTGCTAATGATAAATACTGGCTTTGTTTCTGAAAATAGAATTGTTTAAAGTAACATATAGGCTAAAGCTACTAACCCATCAATGAACTGTAGTTAGCAGCAAGATAGAAGTTACGTTAATGAGCATAATGATACCTCCTTAAGTATTTAGATAATGTTAACTAATGTTCGTTGTTATTCCTTTTGCTCTTCTCATCATATTGTTGTTATATTCTTGTACTGTTACATGTTGAAAACCTTGAATAAACCTTTGTTGATAAAAAAAGATGTTAAGTGAAAAGTAAAATAAATCCAATCGCCTCCTCCTCCTCCTCTTCTAGAACAGTGGTTTTCAGGCTTTTTTTTAATGGTGACCCACAAGTACAAATTTACTTGTGACTCATCCAGGGCCAACCCCAGTTTTTTTGGCACCTGAGGCAAACTATGACCTTGTTGCCCATCTAGTCCAGTGGTCAACTAGACGTTGAGAAACCCACGAACATCACAGAAAAGGTGCAGCTGCCCCCAGGCAAGTGGCATTCAATTTCCCCCTCCTTCCAGCTACTACCCTGAAGTTAATAGTTGCAGGACAGATTTCATACCTAATTATTATGAAGGGAGGCGGGAGGCGAGAATCTGAGATGATGACAAGGAGGCCGGGGGGGGGGGGGGAGAATGATGCACAGCTCAGGAGCTGCCTTTAAGGAAGGGTCGTCTGTGATCCACTTTCTGAGGCTTCATGACTCACTTTGGGGTCCTGACACACAGGCTGGGAAACACTGCCCTAGGATATGCTCCACTTCTCCAGGAGGGGACACACAACTTCAAAAGCATGCAAGAAGGAATTCTTTGTATCTTCCTGGATCCCCAAGGTGGACATTTTTAAGCTGCAGTTTCAAAAGTATCTCTGTAGTAATGTGGGCTCTGGAAATGTTATTGTCTAACTGAACCAAAAAGCTAGAATGCTCAAGAGTCTGGTAAGAGTGCCTGGTCCACACCCAGTGCCATATGTTGCCAATCTGTGTTTTGGGGTATGAGGAAAGGTTAAGGCGCTTAGGGCTCTTTAGCTTGGAGAAACGACGACTGAGGGGTGACATGATTGAGGTTTACAAGATGAAGCATGGGAAAGAGCAGGTAGAGAAAGAGGCACTTTTCTCCCTTTCTCACAATACAAGAACTCGTGGGCACTCCATGAAATTGCTGAGCGGTCGGGTTAGAACGGATAAAAGGAAGTACTTCTTCACCCAAAGAGTGATTCACACATGGAATTCACTGCCACAGGAGGTGGTGGCGGCTACAAGCATGGACGGCTGCAAAAGGGAATTGGATAAGCATATGGAGCAGAGGTTCATCAGTGGCTATTAGCCACAAGGTATAGATAGGGACTCTGGGGCAAGTGATGCTCTGTCATCTTGGCGCTTGGGGGGGGGGGTCAACAGTCCTGGCCCCACTGGTGGACCTCCTGATGGCACCTGGTATTTCTGGCCACTGTGTGATACAGAGTGTTGGACTGGATGGACCTTTGGTCTGATCCAACACTGGCATCTCTTATGTTCTTATGTTCTTACGGGGTAGCTGGCGGAGGGGTGTCCAGTGTTCCCTCTAAGCTGACATAGTTTTTTAGCCTCCGGCTCACATATTTTTGTCTTCACTCAGAAAGGAGGGCTCCAGAGCAAACCAATTTATGCAGTAGCCAAGTCGCTCACTCACAACTTTAATGCCAAGAGCCCACAAAGTAGAATTTTTGCTCACAAGACTCCACAGCTTAGAGGGAGCATTGGGGGTGTCCTCAGTATTTCTTTTAACATCAGTGGGAGTTTTTAATTATGATACACATCCTGCCTTAGTTAGAAATGTTATTTTAAAATTAAGCAGCCAAACTACAGATTATTTTTAAGAAAAAGAGTAGTTTATTGCACTTGTCTGAAAGCACAAAAGAAACACAAGCGTACAGAAGTGAAACTAAGGATGGAAAAATGTTTATGATGGTTAGGTGAGACTATACAAAAAGTCCCATGGACTGAGAAGGGCTGTGTCAACACCAGTTAATATTCATCAAGAAAGCAACGTGGATTTACTGTACGGAGCATGAACAGCTAGCAAGCTCAAGCCATGACCAAGAGGGCTTTCCCCCCCAAGTGTAATACCCATAAAAATGTCATTCTTCAGCACTGCAGGTGAGCATCTGGTTCTTGGCCAGGTGGGCGTGTTGGCCATTTCGCCCCTATTCTTCCAAAGTCCTCAATATCGGAACACTTCTTTGAAGATCTGCTTCCCACGGGGGCTCCTCGAAACAGTCCACCCATTGGAACCAAGTAAACATCAATAGCCTCTTACTACCCAGTGATAGACTAAAAAAGAAAAAGAAACTCTTGCGAGACCGATTCCTTATATAGAGGAGGAAGAGATTGAGCAAAACATATCGGCTCTCAGCGGGAAACAAATATGACCTCCAAGTTCACGATGAACTGCTGAAAGAGTGGGAAACCCAGCAGTAACCAAGTGTTACTAATGCAAGTCCTGCTTCAAAAACTGGGATGCACAGCCACAAAGGGAATTCTCGGTACTCTGAGGAGCTGTGGTTCCCACTATTCCTGCTTTTCTCAATGAGGAAGAAACACTTGTTCCTTTTGCTCCACACTAGGGGCCGAAACTAAATGGTATAAGGAAAATTTCCTGTCTTTTGCAAGCCCCAACATCTGCTCTGAAAATCGGGGTAGTGTGTGTCGTGGGGAAGGAGACTCAACCTTTTCCCCCTGTGCTGTTTCTCCTATGTAAATCCCGCCCCCAAAGTAGTAATTAACGAGGGTGGAGGGAGTGGCTGGTACAGAACTGGTACCAGGTTCTCATGCTCCCCCCCAACCCCCCCCCTGGAAGTTGGCTCATTTGCAGATTCTTCAGCAGCTGTTTAGACATTCTAAAAGACACTGAGGTTAATTTGGTTAGGTATTTTAAAAACAGAAACCAAATGCTACCGCGGCCTTTCTGTCTAAGCCACTGAACAAGTCCTTTTGACCTTCAGTTCTGTTCTTAAGAAAATTAGCTTTCATAAACTATGAGCTGCCGTGATTAACAAACCAACAAAGTTTTGCACTTCTGCTGTAAACATCTCAAATTAGGTAAGACATTGCGCAAGATTTAGCTAATTTAGCCAAAGTCCACCACTGTGAAGACATATATTGTGACTATTACCACAGACTCTCCCTCTGGGATAAATATATTTCTTTTACGCCGCTTCTTGTTTTTCATTCTTAATTATTTTACAAGAAAGGAAGTCTACTCTAGTTCGAGGCACAGTTCAGTTGGGCCAAGGGATTCACACAACCCACAGAGGCACTCTTGTTTTACAAGTCTAACCAACAACGGTCAGGTTCGTCCATTCCTGGATGCCCGTGGAAGAAACATTTCTTGTACTCGTGCGGGGGAACCAAGGTCCAAGCTTTTAGGCAACGCTTGAAATGAAGGTTTTTAACCCATGTCACAACAAAGCAAAATTCACCAGAGTCCTGGAAGTTACATGGAGCGCACTTCCCAAAAGATCTTCAGCTTAGTACCAAATTACATCACGAAACTGAATTTGACCTTCAACCCCCAAAAAGTTACCTCCACATTTTGTTACTTTTTGCAAACAACAAGGTCCTCTATGGTCTGCATCCCATTTGTACCCACCTTCTTCTACTTGGAGTTTTAAATTCAACAAGAAGAAAAATGTATTCTGCTGTTGAGAAACATTTAATGTAACCACAGGAGCCCTTCCTATCATAATACATATGAGTGTGCATGCTATAGCAAAATAGTTTTGCTGTTAATGAGGTTAATTTATAAGTTATATTTCAAAATAGAATGGCTACAATAAGACACGTTGACAACTTTTTAAGCCACGTTGTCCATCTCGCCTGAGAGATGTTGTAACAAGACACCTCACTACACAATTTTTGGACAGGTCAGTTCTCTTTTCTTTTTTAATACCAAAGTGCGAATATTGTCAAAATGTGAGCGGCTTTAAAAGCCTGACATTCCGGCATGTAACAGGACCTCCAAGCACATTTCCGAGCTATTTTACAGCTCCTCTGACGACCTCATATGACTTCCCACTCGTCTTCAAAGTCGTCGGAGTGAAACGATACAGACGCGTCCCCGTGTTTCTGCATGGAGGGGGAGTGGTGGAAGTTCTTTGTGAGACGCTGAAGGAGCTGTCCTGAAGCACCCGTGGCCCACAGTTCATCGAGAGGAGCAGCTAACAAGAGAAGGAACAAAAAAAAGAAGTTGCCAGTGGAGAAGAGCAAGAGTCCAGGAGCACCTTAAAGACTAACAGAATTTGCAGCAGGGGAGGAGCTTTCGTGGTTCACTCCGCTCGCTTCTTCAGAATGGAATGGAAGACGTGAGCAGTGACTCACAAAAGCTCCTACCCTGCCACAGATCCTGTCTTTAAGGTGCTACTGAACTCTTGCTCTTTTTACTACTGCTACAGACAGACCAACACGGCTACCCACCCTCACCAAAGAAGTCACCAGATTCCTTCAGAACAGTGGTTCCCAAGTTTTTTGGTCTGGTGACCCGCAAGCACAAATTTACAGCCCAGGGTATTTTTGGCACCCCAGGCGAACTATGACCTTGTCACTCATCTAATCCAGCACTCCATGGTCTACAGTGGCCGACCAGATGTTGCTCAGAAGCCCACAAATGTGGCACAAAGGGTGCAGAGTTGCCCCCAAGCAAGTGGCATTCCAATCCCCCCCCCTTTCCGGCTACTACCATAAATTTTTACTAGCTCCTGGACAAATCCCCCCCCCCACACACACATTGTCAAAAAGGGAGGTGGGAAAGCGAGAATGTGAGATGTTGACAAGGAGGTCAGGAGAGAAAGAGCGATGCAAGGGGGCAGGAGTGGCCGTGAGGGAGGGCTGGCCTGCATCCCACTTTCAGAGGCTTCGCGACCCACTTCTGGGTCCCGCACAACAGATTGGGAAACACGGCTTCAGAATGCCGATCGTTAACAAGAAGGCGGGCTGAGGAGCCTGCCTTCCCTTACCATCAAGATTAGCCCGCTTCCCAGCAAAACACATAAACGAGAAAGCCGAGCGGAAAGGTTAAGTTGTTGCTGTCCCACTCAAAGGGCAGTCTGGGGTGGCATCGGGTTGCTAATATCACTTGGATATCTGTACTGGCGTTTTGGCTCCTCGTATCATCTAGATATTTATACCCTGCTTTTCCTCCCCAAACCGGATTACAACATTGTTCTCCCCCTCTTTCATCTTGTCCCCATAACCACCAGACCACAAGGCTAAGGAGGGGAGTGATTGGTTCAAGGTCACCCAGCGAGCTGGCAGAATGGGGACTGGAGCCTGGGTTTCCCATTTCAGAGCCTGAAACTCTAACCGCTGCACCATCTGAATGAGGCCTAATTAACACATGAGCTGAGAGGGATGGGAGCCAGCAGCCGGCCATCCCAACCCCCTTCTTCCGGTCTGGTCCTAATTTTTCTGTGCAGGTAACCTTAGAAGAGATGACTAAGGGGGGGGGGGACGTGATAGAGGTTTATAAAATTATGCATGGGGTAGAGAGAGCTGACAAAGAGAACTTTTTCTCCCTCTCCCAAAATTATAAAACTCGAGGGCATCCAATGGAGAGAAGAGATTGGATTTCTACCCCGCCCTTCACTACCTGAAGGTGTCTCAGAGCGGCTTACAAACTCCTTTCCCTTCCCCTCCCCACAACAGACACCCTGTGAGGTGGGTGGGGCTGAGAGAGCTCTGATAGAAACTGCTCTTTTTCAAGGACAGCTGTGCCAGAGCTTGTGACTGACCCAAGGTCACATCAGCAGGTGCAAGTGGAGGAGTGGGGAATCAAACCGGTTCTCCCAGATTAGAGTCCGCACACTTAACCACTACACCAAACTGGCTCTAGGCAGTAGATTCAGGATGGACAGAGGGGAAATATTTCTTTACACAGTGAGTGACGAAAATGTGGAATGTAGTGATGGTCACAGGCATAGAGAGCTTTAAAAGGAGATTAGATAGATTCATGGAGGAGAGGTCTATCAGTGGCTACTAGCCATGGTGACTGAGGGGAATCTCCATATTCAGAGGCAGTCAACCTCTGAATCCCAGAGCCAGGAGGCAACATCAGGGGAAGGCCTCGGCCTCTATGTCCTGTTGATGGACCTCTAGAGGAACACGCCATTGTGTGAGACAGGATGCTGGACTAGATGGACCAATGGGCTCTTCTTATGTTGTGATGATGGGGACTGTTTTGATCCTCTCCCTCCCTTTCTTGAGTGAACCCTCGGCAGAGTAAAACCTACAGGGTAACTTGTATTTACTGAACACCCCACACACGCTCATTACCCAGAAGGATATGCCAACACAAGTAATGCTTTGAAACCATTTGCCTCTAGGGAGCTGCTTCTGTTGAACAACCTCCTTATCCTTTGATGACACAAGAAGATGAGAGACTGGGCATGAAACTGGAGCACACTTTGTTAATATACAAGAAAAGGCCAGAGGTGCACGATGCAGTTTTGCTGACTGGAGCCAAGCAGGCCTGGACTTGTAACTGGCCCGGGTGGGAAACTTCCGCTTACAGCCCCTGCAACAAATAAGCATCAAGAGCCAGTGTGGTGTAGCAATTGGAGCAATGGATTAGGATCTGGGAGACCCAGGTTCGAATCTCTGCTCTGTCATGGAAGCTTGCTGGGTGACCTTGGGTCAGTCAAATGCTCTTAGACTAAAACCTACCTCACGGGGTAGTGGTTGTGAAGATTAAAATAGAGGAGAGGAGAGGAGAATGATGTAAACTGCTTTTGGGGGAAAGATGGGGTATAAATGAAGTAAATAATTAAGATATATAAACGGGCTAATATAAATACAAGTAGGGATGGGCATGAACTACGAAAATGTGGTTTGGTTTGTGGTGCGCCACAAACAGAACACAAACTGAACCGCCCATTCACGAACCGAACTAGTTGGTTCAGTTTGTGGCCCTGCAAACCTTGTTTAAAGGGACTCAGAATCCCTTTAAACCCCAGCTTTCTGCACCGTACACAATAGCACGAACCTGCTCTGAAAGTTCGAGACGGCGGACCCCTGCCTACTGGGGAAATAGTAAGTGGAAGCACTATCTGTCACATTTCATCATACCATTCTTCTAAGGATCTCAGGCAAAAGGTCATCCCATCCTCCTTCCTTACAGCCTCCCTGCGAGGTAGGTTAGGCTAAGAAACAGCAGCTGACTCACAGTCACCCAATGGGCTTCAGGGCTGAGTGGACATTTGAACCCTTGAACCCAGCTCTCCAAAGCCCTAGCCTGACACTTTAAACCACTACCCACATTGTCCATCCTACTTCCTCTTTTAAAGTTTCTAGGAAATCTCCGGCTTTGCATCCCAATTTTAGGGGGAAGAAAGGCTTATAAATGTTGCCTGGTACAAGCCCCAGAAGGCTAGTGGGCAAGTCAAAGGAACCACTTACCTGTCAAACAAGAAACATTTCCTGGAATCTTCTTCCAATAGTCTCCTGCTGGATTTTTATCTGTGATGCCATACCTTCGTGCCACATCCCCATTAGGACAGCGGGCCCAAACCGTTCTTGTACTTATCGCCAACTGACAGGCCTGAAGCCCTAAACCCAAAGACACAAGAAAGAAATGCTTGTCCAAAATAGTGAGAAAGTGAGAGAGGCATGGTACACATTTTTCTTGATCCATCTGGAATTTCACACTGAAAAAAGGAGTATCGAAATATTTTAACAGGACAAATTAAAACGGCAAACATGCCTGCACATTAAGGTTAAAAATACTTATTACTAGTGCTATTTAGAATACTTACGGTACAATCCTAAATAGAGTTAAATTCTTCCAAGTCCATTGAAGTCAGTGGGCTTAGACGGGTATAACTCTGTTTAGGATTGCCTTAATAGTCACTTGTTCAAAAAGAAATGCTCCAAATGGCTTACAATACAACAAAACATAAAAATACTTTATAAAAATCACTAAAAGCAGTTATCAATGAAATGAGCAGCATAAAAACGACAGTATCAACATTAGCGAGAACGAACAGTAAAAGGTGGGGATCTAATCACACTATGCAATTAACAATACACCTGGGAGAATATAAAGTGTTTCACCAGGCACCTAAATCATTAAAACTGGCTCCAGCTGCTGCCACACAGAAGGCCCCGTCTCTGGTTGCCACCCACTTTACTTAAGAAGGCGGAGGAAGACATGGCTGGTCTCAGATGCCAATGTTAACTGGCAACGAAGTTACCTTGCTTTATACCTATAAAGAAGAACCAGTAAGGCTTCCGGTTTATGGCGACACGCAGGCAGACACATCTCCCGGACGTCCCGGGGATGTAAACTGCACACCAGCATATGGGAGGGGGTCCGACGGGTTGCGACCTCCCCGGAGCCTTGGTAAAAGGCTCCCAGCCAGGGGGCTTTTGAGAGGCGACCTCTTCAATGGCCAAATGCCAGAGAATTGAGGCGTCCCTCCGCCCCGAAGGTCCTGCCGCTGAGTGACCACATGGTACGAGTGCTGCTGACTGGGACAAGCGTTGGAGATCGGGCAAAATAAACAATGACGAGAGGGGCCGAATGGTCAACAACAAACTGTGAGTCAGGTTGAAGCGAGCATGAAGATATAAAAAAAGCTGCCCCCCCCCCAAGAGCGACGGAACACGGACGGAAAGAGGGGGGATCGGAAAAATAAGCGACTAAAACTGTTTTAAGAGACTTACCAGAGTGCAGAGAAGCGTTTGGGCGAATATCAGAGATTTTAGCAACTTTTTTGAAAAGTAAATAAATCCAAAAAGATGGCGGGGAAGAAAACGGAGAAAGAGAAGCTGTTGAAACCGAAACTAGGGGGCAGTCCTCGAACGGATGAGGTCACTGAGCTCTCAAAACTCTTGGCTGACTCCCTGTGCCCCCTGCTGGATGAGATCACTGGCATTAAACAACAACCGTCAACAATCGGTCAGAGTGTGGCAGTGCAACAGATGCAACTGACTCAATCCTTAAAAGCAACAGAGCAAATGGGAGAGAAGGTGAAGGAAATGGACGTCACTACTAAAAAAGTTAAGAAAAAGGTGCAAAAGCTGGAAATGAAGCAAGCTACGGAAGAGTCAAAGTTCTTACAGCTACAAATGGATAAAGCAAATTTGGTCCTACAGTTTCAAGGGGTCCCAGAATTTAAAGGAGAGAATCTGAAGCAAGTGATGAGCAATGCATTAGCCCCAGTGACAGATTTGAAGGCAGAGTATCTCATGAGCGAAATGGATGTGGCCTACAGGTACTATTCTGTATACAAAAAGAAGAAGAATCTGCCTGGGGAAATAGTAATGAGATTCTCGAAGAGGCATGTGAGGGATTCTATCCTGAGAGCAATGGCGGGGACACCCTTGAAAACTGGGGACAGTACATCAGGATTCTGAAAGACATCCCATTTGAAATAAGACAGAGGAGAAAGAAATATAAAGATTTAATTATTTTTCTTCAAACAAGTGCAATTAGCTACAGGTGGTTATATCCAGAGGGCGTAACCTTCAAACTTCAGGATAAAAAAGAAAAGATTGACTCTGTTTCCAAAGCATGGGACTTTTTGAGAATCCAGTTGGGTGAGCCAGAGG
The DNA here is from genome assembly GCF_001447785.1 of Gekko japonicus. Taxonomy (NCBI): domain Eukaryota; kingdom Metazoa; phylum Chordata; class Lepidosauria; order Squamata; family Gekkonidae; genus Gekko; species Gekko japonicus. Next base: position 1,589,819 of record NW_015160838.1, read on the forward strand.
AGGTGGATAAAGAGGAGAAGGACAGTAAGTCCAGTGGTGAGCTGGACTCGGGGTCTTCTGGAGAGGACTCTCTTTCTGAAAAAGGGGTGGCTGCCCCTAAAAGTCCATATAAACTGGGGAAAAGACAAGAAAAGAAAAAATGAAGGCTGAAGGACTCTGAATTGTGCCTTTGAAAAATATGGTTTTTAATAATGGGATGCTCTGGGGTTTCTCTCTAACAGTTAAATCTAAGTGTTAAAAGATATTTTAG
>NW_015160838.1:1590133-1594941 GCF_001447785.1 Gekko japonicus
TTTTGTTGTCTGCAAAAAAAATCAATAAAAACCTCCCACCAGGGGGATGGAAAAAAAAAGAAAAAACAAGAACCAGCACTTTGAAATGGCATGTTTAAACTGTAATCCTATGCACAGTTATCTGGGAGCAAACCCCACTGAATAAAGTGGGATTTTCTTCTAAGTAGCTGCACAGTTGATTGCATTAGGATTCTATTCCTTGCAAGCTTTTCTACACACATCACAGATGTTTTCGGATGCACCACTCTGAGTGCTTCAGCTGTTCTACAGACAATGCTAGGATTCTCACGGCCTCTCTTGGTAAGGAAGTACCGCTTTTGTAACTCCAATCAACCTTAAGAAAAATCCAGAAGGCAAAGGATTGCGGTGGCCGCGGGGAAGGAAGAGACCCAATAAGTTGGTGAGCAGTAACCCGTCTCATGACCTCAAGGAGTGGTCAAGCCTGGGAGCCCAAATGGTCAGGAAGAGAGCCCAACTATCCCCATTTCTTCCATTACTTCGCAAAGGCCACTTCCACGCAGGAGAAAGATGTACATTTAAACAGTGACAAAGAACTCGCCAGCTACTACAGATCAAGCACAGGATGGCACTTTGACAGCAACCAAGGACACCAAGTAAGCATCCCTACCTGGAATGTGCTCCCAATCAATTCCCACGGGCATCTCCTCCGTAATCCCAGTGCGGACGTGAACGTTCCACCTGCTGTCAATCGCCCACAGGCTCTGGTCATTGGGACTCGAGAAGATGCTAATTAAGTTGACTCCGACGGGCTAGAAGAGTTAAGAACAAATCAGCTGAATCCTAGGCCGTCTTTCCACTAGTCAACGGTGCCTTCCGCCAACAGCAGAAATGCTGCTGACAAGAAGCTGGAGGGGCAATTGTGACCATTTCCTCCTCCTCGTGTGCCGTATTATTCACAAAGGTCCCCCCCAAGCTGCTAGCAAAGTCTTGTTGTGCTCATAGATGGTATCTGGGCGCAGAGAGTGAAGATGGAAAAGATCGGGCACACACCCATGCTTTCTGCTGGGACTGCACAGAACCCAACCCAACATTTCGGTGTTATCCTTAACTGAACTCAGAACAAGGCCACTCAATGCATTCACATACCATAAGAGTTTGTCTCTGCACTATTAATTGCCTAGAGTGCCTGCCGCCCTGGAGGCAGCCTGCAGATCCTAAAAGACTGTTGGGCAAGTGAATGTTCTGAACACACATCACCAGTTGAAGGCCCATCTCATTCCATTCTGACAGCTCCCGGAAGGCACAAACAACCAAACACAACCAAACGTACGGCCCCGATTCCATTTCTCTCCCAAGCCACTTTGTAATCTGCGTTCAAGGTCCTCTCAAACACAACAGCAGCAAGTAGATCTGCCATACAAAGAGGAAAACGGTAAAGAGACAAGAGGAAGGGCCTAGAAAGGTGAGATACTAGGAGATCCCTGATTCTGTTTTCCTAGATTGAATCAGGCTGGGGTGAACAGGTGCCCAGGGTTCCCAACTCGGGGTTGAACCCTTCTCCCCCCTGCATGCTTTTGCAAAACTGACTTTCCCCCACCCTACATTCTCAGCCCTAGGAAAGAAAAAAGTCAAGCAGAGAGAAAGTTCCAGTCTTTCCCCTTCCATGTCCAGTTTTTTACAAAAAGGGTCAGGTTGTTAAGTGATGTCACAGAACTGTACCCGAAACCCCGAACATATAGCTGAACATGACGGATCTTGACAGGCCAATGATCTAACTCAGAACAAGGCCGCTTAATGCATTCACATGCCATAAGAGTTTGTCTTGGCACTATTAATTGCATAGAGTGACTGCCGCCCTGGAGGCAGCCTGCAGATCCTTCTGCCGTTGTGCTAGACAGCAGAACTCCCAGAGCCACACATGCTAGACAGGCACATTTTACTCCTTCTCTGGTGGCACGTGATGATTAGGACAAGAGGCACTTATCTACAGATGCTTTTCGCAAGTGGTGTGAATGCAGTCTAAAGACTGGGCGATCAAGCTGCAGGGAAGGGCAGGGCCAGCACACAAAGCAGCAAGTCCTCCTCAGTCCTGTGGCCCGATAACTGGGTCCTTACTAAGGACTGCTTCTTTCCTTCTCTGGCACAGGATGGAGTGGGCTCATCTATGCCACGAGATGCAGACGAGTATGAAAGGAAGAAACATCTCAGCCGTAAAGTAGCAAATGTGAGCCAGTGTGGTGTAGTGGTTAAGAGTGGCAGACGCTAATCTGGAGCACCAGGCTTCATTGTCCCTTCTTACACATGAAGCCTGCTGGGTGACCTTGGGCCAGTCACAGTTCTCTCAGGACTCTCTCAGCCCTGCCTGCCTCACAAGGTGTCTGTTGTGGGGAGAGGAAGGGAAAGTGATTGTAAGCTGCTTTGAGAATCCTTAAGGTAGAGAAAACCGGGGTATAAAAACCAACTCTTAGAATCATAGAGTTGGAAGGAACCCCCAGGGTCACCTAGTCCAACCCCCTGCACAATGCAGGAAATTCACAAATACTCCCCCCCCCCTGCAACACACCCCCAATGACCTCTGCTCCATGCCCAGAAGATGGCAAAAAAAACCCTCCAAGATCACTGGCCTGGAGAAAAATTGCTGCCTGACCCCGAAGTGGCGAACTGCATTTCCCTGGGTGTGTAAGAAAGAGCTATGAGAACTAAGCACTTTTTCTAAAATACTTATACCCAAAGGGAAACCTTTTGTGCGCCAAGTTTAGCTTCTGCATATAACCGCCAATGCCACTTACTTTAAAGTTGGTGTGAATACTACACCATCCTTTTATTACTTCTCCACACGAGGATAGACAGGTTCCCCCCCCCTTCGCTTGCCAATATCTTATGTGGAAACACACAGCCTCTTATCAGGTTCTAGCAGACTCACATGTTAGCTCAACAGAGAACAAACTACGTAGGTAGTTCTGGGGGACTAATTCTCATGTGAACCTGGACCAGGTGTTTTTTTTTTTCACATTTCCCCCTTCCTTTTGGGTCACTCTGTGTTTGTTTTACATTGTGAAATCCCCTTGAGCCTCGCGACTGAAAGGGATAACTCTTAAGCAACACATTAAAACAGCGGTAAAAAAAGGCTTCTGGCTATCCAGAGTCAGAGGAGAAAGACAACATATATTTGTTACCAAAAGGCTTAGTTCGTTACCTCAGCTGTGCTACCCCCTTGCTCATGAAGGCCTTTTACCCCCGGGAGTTGTTGCCTTGAAGAAAGGGGCCAAAGGGAGTAGCAACATTTGGATGGGGGGGGGCACACGAGGCCGGTAACTGCTATGCAGCTCAACAATGTACCAGTGAAATAGCTGTGTTAAGACTGTCTGTAGCAACAGAAAAGAGCAAGAGACCAGTATTACCTTGAAGACTAACAAAATTTGTGGCAGAGGATGAGCTTTCGTGAGTCACTGCTCACTTCCACAGATGCAGCTAGAATGCGAGTCCATCTGAGCCCGCGTGCGGGGAGGGCGGGGTACAAATAAAATTAAATAAATAAATAAATATTGGAACGTGGAGAGATTTCAGATGCCGAATGACATTAGCAGGTGTATGTCAATAGCAGGCATGAATGGATTAGGTGTGATATGCAGAGGAGTAATAGCCATGGAGAAATCAGCATTGGTAATGAGACAGGAAACCCAGGTCTCGATTCAGTCCAGGCGGATGCATTGTCTTGAGCTTCATTATCAGTTGCAATTCAGCAGTCTCTCTTTCTAATCTCCCTTTGAAATTCCCTTGTAAGAGAACTGCTACTTTTAGGTCAGCAACTGAATGTCCTGGAAGGTTACAATGTCCCCCCACTGGTTTTTTAATGTTGTGGTTTCTAATGTTAGACTTATGTCCATTCACACCTGCTATTGTCATCCACTACTAATGTCATTCGACATCTGAAATCACTTTCCAATATATAGGACAGATGGACTTACATTCTAGCTGTATCTGAAGAAGTGAGCAGTGACTCATGAAAGCTTATACCCTGCCACAAATTTTGCTAGTCTTTAATCTACCAGTGAGTTGCACTTGAGGAAAAGTCATTCATTTAACTTGCTGTTTTTGGAAGAGGAGTAGGAGTAGGAGGAGTAGGAGTAGTAGGAGGAGGAGAGATTGGATTTATACCCCGCCCTTCACTTGCAGAGTGGCTTACAAACTCCTTTTCCTCCCCCCCACACAACAGACACCCTGCGAGGTAGGTGGGGCTGAGAGAGCTCTTTCGAGAACTGCTCTTTTTCAAGAGCAGCTTTTATCAGAACTATGGCTTGCCCAAGCTCATCCAGCAGCTGCAAGTGGAGGAGTGGGGAATCAAACCCGGTTCTCCCAGATTATGGCAGGTTTGCCATTGCCTGCCTCTGCATAGCCACCCTGGACTTCCTTGGTGGTCTCCCATCCAAATACTTAACCAGGGCTGACCTTGCTTAGCTGCTGAGATTTAATGAGATCGGGCTAGCCTAGGCTATCCCCAATATAAAATATATAAGCTTTTATAATATAAAAGCTTTTATTACATGATACTGGGTCATACTCTTTCAAGAAACTTGGGTTATTCATATCAATTAATTTACACTAAGTCAGGGTCTCTGTTCTTAAGAGGAAAGGGCTAGTGTGGGTTGATCACATTAATATGTAGTGGATTGGGGCCCGCTCTTCTATTGCTGCCAGTCATCAGGTTTTTTTGCAATAAATATTTGTTTTTTTGTGTTTACATTTACAGACCCTGCTGAAGGTTCAAGGAATCTGATCTGTGGTATAGGACACGAATTAGAGAATGCTTTAACTGAAATTGAGGCCATGAAAATGGTGTTCTTAAT
>NW_015160838.1:1595443-1616455 GCF_001447785.1 Gekko japonicus
AGGTCCACTCCCCGGCCTCTCCAGTTAAAAGGACCAGGCAGGAGGGAATGGGAAAGACCTATTCCTGAGACCCTCCCTGAAGAGCCATGAAGTGGGGCAGTAGCTCAGCGGAAAAGCATCTACTTGGCGTGCAGAAAGTCCCAGGTTCAATCCTTGGCATCGCCCGTTAAATGGCTCAGGGAGGAGGTGACTGAGACCCTGGAGAGCCGCTGCTGGTCTGCGTAGACAATACTGACTGTGATGGACCAAGGGCCTGATTCAGGATGAGGCAGCCTCATGAGCTCAAATGTATCCAAATTTCAGTATTGGGGTTAGGGTTTTTGCCCCTTCTTTTGTGTTGCTCACCTAAACTTTGGTGTCAGCCAGGCCTGTGTCGCTACAGTGGGGCGTCTTGGGGCCGGGCCCACCAACTTACTGCCCAGGCCTCCCAACTTCCCATCCAGCTAGTTTATTTTATTTTTCACGTGTGCCATGGCCTCTGGCTAGCTGCAAGCAGGGCACGCCACAAGGCACGTCTGATCCCCACTCCAGCCCTCTCTCTCATTGCTTTAAAAAACTTTTACTCTCTCGTCGCTCCTGACACAGTGCCCCCCCACTTACTTAAATGCCCCCCCCCAAGTACAAAATCCTGGCTACGGCCCTGGTGTCAGCTGATTTTAATGTCGTTACGGGGATGAGCAATGATTTGTTCATTTTTAAGGACTTCAGTAAGATGACTTTTTTAAACCAGTCAGACTTTCTAATGATAACTTTATTTACAAAGCTGGTCGCTCACTCTAACTAATGGCCAAGTGCCAACTGACAATTTTTAATGATACAGAAAGCCAATCTCGGCAGAACGCTATTCCACGCGTGCATGTGTGTGTGTGTGTGTGGGTTTTCTCCCCCACCGCAGTTCCCTATTTAATCAGTGACTGAGCAGAAAATGGTTATTTCCCAATGTGGCTCAGCTATTCATGTCCTGACATGCCTGAAGATCTTCTCCTTATGACAGGACAGTTCAGATTACTCAAGGATCCAAGTGGAATTACAGCACCTAGTTTAGAATGACACAGTTGCCCAAGAATCCCATTCTTATGAGACACGGTATTTTATCTGCACAAGGTGATTTCCTCAGTCACTTTACTGGTATCTTAGGGGAACTAAAAACAATTCTCATTTGGTCTAATCTGTCTAAGTGAATTAGGAATCTTAATGGCAGCTGGGTAATGACTGAAGACAGCTAAGCTATCGAGAGATAAAATGATCAGACAACTCAGAATGAGGGGAATGTCCTGTGGTTTTGCACAGATCTTGCAAGCTGAGATTGCAAAAACCTCCTTAAAGCGAAAATAAAAAAGACTCTGTAAACTGAGTGGCAGCTAGATCCAGGCTGCAAACTGATATTATTCTTTTCAACCCAATATTAAATAAGCATTATCAGCCAACTTGAGTTTTCAAGGGCCTAGGCCCTACTTTTCTGCTACCAAGAGGGGGAAACCTACCTTGTTGGGCTGGGCCATGCGTGTCATAAAATGTAATGCCAGGCAGCGGAGATATAAGCTTTATAAAGGACACAAACACAAAGGGTGCTTTTTCCCCACTTAAAATAAAAACGTGCTTAAAACATTAGCACTCTTGCTATTTATTTAACAGTGTCTGATAACTGACACCTCTTGCTCTGAATTATTGCATCAAAATGTCTGTGCTGTTGCAATCTTGAGTATGCTGTTCAGGTGTGTATCTGTAAGCTGCAAACCTATGATGACGCAGCAGCAGCAGAGCTGGAAGAAGAAGCAGAAGACAGCCAGTTCCACTTTGGGCCTGATAGAAGCCCTCTGGGGGCCTGATTTGGCCCCTGGGCCACATGTTTGACACCCCTGTTTTAGGGTGACATTTGAAGTCTTGAATGCATCTTGATATAAGCAAGCATCCCATAGGGTGGGAATTTTGATGCAAAAGAACAAATACCAAGAATGTACTGAGCACAATGGCCTTTAAAATTCCACAGAGAGCTTTAAACAAAGGACTGTGTTCTCAGCAAATTATGGTGACAATACAAACAGCAGCAAGTCGACCAGTTGTGGAGTGCCATATGTCCCTAGCACTCCTACCAATGTATGAAACAGGGTTAGAACAGTACACAGAACTGGGTGACCCTACAGAGAAGTTGGCCGTCAGAGACTGTTTGCATCAATATTGCAAGATGGGGCAGCAAAGCAAGCGCTCTGATGGAAATGTCACTTGAGGAGAGAAGGTGTGCACTGCACCCAAACACTGACCTCTATCCCAGAATCTCATTTTACAAGCTCCGTTCCTGAACTTCAAAACAGGCACCCCGAGGTTAAAGTTAGTTGGGCGAGTTTGAACAGGTGATCAGCCAGACACGTGCATGCGCTCTGAAAAACCTGCTGCTTGGCCACCCTCTGTTCTGGCACACAGAGGTGCTTTTGCTTTCCTATTCTTTCATTACATTTAAAACAACCCTCGTCACGGAACATTTTCCTTGACCGAAAGGCATTCTATGACTTTAATTGGCACTCAAGTTCATGGTACTCCGTATTTTAGTGAACACAGACCCAGAGAACGGCTGAAGCCCTGGACGGAGGTGCAAAGCTAAAGCAGATCTGGGCCCAGCTAACAAATAGCTGTGTGGGAAGCTACTTGAGAATGCCTATGCGTTTTATTTATTTATTTATATCTTCGATTTCTACCCCGCTCCAACCCCGAAGGCCTCTGAGCGGCTTACAAGTTCCAAATTCATCCCTAGCTAAGGCCACATGTCTACAGGGGTTGGGGCTGCCTACCGGCACCCAGGTGGCAGGGCTTGCTGTTTTTCTTGGTTGTTCTTCCCGGGCTTGCCTTCGCTCTGCCGCTCCGACGCTACACCACTCCATCGCCGCCATTTCCACCGCCGCTGCCGCAGTCGCTTCTACTGCTCCTGCCACACACACCCATACGGGGAGGGTGCCCCCTGCCACCTAAGGGCAGGTACCCATTCATCTACTCTCTTATATTAATTGCTTTCGAACCGCTGGGTGGACGGGAGCTGGGACTAGGGCCAGGAGCTCACCCTGGCCACGGTGGGTCTCGAACTGTTCACTGATGTTACCAGCAGGCGTTTTACCGCCTGCGCCACCGCTCCCTCACCGCTCCCTTATGATGCTCTGAGCTGTTCTGCGGAAAAACAGGCTATACATGCAACGTATTTTCTATTATTAACTGCAAAAGCCGAGGGTAAAAGTCTTTATAAAGACAGCTCGGCCTTGGTGCAAGAGCCCAGAAAAACTGTACTTTTAGGCTATTTATAACCTTACTTTCCCACAGTTCTATTCATTGATTTTATCATTGATTTTTTTATCATTGATTTTTAAAAGGGGGGGCCTAATGACCCTGCAAGGTAGGCTAGCAGAAGAAGGGGAAGAGTTGCTTTTCATAGCCCACTTTTCTCTACCTTAAGGAGTCTCAAAGTGCCTTATAATCTCCTGCTCTTCCTCTCCCCACAACAGGCACCTTATGAGGTAGGTGGGGCTGAAAGAGCTCTGAGAGAACCATGACTGGTCCAAGGTCCCCCAGCAGGCCTCATGTGTCTCAAAGTGGCTTACAATAGCCTTTCCCTTCCTCTCCGCACAACAGGCACCTTGTGAGGGAGGTGGGGCTGAGAGAGTTGTGAGAGAGCTGTGACTGGCCCAAGGTCACCCAGCAGGCTGGGTGTAGTTTGGTGTAGTGGTTAAGAGCAGCAGACTCTAATCAGGTGAACTGGATTTGATTTCCCAATCCTCTACATGCTTGGGTCAGTCACAGTTCTCTCAGAGCTGTTCTTTCCAGAGAAGTTCCCTCAGAGCTCTCTCAGCCCCACCTACCTCACGGAGTGTCTGTTGTGGGGAGAGGAAGAGAAAGAGAGTGTAAGCCGCTCTGGAACTCTGAGGGAAGTGTAGGGTATAAATCCAACTCTTCTTCTTCTTCATGTGGAGGAGTGGGGAATCAAACCTGGTTCTCCAGATTAGAGTCCGCTGCTCTTAACCGCTACTACACGCAGGCTAAAAGCAAGCAAACAGAACAAAATCACAACGCCTGTCTGGTGTCCAACCGGGGAGCTAAACTGGGGTTTTCCAGGACTAAGTCACATGGACACATATGAAGCGCTCTTATACGGAATCAAACCCTTGGTCCATCAAAATCTGTATTGTCTCCTCAGACAGGCAGAGGTATTTCACATCACCTACAGCCAGATCCTTTCACTTGGGAGATGCTGAGGATTGAACCTGGGACCTTCTGCATGCCAGATCCTTTCAATTGGACAAGCTGAGGATTGAACCTGGGACCTTCTACATGCCAAGCACTGAGCCATGGCCTCTCCAACACTCTATGCACATAGAGGTTAAGAAACACAAGTTTGTATTTTTACACAATTTGCTCAGGTTCCTGTTCGGGTAGGGAGGGGAGTGAGGTTAACACAGCAAGTGTTGGCGGGATGTTTCATCATCAACACTGCAGAAAGAAATCCCAGCTACAAGAGGGGGCAACGAGCAAGTCCTCTTTGGAATCCGCCAGGTCAGCCTGCAAGCTTCAGTTTAGTGATAAAACCCTGCTGGGTTTTGTTTCAAACCATTAAAGGGCTGTTTATTCACCGGGGTTTCGAAATTCCTTACTGTCAGATAAAGATCAGGAATTCCTGAGCGGTATCATCTGTTCCCTTTTTGGTTTCACTTACATGAGTAAGCAAAAACCTCTCCCTGCCTCCAACTCATACGCCCAAATGTAGGAAGCCACAGAAAACAGCATCATCTGCCCCTTCTGCATAAACAAAGCAACATACCTCTTACTAGAAGAAGAAGAGGAAGAAGAGATTGGATTTATACCCCGCCCTTCACTTGGAGTCTCAGAGCGGCTTACAAACTCCTTTCCCTTCCCCTCCCCACAACAGACAGCCTGTGAGGTGGGTGGGGCTGAGAGAGCTCTGACACAAACGGCTCTTTTTCAAGGACAGCTGTGCCAGAGCTTGTGACTGACCCAGGGTCACACCAGCAGGTGCAAGTGGAGGAGTGGGGAATCAAACCCGGTTCTCCCAGATTAGAATCCGCGCACTTAACCACTACACCAAACTGGCTCTAAGCATTCTTGCACTTCTCTGTCTTTCAAAGCCAGAAGGACTTCCAAATTCAAAGTCAAAAAGATTTCCAAAGTCAGAAAGACTTCCAAATCAGGCAGAGTTAAGAGGCCTTGACCTGGATGTCCCAGGCTAGCCTGATCTCCTCGAGATCTCAGAAGCCAAGAAGGGTCGGCCCTGGCCAACATTTGGATGGGAGACCACCAAGGAAGTCCTGGGTCGCTACGCAGACCCAGACAATGGCAAACCACCTCTGCTGGTCTCTGGCCCTGAAAACCCTGCAAGGTTGCCATAAGTCAGCTGTGACTTGACAGCAAAAAAATGGGGAGGGGAATATCAGGCAGCAGAATTCGGGGCCGCAATTTTAAAGGGGCGCCAAGTGTCCGTTTTTTTCATTTACTGTTACAACGATGGAAAGTGCTGATCAGACTTCCACGCCCTGGCACCAAAATGCTTAATATCTACTTAAAGGTAGAGTAAAGGTTCCCTTGCTCGAAAGCCAGTCGAATCCGACTCTAGGGTTGCGGTGCTCATCTCCGTTTCAAAGCCAAAGAGCCAGCGCTGTCCGAAGACGTTTCCGTGGTCATGTGGGCGGCATGACTAAACACCAAGGCGCACAGAACGCTGTTACCTTCCCACCGAAGTGGTACCTATTTATCTACTTGCAATTTCTTGCTTTCGAACTGCTAGGTTGGCAGGAGCTGGAACTAGAGATGGGAGCTCACTCCATCATGCGGCACCCGGGTCTCGAACTGCTGAACTACTGACCTTCCACAGCCTGCAGTTCAGCGTCTTAACCTTTTGAGCCACTGCAGCTCCATAATATCTACTTAAACCAACCTAATAAGTCCGTGAAAAAAAAAAGTCTTAGAATAACTGTTTATGTATGTAGCAGACAGGTGTTCTCTCTCAGCAAGATTAATAGCTGTAAGTTTTCTGAGTGAGTCAGCACAGGAAGAGAAAATGAAAACAAAAACACTACAAGAGGTATCTTTATAGATTTGATAAGCTTGTGCTAGGGGAACCTCGTTAAAGGCAAGATAAGGGAATCAACTGTAATTAACAAGCGCCCTAATTAAAAAGGAACCAGGAACTGAACATAATAGCCTCACTACAAAACAGTTGAAGCTAACACTCTCTTCTGTTATCAGGGCCGTAGATCACTTGAACCCCCCCAAGTAAAGGACATTCACAAAAGCAATTACTTCTATTCAGTGATTTATCCAAAGAACAGGCATTAGTAAACCGTTTCAGAGTGCACTGTTGAGAATTTTGTTCGAAGCATTTATCAAACATGGGAAGCAGTCATTGAAAGCCACACAAGATCTGTTTCGTGCAGGAAAGAACAAAACACTGCCCTGAACAAATGTAAAGAGAGGATTTACATTTTAGATTCTCAAATGCCAGGGGCACGAGACTTTTGAACAAATACACGAGCGACCTTAAAGAGAAGAGCAACTCCCATGAAGAAGAAGGGGACAGCTTGTTTGCGTCTTTGAGAAGCACAGAACAAAGCAGGTCACATTCTCACAACCGACTGTTCAACACTTAAATAGTTCCCCGGTCAGTCATTTTGCTGACCACTGGTTCAGAGCTTGGCAAACAGACAAATGGGAAGAAAAATTGGTGATTGTCAGCTATGCTGCCCTGGCTGGTGGGGGAAGGGAGTTGGTAGAGTGATCATCTTATTGTCCTGGAATGTTAACTTGCATTTTCTCACTGTGCCTTATCTGGCAGCCTGACCTTGACGCTTTGCACTTTCGCCTCCCTGGGAACTTGTAGTCGTTACTTTGAGTGCGGCAAGGCTTGCACCTCTGATTGGCTCGCTCCCATCAGAGGGTCTCACTTCAAACTGCAGCATATCTTCCCCCTTCCCGCCTGTGGGGTTAGCCTTTACACAGAAACTGTACGCAAGGACGACCCTCAATCCTTCTGGAAGGAACGTTGTTGAGCCTATTTGTCGTGGGACTCTGACAGTGATCTCCTTTCCGACAAGGGAACGCAAGGGCTGCACAGCAAGCAGCAGGAAGAACAAGATGAATGAAATACGCTTACCTCTACCAGTATTCTAATGTGTGAAAGGTCATTAGCCGGTTTTTAAACAACGCAGAACATGACCGAGGCTTAGATTTAGTGGCAGGCACAAGGTTTACAGGGCAATGCCAAGAACGCTTCCGTGAGAGAAAACCGCACTGAACAGACCTGAGTAGGATTCTTGCCTTAGGATGTCACTGTTAAAAGCTGGCGAAATCCAAGCCAAGGTTATCTCATTTTAAGCTGTAGGGTCTTATGATCTTTGTCGATGCTGAAAAGAGGCTGTGTTACTCCAGAACTGTGACGTGTGTTATGCAAGCTGGCCCTACTGGAGAAGAGAACAGAGTAGCTCACAGGCAAGCTATATGACTCTTGAGTGCTCAGATAACAGCAATTATTCAATCTGACTTGAAGTTCAGACTGTTCTGCCCCACTAGCTACAGAGAGCAGCTCTGTGCCTCAAGGAATCGAAAGAGAGAGCGCTTTCCCCTTTTTCTTACTTTGTCTGCTGCCATAAATACAACAATATTTTACAGCAGTAGAAAAGAGCAAGAGTCCAGCAGCATCTTAAAGACTAACAAAATCTGTGGCCAGGTAGGAGCTTTCGTGAGTCCACTGCTCACCTTCTTCAGAAAACTCATCCCCTGCCACAAATGTGTTAAGTCTTTAAGGTGCTGCAGTGGCTCAAGTGGTTAAGATGCTGAACTGCAGGCTGTGGAAGGTCAGTAGTTCAGCAGTTCGAGACCCGAGTTGCCGCATGACGGAGTGAGCTTCCATCTCTAGTTCCAGCTCCTGCCAACCTAGCAGTTCGAAAGCAAGAAATTGCAAGTAGATAAATAGGTACCTATTCAGTGGGAGGGTAACAGCCTTCCGTGCGCCTCGGTGTTTAGTCATGCTGGCCACATGACCACGGAAACGTCTTCGGACAGCACTGGCTCTTCGGCTTTGAGAGCAAGGGAACCTTTACCTATACCTTAAGGTGCTACTGGACTCTTGCTCTTTTCTGCTGCTACAGACAAACACGGCTACCCATCTTGATCTAGCAGTATTCTTCAGGAGGAAGAGCCCACAAACTGCTAATCTGTACTTCACAATGCCCGCTACATGTTTTTGTGCTACTACCTGCTGGCCAAAAGCTCAATTTGAACTGACTTGGGGGGGGGGGACGACGACAAAGTTGCTCTTTCAAATTTTCATTTGTGACAACCTGCACTAGAATTTTCTCAGATACTATTATGTAACAGAGATTATTTTTCTGTGTATGGGGAAATCACCCCTCTCTGAATTCTGTGGTCTTTGAGAACAGCTTATTAATGTTTTTATTGTTCAAGACTGGCAAGAGAACGAGAAAGAGAAGAAAAAAGAGGAAAGAAAAGAAAGGATGAGAAGGGGGGGGGGACCGGAGAAGCCAAATCTTTCTGGTTTGAAACTGTGGCTAGCTAACGGGGAAGGGAAAGCCAGCGAGTTCATTTGGAGAAAGGAGATGATTAAAGGTGGAAATGAAATTAATGATAAAAGCTAGGCAATTCTCTCTCATTGTATTTTCACATTCATGCTTGCAATGTTCTTTCTATTTCCAAGGTCCTCACAGCATGAAATAAGCCCCTTCCTGAGGGTAAGTGGGCATTTGGGAGGAGATGCTTAAATCCCCCCTTTCCCTCAAGAACTATCCATGTATTTAGGTAAAGGTAAAGGTTTCCCTTGCTCGAAAGCCAGTCGAATCCGACTCTAGGGATGCAGTGCTCATCTCCGTTTCCAAACTGAAGGAGCCAACGCTGTCCAAAGACGTTTCCGTGGTCATGTGGCCGGCATGCCTAGACACTGAAGTGCACAGAATGCTGTTACCTGCCCACTGAAGTGGTACCTATTTATCTACTTGCAATTTCTTGCTTTCGAAATCCAGGTATTCACTTCTCCCCAAAACAGGGTTGCCAGATTTCCCCCCCCCCCTCACCAACAGCGGGGAATGGGGGGGTAGGGTTGCCAGATCCAGGTTGGGAAACTCCTGGAGATTAGGGGATGGAGCCTGGGGAGGACAGGAACCTCAGAGGAGCACAATGCCACAGAGTCCACCCTCCAAAGCATCCATTTCTCCAGGGGAATGGATCTCTCTAGTCTGGAGATGGGCCGTAACTTTGGGGGATCCCCAGGTCCCACCTCAAGGCCAGCATCCCTACCCCGGAAGCATAATGCTCACACCGTCTCCACTTCCTACCACATTTACTCAAGATGCCCATGAATGTAAAATGACCCTTTTAAAAAAGTTATACACACACACATGCACAAATATTATTAGATAGAACTGTGACTTGTACATGAATGTAAGACAACACCCTCCTTTCTAGATCCAGTCAAGCCTGAGGTCTCCCTAGGAGCTAAAATGACTCAATTGAGGCTACTGTACTTTGGTCACATTGTGAGAAGACAAGAGTCACTGGAAGAGTCTGGCTTGTGAAAACTTATCGAGGCAGAGAGCCAGTGTGGGTGTAAGAGTGATGGACTCTACTCTGGAGAACTGGGCTCGATCCTGCACTCCTCAACATGAAGCCAGCTGGGTCAGTCACAGCTCTCTCAGAACTCTCCCAATGCTAAAGTAAGTCTAGCTTGCCACTAAAAGAGCTGGAACTTAAGCCTGCCAAACCATCTTAGGATCTCCTGGCTATACAACACACAATGCCATCCAATAATTAATTAATTAATGTCAAGGCAAGTCTGTTAACCGCTAGGGTTCTAACCCATGAATGTAAAATGACCCTTTTAAAAAAGTTATACACACACACATGCACAAATATTATTAGATAGAACTGTGACTTGTACATGAATGTAAGACAACACCCTCCTTTCTAGATCCAGTCAAGCCTGAGGTCTCCCTAGGAGCTAAAATGACTCAATTGAGGCTACTGTACTTTGGTCACATTGTGAGAAGACAAGAGTCACTGGAAGAGTCTGGCTTGTGAAAACTTATCGAGGCAGAGAGCCAGTGTGGGTGTAAGAGTGATGGACTCTACTCTGGAGAACTGGGCTCGATCCTGCACTCCTCAACATGAAGCCAGCTGGGTCAGTCACAGCTCTCTCAGAACTCTCCCAATGCTAAAGTAAGTCTAGCTTGCCACTAAAAGAGCTGGAACTTAAGCCTGCCAAACCATCTTAGGATCTCCTGGCTATACAACACACAATGCCATCCAATAATTAATTAATTAATGTCAAGGCAAGTCTGTTAACCGCTAGGGTTCTACAGGACTCTTTGTTGACATGAATCTTCATCCTTCTTCACCGTGGCCTTCCGCAATGCCTCCCTCCCTCCAAGCACCCTCTCCCCAATCGTGTTATATCTGCTGAGTCAAGAGCCAGATTAGAGTCCAGGAACACCTTAGAGAATGACAAGATTTTGGGGGAATCACATTTCGAGAGTCAGAGTCAACGTTCTCTTTGTCAGATAAGCTTTTGTCAGCTTTGACTCTCAAAACTTTATTCCCCCAAAAACTTGTTGGTCTCTAAGGTGCATTTTTTTCTTTTTTTGCCGTCAAGACACAGCCGACGAATGGCCACCCCCCCATAGAGCTTTCAAGGCAGGAGATATTCAGACGTGGTCTGCTATTGCTTGCCTCTCCACAGTGACCCTGGTATTCCTTGGCGTTCTCCCGTCCAAATACTAATTAGGACCAATGTTCCCTCTAAGCTGTGGAGCCTAGTGAGCAAAAGTTCTACTTTGTGAGCTACTGGCATCAAAGTTGTGAGCGAACGATTTGGCTGCTGCATCAGTTAGTTTGCTCTGGAGCCCTCCTTCCTGAGCTATGACAAAACTGTGTGAGCCAGAGGCTAAAAAACTGTGAGCTAGCTCACACTAACTCAGCTTAGAGGGAACATTGATTTAGGACCAACCCTGCTTAACTTCCCAAGATCTGATGAGATCAGGACAGCCTGGGCTCTCTGGGTCAGGGCCCCCATGATGCTACTGAACTCAAATCTAGCTCTTCTACTGCAGACCAACTTGCTGTCTCTTCCACCAACGTTTGTGCCTAAAGTGCCTTACAAAGCTTTAGAGGAGCTTAAGACAAAATTAATCACAGATACTGAGGTAGGCTAGGAATCTGGGGCTACAAGCCTGAACGGATACTCTCTCTCTCTCTCTGAAAGGGCGGCCAGGGACGGGAGTGGCCGGACAACACAAAGTTATCCAACTCCTCCCTCCAGGGCCCGCCAATAGCCCTGCTGCCGCCGCGTAAATCTCTCTAAGGACAGTTCAGATTACTGCCCGGTACTGAGTCAGCTTGGAAAAGGGGACAATTAAATAACCCTACTGCCCGCTGTCACCTCTCTAAGGAGCACAGCAGGTGGCAGCTGCCAGTCATGAGATCGGTGGGAGTCTAGTGAATGATGCTGTAAGAGGATGAGTTATTGCAAACCGCGCACAGAATGTACTTTTGATATTTTGTGATGGGGACAGAGCTGGAGAGAGAGAACCGAGAGTACTGCTGGTGATGCTGCGGCTGTGGGATAGGCTTTCGAAAGGGAGGTCTTCGAAGCAGCAGCAGCATCAGAATTTAGGCAGTAAGCGGGCGGGGAAGCAGCAATAGAATTTAGGGAGGAGGGGGGGGGGGGGGGGGGAGAAACCGCTTCTGACTTTGAATACCGCATCTTTCTACTGCTTTAATATTTGTAGTGACGGCCTTTTATCCGTGCTGATTTATCACTGCAGTTTTTAATCTCACGGTTTACAGGTTGCTTTGGATGCATCTCCTTTATAGAAAGGAAGCTGCGAAATTCCCTAAGACGGCCCAGGCTGGCCTAAACTCCGTAGAGCTTGGAGGCTACGTAGGGCTGGCACTGGTTAGCGTTTGGACGGGAGACCACCAAGGAAATCCAGAGTTCTAATACAGAGTCAGGCAATGGCAAACCACCTCTTGTCAGCTGTGACTCACTGGCATTGTACACAGACACACGGAACAACATGCAGTTTTCGAGAGGCCTTCCTTCAAACGATGCATCACAATCTGTTTTGTCCCTCAAAAAGTTGCAGGGGCGAGTGCGTTAAGATGCGGGGGGTTCTACCTGTCATGCAGACCAAGGTCCTGGACACTCACCCCCACCATTCACTCCAGTTCCAGAAGGGGATCAGACTGCAGCAGCGAAACAAACAGGATGTCTCGGGGCACCATGAGGACAAATGGATTAATGTGGCAAAACCTTTCACCAGCTAGCGCCCACATCTTCAAATGCATGATTTCATTGTGATGCGCCAGTCTTCGAGGGAGATATCGCACACTGGATTTCATACATTTCCTCTACTTTTCCCCCTTAAAAGAAACTATTGGCATTAACAACTAGAAGTACTGGGTTGGACCCTAACTACCGCCTACTACTACTACTACTATCGAAGATCTTTACTGCATTCTCCTCCAAGATTTGTTCCTTCTGACCCTTGGAAAATAAATCTCCAGTTTCATGAGATCCACATGGATCAATAGCCACATAGGGTAAACTTGGGGATGCCCCCCCCCCGGAAATTACACTGTCCTTGTGGGAGAGGTTGTGGCTCAGTGGCAGAGCCTCTGCTTGGTATGCAGAAGGTCCCAGGTTCGATCCCCGGCATCTCCAGTTATAGGACCAGGCAGGAGGTGACGGGAAAAACCTCAGCCTGTGACCCTGGAGAGCTGCTGCCAGTCTGAGTAGACAATACTGACCTTGATGGACCAAGGGGTACAATGAATCTCAAAATCTACCTTCTGGGGGGGCCAGGATGAACTGCAGGAGTAGAGAGAAGGGAGCTGAGATCCATGGCTCCTTCTGTCAATGGTAGCTAGGATCCAGTCCACAGAACTAACCTTTGAACTTGTGTATCAAATCTCATTCTGAAATCTTAACGTTCAAGGGAGGTTTTGTGTTAAACATACTTATAGACGGAATGGCAAATAAGCAAAGTGAACCAGTGACGACCTTTTGCTCGGCTTGTAAATACATGAAAGAGAAAGGAGAGTTTCCAAGACAGTTTCAGACTGGGAAACTCTCCAGGGACATGATTTTGTTACCAATGAAATTCTATTATAGCAACAGAGTGTAATGGAAAATTTTGAAGAACGTGAAAAATAGAAATACACGAGCAGAGGACTTGCGAGACACGTAGGGGGGGTGTCCCATTGTCCCTGTCCCCATGCTTTCACCGTCAGGGGTGAGAACGGCCCCCGTGCAAGCAGAAGGAGCACCCCCGCAAAATGGCAGCCATATCTTCCAACAAAGAAATGTTTTTGTTTATTTTTTTCCTTGGGGTGTGTGTGTGTGTGAAAACCTGGGGGCTGACCCAGGTTTGTACAAACATCTCCTTACTCTGCACCTGAATCCAGTGCGTGGATTTAACAATCCGCATAGCGATGGTCTGGTTCAGAATTAGATGTGATGCTTTCGAGAGACAAAACTGCACATTTCTCCACAGCACAATTTTTACCCGCTTTCTTCTTCCCCCTACAAGATTTGTAGACATAGCTCTGAATCCTCATGTGCCACCACTTCAGACAAACAGAAGGGAGCATCTCTAGCTTCTGTGGCACACGGGTGGGCAACTGAGTTAATGATTTACTTTACCTGGATTGGCGGCTCGATCATGATCCACGCAGGCAGCATCAAACTTGGGTTCAAAGGCTGAGTACCAACTCGGAAGTAGACACCACCGCAGCTATCGCAGGCCCAGATGTGCTGATTTCCACATGCCAAACTGATCAGTTTCACAGCACCTATTTAAAGAGGCAAGATATCCCGTAAGCCGCTCAAACTTTAATTTTGATTTATGCACACAGTTCGCTAGAATTAACCAGAGAAAGAGGATGATTCAGTTGCTGCACTCGTTTGTCTGCTGCACTGGCCACAATAGCAGAGAAGGGAAGCAAAGAAGGTTGGGAAGAAGAAAGAATGAGAAAGCAGAGAGACAGAGAGCAACTAGCAGTCCTGGGATCGATGCTCCCTCTAAGCGGTGAAGTCTTGTGAGCAAAAATTCTCCTTTGTGAGCTACTGGCATTAAAGTTGTGAGCGAGCGATTTGGCTACTGCATGAATTAGTTCGCTCTGGAGCCATCCTTCCTGAGCTGAGACAAAAATGTGTGAGCTGGAGGCTAAAAAAACTGTGAGCTAGCTCACACTAGCTCAGCTTAGAGGGGACACCGCCTGGGATCCAACAGAACGAAGGGCTGAACAGCATGGCAAAGTGAAGAGAGGGACAACCAAGACAGGGGACACAGTGAAGTGGGAAGAGCTGAGGTTGAGGCAGAAGAACCAGAACAAGGAAGTGTTAATAAATTCCGGGGGAGAACGTGAGGGATGCCAAAGTCAAGACTACAGAGGTCTAGCCATTAAGAGACAGAAGTTCAGCATTTAGGGCAACAGAGATCAAGGTCTAGGAGGGAAAAATCATCCTTTCTGTGTGTGGGTACTAGAGGACCCACCGCAGAACTCCAAGGTGGGGGAGGACATTGGCTTGTACACTATGACGCTATTCTGTCGGCACACCTGCAGCTCCTCCAACACAACGACTTTTCCATCTGCAGTGCGGTTGCAGGCCCCCAGTCTGTCCCCACACTATCCCTTCGGGTCTGCTGACCGAAAGGAGCACAATTTAAGAAGGAAAACAAGCCCACGGGGAGAGGAGGAATTACTCTTTTCCGCTAGTAGAACTCCGCTTACACTGCTTAGGATCCAAGCCAAACTATCCCAAGTAGCTTAAACAAGTGTAAGGCATGTCCACATCACAGAGACAATCTGCTCCTAAATAGTATATGCTGTTGGCTGTGGCAAATCACGGTGTAATGATCGGCAACAGTTCTCTGCTAGGATAAACCCTCCTTCTGGATCTGAAGAAAGCTAGACGCATCCATTGATATACGAGGGCCATTGTTTGGACTGCACTCTGCCACCAGCAACTCCCAGTAGGTGCACAGCCCTCTTCCATTTACAAACTCCTCCCTTTGGCTTCAATAGAAGAGGACAAGAGAGAAGAAGAGATTGGATTTATACCGCACCCTTCATTACCCGAAGGAGTCTCAGAGCGGCTTACAATCTCCTTTCCCTTCCCCTCCCCACAACAGACACCCCGTGAGGTAGGTGGGGCTGAGAGAGCTCTTTCGAGAACTGCTCATGAGAGAACAGCTCTGACAAAACTCGTGACTGACCCAAGGTCCCACCAGCAGCTGCATGTGGAGGAGTGCGGACTCAAACCCAGTTCTCCCAGATTAGAGTCCGTACTCATAACCACTACACCGAACTGGCTTTCAACAGCCACGGCAACTCCGTGCAAACAGAAGAACTCTCACACAGATTCTCCCACTTGACAGAAACAAACAGGCAGATTTATTGTGGATATTCCGTGTAGGTGCAGGAGATCATGACTTTCAGTTCTGCCTCCACAGGTTCACACGCTGATGTGACATTTGCATAGGGCCCATGGATACAAGACCCAACAAACATGGACCTGATTGGCATCTCTCATAGTTATTTATTAAGAACTAAGTCTGAGTCCAGTGGCACCTTTAAGACCAACAAAGTTTTATCCAAGGTATGAGCTTCCGTGTGCAAGGCACACTTCTTCAGAGACCGTATCCGAGGAGGTGTGCTTGCACATGAAAACTTATACCCAGAATTAAACTTAAAGGGGCCACTGGCTTCAAAGTTTGTTCTGCTGCTTCAGACCAGTTATTTATTTAAACATTTATATCCCAACTTTCCTTGTGGATTAAGGCAGCCTGCAATTGAAGAAAGGCCTGCATGATTTGGACCAGTGTCGGGTGGGTTTTACACACACAGGTCCTCCACAAATGAAAGAGCCATGCCCAAAGGCAGGACATGCTTTTATTTCAGGTGTGATCTTGCTCCCCCCCCCCCCAACACAAGCAGGGTTGGATCCAGACTAACATTTCCACAGATGCAAGGATTTCCTCTCACAGGGCAGGCTTGTCCTGCCTCCCCACCTCCCCACAGCAGTCTGAAATACCCACCCACCCCCAACTTTGTTCCTAGGGTTCAGAACAGAATGGGGGGAGCATTTCAGGCTGCTGGAAGAGGAGGGAGGTAGAAAAATCAACCTCTGTAGGTGCAAGTCCTTGCATCAGTGGAAATTTTAGCCCGGATCCAAGGGGTAGTAGCCCTGCATTCAGAGGGAAGATCATTTGAACCAAACCATTTGCACAAGATGACCACACATACCCTCCGCGTGTGAACAGAATGTTGTAATATAGACCGTAGCCCATGATACGAAATAAACATTACGATAAACAAAGGAAAGTCCAAATGATAGAGTTGGAAGGGACCTCCAGGGTCATCTAGTCCACAATGCAGGGAATTCACAACTACCTCCCCACACCCCTGGTGACCCCTGCTCCATGCCCAGAAAACCTCCAGGATCCCCAGCCCAACTGGCCTGGAGAAAACTACTTCCTGATCCCAAAGTGGTGATTGGCATTTCCCTGGGTATATAAGAAAGGGCCACAAGAACTAAGCTCTGAGGCAGCCCTTCCTGCCCTCCCTTCTTGTGTTCCACCTAAGTTCACCGAATCAGGATTGCTGTCAGAGGGCCACCTAGCCTCTGCTTAAAAACCGCCAAAGGAGGGGAGCCCACCACCTCCCGAGGAAGCCTGTCCCACCCAAGAACTGCTCTAACTGTCAGGATATTCTTCCTAATGTTTAGCTGAAGACTCTTTTGATTTAATTTCAACCCGTTGGTTCTGGTCTGACCTTTATATCTCAAATTGTTGGTTTCTTTTTAAAAAACAACAACAGGCCTTCTTTGTATTCACACATCTTAGGATGAAAGACACAATATCTTCCACAGCCGGGACACATTATTTTCAAGGAGAAATAAAGCTGCCAGACAGCATAACTGAACAGCAGGTCTGTGTATAACTAGAGATGCAAGTTTTTCACATGACCTCCAGCGAACTCTGTTCTGGGCGCTGACTACGCTTGCTGATGAGGTCTATAAATACATGTGAGTGCTTAACATTCCCAATGTAACAAGCAAACATGAGTTGCCGGATGGGCGTACGGGATAACGTTTCGAGATTAGCTTGCTTTCGTCATTGATGTACAATGCAAACAGGGAGCCCTTTTCCAAAGGGGCTGCGTAACATCAATATGATATTTTTACTTCCAGATGAACAACGGCCTCGAAACTTTGCTGCTCTCCTTAGGACTGAAATAGAAAGCGCAAAGCTGCGAAATCTCTCTCTCTCTCAAGCCTTTGGTCAATCATCCAACGGGATGCATACCCCTGGAAATTCAAACTACGTTGTTTACACGGATGAAGGTCTGAAAGAAGGCACAGAGAGTCATAGACAGAAATGATGTGTTCGCTAGTTTTGAGCCCTTCCATATCCTTCACGACATGTACCTGGAAAACACACAAGTAGCACAGATAATGGCATGTACAGAATGCTGATCAGACGCCAAACTGGAAAAAAAAAGAAGTCTGTGTGAATCTAACTGAGCAACAGACTGTTCTGTCCTGTGATCAGGAGAGTCTGTTACCGGATAATAGCACCGCCTTTGGGAAAGGGATGGCAACCCATGGGATGGAAAAATCCAGATGGTGTGATTTCAGGAACCCATAAAGAAGGCTGCTTTAGCAGAACCTTTTCAGACGTTACAGACATCGATGGGCAGCCTGGATTTGTGCGGATGCAGCTTCTACAATGCAAGCAGAAATGGTACCCCGTCCTAGGCAAGAGTGACAAAGTCGTAGAGTGTTGCATTTCTTCTCATTGAACACCTTCTTTTTTAATTTTTTTGGGTATTTTTAAGTGTGTGTGTGTGTGTGTGAGAGAGAGGAACATCTTCTTTTTTTTAAAAAAATTTTTTTTGGTATTTTTAAGTATGTGTGTGTGAGAGTGAGAGAGCGAGCGCATGTGTGCACCTGGAAGTCATGGCGACCTCTGGTGACTGACCCCCTACTGGGGGCCTGAAGGATATTCAGAAAGGTGGCTGAATAAAGCCTGCCCCCGCCTCCGGTATCTCAAGGAGGTCTCCCATCCAAGTACTTGACAGAGTCGACCCTGCTTAGCTTCTGAGACCTGACGAGATGGGGCTTGCCTGGGCTATCCAGGTCGGGGCTCGTTGAATGGCTTCTTAATGCAGGGCACCCTGGGTGGGATTCCAAGGGCTGCCTCAAAGAGAACTGAACACTACATCGGAGTCACACAGCGGCTCAAAGGAATCACTTGCCTGCGAATGCAGAAGGGCTGCAGATGGAATAGACTGCCTTCTTATATATAGGCACAGGGAGACCCTTACACCAGATTCTGTGCAGCAGAGAATAAGGGCAGCAAAATGGGGAACAGCCAGGGATCACTTTTCATGACATCTGACCGCGCTTCCTGATAAATATGAAGACGG
Organism: Gekko japonicus; assembly: GCF_001447785.1. Taxonomy (NCBI): domain Eukaryota; kingdom Metazoa; phylum Chordata; class Lepidosauria; order Squamata; family Gekkonidae; genus Gekko; species Gekko japonicus. Next base: position 1,613,936 of record NW_015160838.1, read on the forward strand.
CCAACCGTGTTGTTAACACTGTCTGTTAAGGAGTAAAGGCTTTCTGGCCATCCTATGAACCGGTCAGAGCTCTTCTGCAGATCCAGGCTACTGCAGAGGTTTCAGCGTGGAGGAGAAAAAAACCCCCAGGCTTCAAATCGCTGTTCAGTCACGATGCTTCCTGAACTGCCTTGGGGGCCAGTGATATTCCTTGCTTCCTAGAGCTGGTGCTCTTCAAGCGGTCACCTGTGCCATCCCAACACAGAGGTTCCCACGCCTGGGCCGGGGATGCTCTGGAGAGGTCAAGCCCAACAAGCTGCCACTGATGGCTTTCCCTCAGAAGAGAAGGCTCTGACTGGAAGAGTGGGACCAAGTGCCTTCTCCCCCCACAACTCCCTTAAAGAGACAGCTGCCGTGAGAATGGTCGGCAGGTTGCTGACTGCACGGATAGCCCCACACAGCACTGACAGAAGGTAGGGGGATATGGGCTGAGAGGCAGAAAGAAACCTGGACCGACTGCTGTGGTGGGGTGGAAGGTTGACGTAACCTGTCTCTGGAGAGGTCTCAAAGGGGATTAGGCATTTCAAACACACAAGGGTGGTTCCTGTCCCACTTTACTTTCCCTTTCAGGCAAGAAACCTGCAAATTCCACATTCAAAGAAACAGCACGGGCAAATGCTGTAAAATCTGTCCCGCGAACAGCTTGGATGCTCTGCGCTGAACTGAATGATGCCGCGTGTGACTGATACCGATGTGGGAGAATGCAGATACCATACAAGGCATTGAATGCACTGTGAAAAAAACCAATGTAGCTGGCACAAGTTAAATCACAACTCCATGCATACACTGCACAGGCATGGAGATTACACTGTTTCCATGATGCCTTCTCTTTTTGTTCTTGGAGAGAGCCGATTATCTCCAGATGGGCTAGAGGAGGCACAACACTGGTTCCCATCTTTAGGTCATTTGGAAGCAACATTTCATTGCCTGAGGAATTGAAATTCTAAAGCCAGTTTAAGCAGTAGAACCAACCCCTTGGAACATGGCATGGCATTGAGGCTGGTGGTAGACCTTCATCCTGCCCCTCCCAGACCACACAGTCATGACAGCCAAACTGAGCAGAATTACCAGTCTGTGTGGTATCTGAGGGTTGGATCTTGACTAGGTTTTCTGCTAGGTGGTGTAATTTCTGCCAATTTCCCTTCCTGCTGGAGACCCCCGATTTGTTCCTCATTTCTGAGGAGCCCTTGTACCCCATGAGTAGCCTTTCAGGGAGATGAGTGGGGTGTACCGGGAGGGGGAAGGTAGGAAAGTTCTGTCTGTCTAGATCCAACCCACTGCTACCCCGCTACACAGAGGCAGGCAATGGAAAACCACCTCCAAACGTCTCTGGCCTTGAAAACTCAATGCAGTTGCCACAAGTCGGCTGCAACTTGACAGCACTTTCCGCCACCCATTAAACGGCCAGGACACAAGGGGGAAAGTGGCAGCTGTTGCTTGGGAAGGGCTGTGTATATGTGGGTCACTGGTTACCCCAGACAGCTGTGTCATGAGGGCTGGACTTCGGGACAGTGCGATGAACACAATCCATGCTCCAAGACTTCAGAAGCTGGAGCAGTTCTAAGTCAGGTCTTCCTTATGGCCATCTACAGGCTGGATCAAGGCACGGTGATATGAAGGACTCTGCTGGACCTCATTCTCCTCCCTTTGTTTCATGCTACTTTTTTCTGAATTAAAAAAAAACCCTTTGTTTTCCCTGAGTCCCTGCATCTTACACTGCATCACTGCATCTTACACTGGCAATAAATTGTGATTTGGGGACGTCGAGGCCTACAGAAGCCAGCAAAGAACCAGATACTTTCTCAATGAGAGGAAGGGGTGCACTTCTGGGACTGTTTCCCAAACCATTACAACTGACATTTCCTGTACTCTCCCATCTGATGCCCATGACTTGTACCCAACTCTCTGATGGGGTAAACAGATCCAGAGACTGGAAATCTTGTTCCGTATTATGGACATGGACCGTGATACCAGAAAGCATACTTTCCTTCTGAACTGTGATGGAGAGCAAGCGTATGACGTCGTCACTACCCTCCCAGACAGCTGTACTAAACAAAGTAGTTTCCTCCAAACACCACCACTGATTCTGAAGTGTATACATGTGGATGTTCACCCTGCATCTAGCACAGCAGCATAAGCTTTGAAGCCCACAATGAACTGTGATGGAGAGCAAGCGTATGACGTCGTCACTACCCTCCCAGACAGCTGTACTAAACAAAGTAGTTTCCTCCAAACACCACCACTGATTCTGAAGTGTATACATGTGGATGTTCACCCTGCATCTAGCACAGCAGCATAAGCTTTGAAGCCCACATGCCAAGTTATCTCATGGAGTTTTCAGAAGACATGCATCCCATCAACATTTGGAATCCCTGAACGCAGCGCACAAGAAACCATACCTAGCTGAGAAAGGTCCAGTTTGGTCCAGTGCATCCCAGTCGGGCAAGTCGGTGAAAGCGTCCTTATGAAGACCTGTCCCAG
>NW_015160838.1:1617333-1632328 GCF_001447785.1 Gekko japonicus
CAGACAGCTGTACTAAACAAAGTAGTTTCCTCCAAACACCAGCACTAATTCTGAAGTGTATACATGTGGATGTTCACCCTGCATCTAGCACAGCAGCATAAGCTTTGAAGCCCACACGCCAAGTTATCTCATGGAGTTTTCAGAAGACATGCATCCTCATCAACATTTGGAATTCCTGAACGCAGCGCACAAGAAACCATACCTAGCTGAGAAAGGTCCAGTTTGGTCCAGTGCATCCCAGTCGGGCAAGTCGGTGAAAGCGTCCTTATGAAGACCTGTCCCAGATAATCCAAGCCCCAAATGGCATCCTGACAAGCAGAATAATGCACCATCTCAGCATCGAGGGGGAGCTGAACAGTTGAAGGGTGGAACTGCGGGTTCTGATCGCTGACACAAAACAGGTCCTTGTTATTCTGCCGCAGCCACAGAAAGCTTCCTGTGGGGAAGGGCAAAGCCTCAGCTGTTAAATCTGTTTTTCTAGAGATCAGCATCTTGCAAGGCCACTAATAAGACTTGTGCATTTATTTAAAAAACAACCAAAACAATATTCTGAGTACATCTATTTACATTTTTAAAAAATCCTTGCTTTAATAATGTCATCAACAATATTACTACTTATAAAGGACACTCGAATCATCTCACTCACAGTATCTCAGTAAATCATAAAGCAGCCCTGCAAGGCAGACCATTATTATGGCCATTTTACAGATACAGAGACTGAAAGACAGCGAGTTCGTGTCTCAGGTGAGATGCGAACTACTTTAGGCACTAGATTCTATAATCAGGCATAATTCTTAAAAAAAAAAAGTTGCTATCTAAGCGTCAAGCAGCTGCAGCACAAATAAAACAGAAATAGCTTTTTGGAGAAGGTATGAACAGCAGATCAGAAGACAACACCACTCTTTGTGATGCAAAGGAATTCTAATAAAAGAATAACGCTCAAATTACCCAACTAAGGCTTGACTCCAAACCTGTTTTTGCAAGTGAGAAGGGCATTTTTGCTTGGACATGTGTGCGTGTGTGCATGAGAGAGAGGACAATTTCTGCTGATTCCCCCTTTCCGGACAATTTCTGCTGATTCCCACTTTCCCGTTGGAGGAATCCTGAGCCACAGATCACACCATTCCTAAGGGTCACCAGGTATACAGAGTGCCTTTTCTGGTATGTAGGGAGGGCAGAATAGGCAGCTATTCTGTGAGTGTCGACTCACTTGCAGTTCACTGGATGCAGGTTTAAGGGTCTAATTAATTAAATAATTATCATATGGCATTGTGTGTATTATAGCCAAGAGATCTGAAGATTGGCAGCCTTAAGTTCTTTGCATCATGCACCACTAGGTGGCAAGCTAGACTTATTTCGGGGGCTGAGAGAGCTCTGAAAGACCTGTGACTGACCCAAGGTCACCCAGCTGGCTTCATGTGGAAGAGTGCAGAATTGAACCTGGTTCTCCAAATTAGAGTCCATTGCTCTGAGCTACTACGCCACACTAGCTAACTAAACATGACAGCCACAGACCAATGTTTTAGAATACATAAAACATAAAGACATGCTTCTGTATGCATTTTGGATCTGGTTTTAGTTGTTTTAATGATGTGTTTTTGTTGATTTTATTGGTTTTTAAAGATGTATAATGTATGTTTTTCATTTGTTAGCTGCTTTAGTGGCCCTTATGAGGGCAGAAAGGCAAGGTATGAATATTTATAAAATAATAAATAAAATAAATATTCCACATGCCATTATTAATAGCTAGTTTTCTACTTCAAGACCCTTCCTTTCCCATTTCATATGCTAAGATCATGTCCACTTATACCATACATTTTAGCTGTTAGGGATGAGAATACAAAAGTCATTATTCTGGTATTTGCTCTAAAACACTGCGTGCAATTTTGTAAAAGCTGGCCAACTCATCTTTCTTTTAAGGCCCGAAAAGACAATAAAAGGCAGTGCAAACTGTGGGTCACTCAACATTTGTAAGACACCCACATTTTATGATTTTAAATATCCTTTAGAAATTAAGTAGAAATAAAATCCACCAAATAAGGTCTTTATCTCATGCTATAAGATTTTTTAAAAGAAGGTAATTTACTATAAATATGTCTTATATCTGGCAAATAGGCCTCCTGTTCGCCCAACCAGGGTAGGGAATTACTAGCCCCCATCCCCAATCTTACACCCTGAGGAACTGAGGACAAGGGAAAAATGGCCTCCATATACTGACACTTTAAGAATTGCCTCTGGCCTCTGTGGCAAAGGGCACAGACAGTAGGGAGAGGCAGCCTAGAGTGGTACCCAGAAGTGACATCCCGTCCTCCTCAAACTCTACCCTCTCCAAACAGTGCTGCCCAAATCTCCTGGCATTTGCCAAGGCAGCATTGGACACCCTACCAGCAAATCCATATAAAGCCAGCCAGATTCTCCAACATGGCAGGCACTGCTTTAAAATAAAATTTGTAGCCCCAACACAAGTTAAGAACAACAAAACACCCAACTGCTAAGGAGTGAATTCTACCCTAACTACTAAAGAAACAGGAAAACGCTGGAAATTAAGAATGTTCAGCTAAAATCAGTGTCATTCATGGAGGCAAAGAGGAACAATTTAAGATAAATTGTGATTTTTAAATTTTTTTATTGATTTTCTTACTACCCACTACAAAACTAAAAACTACAAAGAGAGTAACAAGGTACTTTGATAAGTTATTCATATGCTTTTGATATATGTCTACATGACAGAAATTATGTTCACTTATTTAAATTGTAATAAAAGTGTTCAAATAGGCATTTTTGGTATTATAACACATCTGGATAATAATATGAGTTCATTAAATATCAGCATAAACCATCTCAGATCTTCACTTAGGTTTCTTCTTAGCTTTACTTTTCTTCTTCTTTACCAGGGGAGATTTACTTTGAAAGATTTGGGAGCAGCGACTCCTAGGTTGAAATCAGAGTCAGAGTCAAAAATTTCACCCAAAGACACGGAAGTAGCTGTAGAAGATGGACTCTCTGTATCAGATTTCTGTTGTTCGCTGTTTTTTTCTGTTGCCTTCCCTTTCTCTGCTCCATTTCTTTGTTTGGGCGGGGTTTGTTGTTGTCTAAGAAAGAGTTCAGCTTTTAATAAAAAGTCAATCTTTTCCTTCTTTTCAGAAGCTCTTTCTTTTTCTACAATGTCCATTCTTTGATCTATTTCTTTGGTCTTAATTTTAACCTTTTTTATCTTTTTGGCTGACTTTTCTGATTTGGCTGTAGTTTCTTTGATCTCTTTCTGTAAATAATCAAATTTCTGATTGAGGTTCCTCAGCTGGTCCAGCAGGGGGTGCATGGCTTCAGAAATTGCAGTGGCTAACTCGCTGGTATTTTCTGGTCTTGTGACTGGTGATGCTGTGCTGATACTTTCTGCAGAATCTCTGCCTCTGGATGCCATTTTTCCCTCTCGCTGAGACATTGTTTATACTTTGGTAAAAGTTCATAAAAGTTCTAAAATCTTTTCTGTGCTGTAGGTAATTGGCCCAGATGTATTCCGCTCTGCAAAAAAAAGGTAAAGGTTCCCTTGCTTGAAAGCCAGTCGAATCCGACTCTAGGGTTGCGGTGCTCATCTCCGTTTCAAAGCCGAAGAGCCAGCGCTGTTCGTAGACGTTTCCGTGGTCATGTGGCCGGCATGACTAAACACCAAGGCGCACGGAACGCTGTTATGCTCTGAATAGGGTGGTTAATAGCTTAAGCCCGGCATGCTTCTTTACGTTGTAGTTTTGCTACTGGGTAGGGTTTTTCCTCCGCAAGTCCCCCCCTCCCCTTTGGAGCTATGCCATTTCACTGTGCCAATATTTATTCCACCACCCTTTTTATATATGTCTTTCTCTTTGAAACTTAACTCATTGTTTCATTCGGCGCTTAATTGCTTTGTCATGTAGATCAATCTTTTTAGTTAAGTCCTTGTACGCTCTGGTCCGGTAACGTCTCTGAGCGCCATTGCTGGCCTTGGAACAGCGGGAACTTTTGGAGCAAAAAGGAGCTCACTTTCCCCAAGCCAAAACTTTGGGAGTGGCCCCTTCGGCGCTCCAGGCTAGAAGCTCCCTTCAAGAGCTTCATGGGGAGGTCGGGACCAGCCGATCCCCCTCCCTGCCGCCCTGATCTGACTCACCCCCATTGGAGCTCAATGGGGTGCGACCGTCGCAAGTCGCCGTCCACCGAAAGTCCTGATAAATTGCAAACTTTCAAACCATAATTTAATAATTTAGGAACTTTAAACATGATTTCTAAATTAATGAATGGTTGAAGAGCCAGTTAACAACAATCTTTTTTATTACTTGGCGTCACAAAGCAGAGTGAAGGCTATCAATGAGCGTGCACGTTGCTTGACAGTATTTTCTTCGTTTTGGTTATGTATAATGTCCCAACCTTCTGCCTGAACTCTGCACTTGAAAGGATTTCTTTTTGTTTACCGTAAGGGGAGGTCGGGACCAGCCGATCCCCCTCCCTGCCGCCCTGATCTGACTCACCCCTATCGGAGCTCAATGGGGTGCAACCCTCGCAAGTCGCCGTCCACCGGAAGTCCTGATAAATTGTAAACTTTCAAGCCATAATTTAATAATTTAGGAACTTTAAACATGATTTCTAAATTAATGAATGGTTGAAGAGCCAGTTAACAACAATCTTTTTTATTACTTGGCGTCACAAAGCAGAGTGAAGGCTATCAATGAGCGTGCACGTTGCTTGACAGTATTTTCTTCGTTTTGGTTATGTATAATGTCCCAACCTTCTGCCTGAACTCTGCACTTGAAAGGATTTCTTTTTGTTTACCGTAATTACTGAATGGGTAAATTCGTGCACACGAAAGGCATAACCCAAGTTTCAGGTTATAAAGTTACCTCAGACGCACAAAGGCATTCAAACTTTTACCTTCTTTGGACGGAGCGGCAGAAGCCATCACAAAGGCCCACTTTGTGGCTGAAGCAGTGCCACGAGGCACAACGTTATTCCAGTACGTACCTGGAGAAAGAAATCGGAATAGTTTCAACCACAAAGACACCCCCGGTGCAACCAGCTTAGATACAAACCCCCTTTGGTGCCCCCAAGATTTCTACATTTGCTGTATTTCATCTTTCATTCCTGGTTTAAGTAATGAAAATTACTCTGGATTTGGAAGAGACACACACGAAGCTGCCTTATACTGAATCAGACCCTCGGTCTGTCAAGGTCAGTACTGTCTACTCAGACTGACAGCAGCTCTCCAGGGTCTCAGGCAGCGGTCTTTCATATCACCTACTGCCTGGTCCATTTAGCTGGAGATGCCAGGGATTGAACCTGGGACCAACCTTCTGCATGCCATGCAGAGGGGCTCTTCCATTGAGCTACAACCCCCTCCCCATTACAATGCTGATGACTGTGCCTCCACACTTCCCCTCACTTAATGTCACTTAAAATGCATGTTGTGTTGAACATTTTGTTTTTTGTAACACCATTCACCAAAGAGACTTTTGTGGTGTTCTATTTGTATTTTGCTGCACCCTGTTCAAAGGACAGGTTCCAATGCAACTTAACATGCACCCTAAGAACTTCAGTCAACTTTCAAGGCTATGTAAAGAATTTGAATGTGGACATCCCGCAGATAAACCCAATGCACAAATCACTGCTGGGAAGTGTTATGTGAATCACTGAACATTATTCCCATTTTACAGACAAAAACACTGAGACTGAATACTGAGATACAGACTACTGATAAAATACAGCTGTCCACAAAAACAGCATAAACCTAGGTGACCTGGAAATGGCCTGGGTAGGAATGCAACCCTCCACTGCACCAGAGAATCAGTATCTTTTGTTCTCCAACACTAAAGGTAACAAAGATCAGTTTAAACTGAAGTCAGCATTTCCCCCACAGATCATTTGCTAGATTCTAAAACAAATTTTAGAACCTCGCACTGGCCACATTCCCAGCTTTGCTTTCCGAAATGTACTCCCAAATGATCTGAACAGCTATGCTCAGCATTTTTTTTTCATATAGCTCTCCAAAGACAAAACAGTCAAAAAAACCCTTCGGTTATTTCAGGTTTCTCCTTGATTTTGCACAATGCAGGAAATTTGGCTGAAGACCTAATCTAAACTGAACCTCGAATAAGGAATTTGGAGAAAAGACAGCCCACATGTAAAACATTTACAGCTGAATAACTGCCTCCAGCATGTACTTTTCTTGCCGTATTAGAAAATTTCATGCTTAGCAGCATTGGGCTGGTGATGCAACTGATATACTCCATCTGTGTACTCAGATAAAACAAAATAACTTCAACCAAGGTCCTTTAGATAATTTCCTACCAGTATCTCCCCCAAATGAAGCCTCCATGCAGGCATTTTTAATTTAGAATATTGCAGGGCCCCAACCCATCAAAGGAAACGTGCACATCCTAGTGCAATTTCCTGGGTTTTCCTTGGAATTATACAGCAGAAACACAGAAGATTCTCAAGTCTCTGCTTATGGTTGTTTCAAACTATGTCCGTGTCTACTAAAGTAGATGCACAAACAGGAGATCATTCAGGCAAGGGCTGTGGCTCCGTGGAAGAGCCTCTGCCTGGCACGCAGAAGGTCCCAGGTTCAATCCCCGGCGTCTCCAGTTAAAAGGATCTGGTAGCAGGTGATGTGAAAGACCTCCTGCCTCAGACCCTGGAGAGCCACTGCCAGTTTGAGTAGAAAACACTGACCTTGATAGATCAATGGACTGATTCGACATAAGGCAGCTCCGTGTGTGATCTGCTTCCTAAGACAACACCACAGAGTTCCGCATAGTCTGCCATGCAAATTCTGACCTAAATTTTCCTCAAGGGCTCTCCTTTGGGCTCCTCAAGAAACATATTCCAATCATTGTGACTTACTGATCAACTTCTGCCTCATGTCCTGACAATGCCCCCCAAATGTCTTCCTTTCCCCAGAAGATGAATCCTTTATTTCTTTTTTCAGTGTTATTGATACAGTCGAGGCACCTCTCAATCAAGACATGGCACAGAGGCTCTGGGGAATTAATTCAGAATCCGTTTGCATAGGGCTTGGGAGTATTTTATTGATGGGGGGAAATTATTTCTTGGTGATGAAATCTCCCGGAAACCCATCCCATCCAGGCCTCGCAGAAATGAGAGGCTGCTGAATGACGACAGGCAAAACACCATCAAAACTAATGTTCTTCCAACTCTTGAACAGTAGAAATAAGAAGCTAATGTGGCTTGTGGGTACTACCCTCAGACAACCCACACTTCATTTTAGGGATGCCTGAACATGGCAAGCTCAGGTAAAGTTGTGCCCTCAAATAAGTCTTCACTGCAGCCAGGGAATGCACAAGAATTTTTAAAAACGAGGTATTTCTGGAAGTGCTCACGATGTCAACACACAGCTCTGCACAGACACGAGTGGGTGAAAGTGCCACTCAACAAAGAGGCAAAATTCTCTATAGTTTTCCTTGCATTCTTTCTTGCTCCAGAGAGCAGGACTAGAACTACTGGGTGGGGCTTGGACCACAGGATTAGAACCACTGAGCAAGGGCTTGGACTACACAACCTCCAAGGTGCCTTCAAACTCCAGCACTCTGTGACTTGTAGATTTAAGGTATTCAAGGCAGAACAGATGCATATTGGTAGAAATGTGTGCACTGTGATAGGTGGAAAGACTTAAACATCAATCTATGGCTCATAAAGGTACAGAAAGTAGCAGTGACCCCTTTGGCCACTAGGAGGCATATCCAGGCATTCAATAAGAAAAACAACACCACCAGAGTCCAGTGGCACCTGAAAGCTTTCATGAGGCAACAAAGCTTTTAAGGTGGAGGGGAATGCATAAGCTTTCATGAGGCAACCATTAGGTAAAATATGGAAGTTAAAACAGTCACAGGGCCTTAAGATTTTGAAAGCAGTTCTTCGCATAGCAGCTAGATTGCAACCATGCATCTTGGCTACTGGATTTCAGTAGTAGCCAGATCAACCAAGGCTAAAGTCCTGAACCACACCAGTACAAGTTATTTTGTGTTAAGCTCTGAATGCCTCTTCTGTCAAATGGTAAAAGCACAGGGTTTTCATAGGCATTTCTTGGAACGAATCAGCACAGCATGATGTTATTGAAGAAACCAACTCTCCGGTCAGGAGGAAAAGGAGCATCATGCTCCTCTCCTTTGGCATGACTGCTACAACAGGATTTCACCAGTCCTGTTCTCCAAAGATGGGGACCCAACCAAAGCTGGTTAAGAGCTCGCTTCTGAAGAAGAGAAACACACAACTCCGGAAACGTTTCATTTTCATGCAATTAAAAGGCTGATGCTTTGTATCTTCTTGGTACCCTGAGGTTGTGTTAGATAATGATAACATAAGATTGCGAAGGGGGGGAGGGGAAGGGATGTTATAAAATGTGTATTCTGGAGAATGGTTCTTGTATAATTTTAATTGTTATTTTAAAAATACTGTGCTGTAAGATGATTCAATGGTTAAAGCTGTTGGGAAATCAATAAAAAGTTATTTTTTTTAAAAAAAGGCTGATGTTTTCGATCAGATAGTCTCCTCAGAAAAATGGCGGTGGGGAGAATAAGACATAGTTCTAAAAGCTCTGGAAGAATTTCAGAGCATGGTCCAAAGACACATAATGCAGCAAACTTGGGTCTCACCAGTCCCTGGATGAGAGACCACCTAGCCCAGAGGTGTCAAACTCACTTGTTATGAGGGCTGGATCTTACATAAATGTCACTTTGTCAGGCTGGCCCCCGTGTACCATAAAATGTAATGCCAGGTACCGGAGATATAAACTTTATAAAGGGCACAGGCAAACCCCATTAACAATATTATTTTTTTACTCAAAATACAAACAAAAGCAATTGATTCCTAGAAGTGAAAACAACTGATTTACGGGGGAACCCACAAAAGCCCCAATAAATGTATTTAATCATATCCAAGACTTTTTTCCAAGGGATACCATAAAAGAAGGAGGACCTTACATTTCCATCCATACCAGCTGCTTGTGGGCCGGGTAAGAGCCGGTTCCGGCCCCCGGGCCTTATGTTTGACACCCCTGACCTAGGCAGAATACAAAAGGCAACTGGTTTTAAAATATGAATGGCATCTCCCTAGAAGCTAAAATGACAACACTGAGGCTATCATACTTTGGTCACATTAGAAGAAGACATCACTGAAAAAGATAATAGTGCTAGAAAAAGTTGAAAGCAGCAGGAAAAGAGGAAGACCCAACATGAGATGGATGGATTCAATCAAGGAAGCCGTTTGCAAGACCTGAGCCAGGCTGCTAACGACAGGACATGTTGAAGGACATTAATTTATAGGGTCCCCATACATCAGAAGCTACTTAACGGCACTTAAGACACACACAGTACCTGCAGCACAAGCACTGCAAGTGGCACAGGCTTAAGACACGCTGGGACAGCAGGAAGAGGGCTGTGGTCTGGCCATAGTCCTACATTCCTGCCTGAAACCCTGCTGCGTGACTACTTATAGGCTTCAAAGAAAACTTCATCAAAGCACAGGATAGTTATGCAGGATAGTGAGCCCAGGAATGGCACTATCTTCATGGAAGGCGCCGCATTAAGCTGCATGGAACTCCATCAACCTTACAAAGACCCAGAATAAAACTTTGTTGGTCTTAAAGGTGCCACTGGACTCAAACTTTGTGCTGTTGCTTCAGACCAACACAGCTACCCGCCTGAATCTATCCCCATGGAAGGCACCACATTATGCCGCATGGTATGGAACTCCATCAACCTTACAAAGACCCAGAATTAAACTTTGTCTGTCTCAAAGGTGCCACTGAACTCAAACTTCGTACCGTCATACAGTGCTGGACTTGTGGCACTCATACCTAAATGGTGACCAACATACTGTCTTAACACTCCAAATACAGGCCAAAATGGGAGTTTCTGCAAATTTTCTATATTGCATGAACACAGAGACATCGCCATGCTCTTAGGCTCAACTGGGACAGCTTCAGCACTGCAAACATTCTAGCAACTCAATTGCACGTACCTATCAGGCTTCCCTTAGCTACATGAAACTCATTCTTGCCAGAGGAGATCCAGACGCCGCTGCTGTTGACTGCGAGCAGGCTTGGCTGACACTGCAGCTGCTGCGACCAGAAAGCTGTGCGGAGTTTGTCGGCTACCTTCTCAACGGGAGCCTGAGCGGCCGTGGCTACAGTTTGCGTTGCCTGGATTATGGACTGGAAAAGGCTGCTCTGGTCAAACACTACATAATCTGTAATGCTTACCTAGTAGGGGGAAAGAATACAAGATGACCAGCTTAATTCAAGAAGACACAAGAACTATCTGGCGGGATCAAGGATCAGACAAGGCACCTGCCAGGCCTCTGTTTGAAGCAACCACCCCTTCCAGCTGTTAGAGACAAGAAAACATACAGTACACAGGCCTGATTTTTAGTTCAGCTAGTTAGCCACAGGTTTAACTCTCTGGTTGAAATTGACAGGAATGGGGAGCTTCCTTTTGGGTGCATGGTACTACACTCTGGCAACTTCATGAAAAACAGGAGACCTGAACACACATGAAGCTGCCTTATACTGAGTCTGACCTTTTGTCCATCGAAGTCAGTATTGCCTACTTAGCCTGGCAGCCGCTCTCCAGGGTCTCAGGCACAGGTCTTTCACATCACCAACTACCAAATCCTTTTAACCGGAGATGCCAGGGATTGAACCTGGAACCGGGACCCTGTCCATGCAAACGCAGAGGCTCTTCCACAGAGCCAGAGCCCCTCCCCAATTTTTCAGGCAATTCTTGCAATAATGAATCCTGCATGCTTCCTGAGCTTTACCTTTCAGAACTAAGGGCATGGGGAAAAAACAACTGCCAGAGCTCCGCAATGAACAATTTCATACGTTAATGCAAAACTCAGTCTGGACTATCCCAGAAAAGCAGGGACAGATTAAAAAGAAGAAGAGACTGAATTTATACCCTACCCTTCACTCAGAGTGGCTTACAAACTCCTTTCCCTTCCCCTCCCCATAACAGACACCCTGTGAGGTAGGTGGGGCTGAGAGAGCTCTTTCCAGAACTGCTCTTATTCAAGGACAGCTCTGACAGAACTATGGCTTGCCCAAGGTCATCCAGCAGCTGCAAGTGGAGGAGTGGAGAATCAAACCCGGTTCTCCCAGATTAGAGTCCGTGCACTTAACCACTACACCAAACTGGCTCTCAAATTAACAAATCAAAGAGGCACTGCAGTTCCTCTGACAGGACTGGATGTCGCAGTCAAAGTACACCTAGTGGCTTCCTTTGAAAGAGAATATGCAAAACAGGTGAGGGGCAAAGAACCTTTGACAGGAAAACCAGGTAACATCACTGCTGTTCTACATAAGAAAGAGAAAAACATTCATTTCATTCTTCAGCTGGAGACGTGGCTGAAGAAAACAATCTGGATGTTTTGTGGACACACTGATACTGGAGGCTGAAAAAGTTGAGGCTTTCTTCCAGTCATCTAAGAATTCCCATAGAGCTTTGATCTCTCTGCTTTGTTTTGGAAGCTTTCATGAGGAGGAGGAAGGAAGGGACTCTGTGAACCAGTTTATAAAGGCAGTAGCCCTAGGCCCAGGAACACCTTCACTGGGAACCAAGTGTGTTTGCAATATGTAAAGTGGTTACCTTTAAAGCTATGCATGTGACAACTTCCCATTCTTTTACAAAAAAAATACCCCCCTTAGTGATACATCTTTTTTTATTCACATAGGAAACTGCCTGATCGCAAATGGAAGTGTCCAACAATACCTACAATAGAAGAATGGTTGGAGAAGATGTTGGACCTTGCAGCAATGGCTAAACTCACTTCATTGGTTAGGGAAAAGACAATTCATTTATTATGGACTAGAAACCCCTTATTAGACTTTTTGCAGGAAAAAGGTAAGAATGATTTGATGGTTTGTGGTTTTGATGATTAAGATATTAGGATACAAAAAAGAGAGAGATCTTTACTCTTCATATATAGAAAGGTAAAACTTTGTAATCAAACTTTTATTTGTTGTAGAGAAAATCGGAAGTCTTTTTCTATTTTATGCATGTTTTCCTGTTTCTTTTTCCTGCTTTTTCTTGTTTATCTTATCAATAAAAACTGGAAATTTCTTAACCTCAGCAAGAATAATGGTAGCGAAATGCTGGAAAACGGAAAACTACCCTCTAGAATTGAAATAGCAAAGAAATTGCTGGAAATAGCAGAACTAGATAAACGAACAATGTTATTACGTGGCAAAGATGAAATGATATTCCAAAGAAAGTGTATGAGAATGTATAAATGGTGGGGAAAACATATTATATGTAAGACCTCAAAAACATGAATATATATGTATAAAAGTGCTTTTGGCTATACAATACAAAACTAAATAAAGTACTTTTATTACTCTTCATATATAGAAAGGTAAAACTTTGTAATCAAACTTTTATTTGTTGTAGAGAAAATCGGAAGTCTTTTTCTATTTTATGCATGTTTTCCTGTTTCTTTTTCCTGCTTTTTCTTGTTTATCTTATCAATAAAAACTGGAAATTTCTTAACCTCAGCAAGAATAATGGTAGCGAAATGCTGGAAAACGGAAAACTACCCTCTAGAATTGAAATAGCAAAGAAATTGCTGGAAATAGCAGAACTAGATAAACGAACAATGTTATTACGTGGCAAAGATGAAATGATATTCCAAAGAAAGTGAATGAGAATGTATAAATGGTGGGGAAAACATATTATATGTAAGACCTCAAAAACATGAATATATATGTATAAAAGTGCTTTTGGCTCTACAATACAAAACTAAATAAAGTATTTTTTTAAAAAACAACTGGAATTTTTTTTTTGGGGGGGGGGGAACTGCCTGATCCCAAGTCAGATCAGTATTGTCTGCTTTGACAGGCATCAATCCTCCGCTGTCTCATGATGAGAACTGTTGGAGACTTGCTGTTCCCCTTCCCAAAAATCACTGACCAGAGATGATGCCTGGAACCTTGTGTGCAAAAGACGTGCTCTGTCGTTGAGCTACGGGCCCTTCCACATACACTGAAAGAAGAAGAAGGAGGAATGCCTACTTGCCACCAGTGGCTATCATCCCCTTGCGGTTTCTTTGAGGCGACGCCCGTTCTGAACCACAGGTTCCCGTAGATGTCTAAGACCCACAGAGTCTGCTGGTCTCCGAGAGTAATACAGACTGGCTCCAGAGCCTGCATTTCACTGCAAAGACAAACAGAATTAAGTGTTTAACACACAGGCGTTTCTTTGGCAGATGTGGCCCACGCCACGCCCCAGCTGGCTTGAGTTTCACAATCTACTTGTTTGCGGGTGGATAGGCTGGAGCTAGAGCTGTTCAGCTCAGTTTTATTGTTACGGCCATTCAGCAAATGCTGTTTGCAATTATATGATTTGAAAGCAACAGAAAAGGACCTTCCGCCGCCACCAGCAAAAGCCCAACTCATTGAAACAGGCTCCAGATTTTCATTATTGCGGTGGTAGAGAGGGCCATCAAGTCGCAGCCAACGTATGGCGACCTCATGGGGTTTTCAAGGCAAGAGAAGTTCAGAGGTGGTTTGCCATTGCCCGCCTCTGCGTAGCGACCCTGGACTTCCTTGGTGGGTCTCTCATCCAAGTGCTAACCAGGGCCGACCCTGCTTAGCTTCCAAGATCTGATGGCATCAGACTAGCCTGGGCTATTATTAATTATTTTATTCCTTTCCATTGGCTTCAATTAAATACTTCGGTCTACCTTTTGCTTCTACCCACTAGGATTCCTTCGCCACGGAATTTTCCCTGGCAAATTTTAGCAGATAGGAGAGTACCTCTCTGCCCATTTTAAGAGCATATCGAGACACCCACCTGTATAAAGGACACGGGGGGGTGTGTGTGTGAAATAATCTGAGCACATGGGCAAGAAGAGCCATACCCTGCTCCAACGCCTTGCTCTGATGCGCCCCAGTGCTTTTTTAGGCTGTCTTTCTTTTTCAGTGCTGGCTTTTACTCCAGTTGTTTAATTGCTTCTTTTTATGCTGTAAACCACCTTGACAGCTACAAGTTCAGTGTTTGTAGGTCATACACACACACTTTACAAATAGTGAACACATTTAAGCATTTTTCTCCCAGTCCTTCTGACTTCATGGCTGAGAGAAAAAATGCTAAAGGAAACAAAGCAAGGTACAGGTTTGGGTCCCTGTAAGGAAAAGAGGTTGTTTAGGTTTATAAGGGCCTAGCCTTGCATGTCACTGGAAGCAATCTACTTGCAGCATAATTATATTCGGCTGCAAGATTTTGTTATGGTGGAGAATCATCCTTGTAAACCTCCCTAATCCTTTTACAAGCCAGAAGGGTTAATTAGGGAGTTGAATTCTTATCAGCTGGCCGCATTACGGAAGCCACTGTTGCCATTCACTCTCATTAGGCTTCGCAGGGTGGGGATGGCTACACTCTGTGTTGGAACGATTCTGATTCTCTCCAACCGGATAACGGACTTTTCTTAAGAACTGGCCTCACAGAAGTGAGTTATTGTTTTCATTGATCCTGTCACCTGGCTTTTTACTGATTGTTTTGCCACTGCTTATTATAACTGGATATTTTCCTGCTTTGCATACATCCCTTCAACTTCAATTGATTTCATTCAATTAAATCCGGTAGTCTTCTCTTTTTTAAATCTCGTGTCCAGAATTTATTTTGCTGAGTGACTGCGTTTATCTACATAAACGAACCCCAAGGTCTTCAGGACCAGACAGTTCTCCAATGGAAAAGGGCAGGTTTTAGCTCCCCTCACCTGAAAGGTTTGTTTTTTTTTAACAACAGACTGCGGGCGTGTGTGCACACACTACACAAAAGGCTCAGCTGACTATTAATTTTTCAGTTTCAAAATCACCAGTACAATCAACATTATTAGATACGGGAGAATGCAGAAAAAGCCCAGAATGCTATATTGGTCTCAGGATTCAACTTCTTGAGAATCTCGTCTCTCAACATTTCAAAAGAAGAGGGTTCCTAAAAAGATGCACAACATAGTAGGG
>NW_015160838.1:1635096-1672197 GCF_001447785.1 Gekko japonicus
GACAGATCGGGGGCGCAGCAAACGGGCGCGATCTCACCGCAACATCTGGGAAGCGGCGCACACCCGTCCCCAATCCGTCCCTAAACCCAGAAAAGCCGCTGCAAAAAAGAACCTCCTACAGAGGAGGACTTACCTGAAGCACCGCAGCAAGCGTGGCCGTGGGATCACCGCCGCGCCCGTCGTCTGGAGCAATCCAGGCTCCCGACCCCCCCGGCATCTGATCGTGCCAGGGAGAAACTGCGCGGCTGCTCAGGGGATCTATGTGATCCTGCCGCCGCATGTTTCTTTTCCCCCCTGTGTGGCAGGGGCCGAAGTTTAATTCTGGGTATAAGCTACTGATACTGAAAAAGTGTGCCTGCACACAAAAGCTTATACCCAGAATTAAGCTCTGTTGGTCTTAAAGTTGCCAGTGGAATCAAACTTTGTTCCAATAAGTCAAAGACTGGCATGGGCAGCAAGCTTGCCCTTCAGGAAACCAGTCTTCGGCTGCCCTGACCTCATCAAATCTAAGTAGGGTCTACATAACGTATGTAAATGTATGATTTTTTAAAAACATAAATGAATATAGTTCATATTATATGTCTGTAATTCTATAAATTGAAATAAAATTCATGTTTTAAAAAAGCTAAGCAGGGTCATCCCGGTTAGTACTTGGACAGAGACCACCAAGCAAGTCACAGGTTGCTAATGCAGAGGCAGGCAAAAGCAACCCACCTCTGCCCAAGTCTTAGCTTCTAAACCCTACGGGTTGCCAGAAGCCAGTTGTGACCTGACGGCACTTTCCATCACCAGCCTTAGCAGAAGAAGCCCCAAAACACTTTGCCAAGGAACACCCCCATTGCCTGAAAAGCAGTTTGGGGAAAACACACACACACACACAAACATGTTTAGGAAAAGAGCAACCACTCAGTTGGGTACCTGTTTGTAGATACAAGTCACCGTTTGTTCGGATAATCCAGGCTGTGTCGTCACTCAAAGACACAAATGCCGCCTGGGGTAAAGCCTCATACCAGTGACGTTTCCCTTTTATGGTGACTTTCCCACAGGCAAAGGCTTTATTGGTTTTCTGTTCAATCTTCCAGAGAAGAGTCCCTGAGGAAGAACACGCACGTAAACAAGACGAAGCACATTTCGTGGCCCTGCCCGACCCCTTTTTGCGTGCTCTAGCTCAGCTCATTAGTTGCTTTATAGTTTAAAGGGGCCTCTATGGAGGAAGGGAGGCAACACAAAGTCGCACTGTTTGAAAGAACAGCCACAAGACAGATGCAGGAGCCAGTATAAGAGAACATCAAAACGGGTTGGGAAAGCGACGTCTGCCCAAGAGTGCTGTGGCCAATCAGAACAGGCCATACTAGGCCAGAAGGACCAATGGTCTGATTCAGGCACCGCTGTAGGTCCAATCCAACACAAAACAAAGCAAAAGCAACTTCCACTTAGCAGATTACTTTCATTACTGCTTCAGATGATGGTGTCGTCGGAGCTGACTTGTCCTGTTTTAAGTAGGAGCATCCCTAAATGCCACTATTGAACAGAAAGACAGATCCCAAATGTGATTAAAAAAAAAAAAGATAGGATACAGCCTACAGCCTAGCCACAGCATTAAATCCTGTATAGTGCTAAAATTTAAAGCAGACACATCCTAGTTTCTTTTAATGGCATTTTCCACAGAAATTAGACATAACTCAAACGGGAGGTCTGAGAGCCAGTTTATACAACCAGCAGAATCGAGAGGTAAAATTGTCCCCGAACTATACCCAGGCTGAAGAATGGAAAAAAGATCGTGGGTCTGAACACTTCCCCACAGAAAAATCTCACTCTACGTAAACACAAGCAGGCAAGCAGAACAAACCACTTTTGTTTTTTTCATTCATTTATACCCCACCTTTCTCCCCAACGGGGAACCAAAACAGCTCCCATCATTCTCCTCTCCTCCCATTTTATCCTCACAACAACCCTGTGAGGTAGGTTAGGCCGAGAGTGTGTGACTGGCCCCAGGTCACCCAGCAAACTTCCATGGCATGAGTAGGGATTCGAGCCTGGGGCTTCCAAATACTAGTCTGGCACTCTTAACCATTACAATCACACTGGCTCTGTTAAGTCTGCCGGTGTGCATGGGGGGAAAGGGTCTCGTGTTTTTGTGTGTTCCAGGGGGGCTCTGAAATATCCAATCAGCCCAACCCCACCTGCAGCCTGGTACAGTCCTAAAAAGCTTTACTGCTTTTTTCCTGACTCCCAAAAAGAAATACCTGGTGTGACCTTCCATACGCATGACAGCACTTTTCCTTTGGAGGCAACTTAGCCACACTGTCTCCAGTTGTATTTTTCATGGTTCCAGCAGCCATACACCCAGCCTCAAAGAATTTAATTTTCAACATGGGAAATCTTAAAAACTTAATGAAATGGCATTTGTTACGTTATCAGGCTTTGTAAATGGCTCAGAATCGTGTCAAGGCTAAGGAGCTGCTAACCTCGTGTGCTCTGAGACATAAAACGAAGGACAGAGCCAAGATGCAGCGATATTAAAGGAACAGCGTTGAAGCTTTCATGCAAATTCGATCTTCCGACCAGGTACAGAAAGCAGAGAGGCAAAGCCAACTCACCTGAAGGGGAGACTGCCACCTGCTGGACATTTTCCTCAAACTTCTGCCACCGCAGACCGGCATTAGGTAAAGCACTACAGTACAGGCCACCTTTGTAATCCAGGCACCAGATGTATTTATCGGAGACAACCAGGCTCAGTATTCCATAGCCAGGACCCGCGTAGCCCATCCAGCTTTCTGCAAACTAAAGACTGGAGAGTTAGACGGTAGTGAGGTGTCTTTATCAGTATAAGAAAGCTAACAGTATACACTGACAATGCATCTATCTAAAGAAGGGTGTTCAACTCAAAACAGTTACATTGGCCAGAATCAACCCTGATAGGTACATGGGGACATCACCAGACACTCCCCCCACCCCTGATATCATCAGAAGGCCTTGTCCCTGTGAATTTGAGGGTTTGGGGATACCAGGGAGTGGCAGCACTTACAGATCAAACGGACAAGATGAATATCACCATCTCCTTCTGCAGACCAAAGGACAGGTTTCTGCAACCTCAATTTGCCTCAGGTTTGTGCAGGGAAAGGTTTAACCCTTCAACCTCCACTTAGTTTCACCATCTAAAACCTGACTCCCTGCTTTGTTGTGTTTTATAGGAAAAAAGGATCCCAGATGTTGGCACCTCTCGGCTAATATTTGCTGACAATCTCTTGGGGCGCAGCTTTATTGGCACCCAGCTGACTTAACACCACTGAGCAAGAAGTCCAGCAATTCCTGCTAAGACGCCAAACCAAATCTGTTGGGGGGGGGCCCCTCAGGCAACCCAAAAGATGATTCACTGTACACCCTTGGTCTAAAGCTTTTGTTTTATATCAGTGCCTGTTTGATGGCTGCCAGAGAACTGCATTCATCTGGTAATACAACAATTTTGGGGGAAACTACATTTATATCAGATTCAAATTCTTCTACCTTTACCACCACTGACCCCCAGCACTTGCTTTCATAGCCATGAGCAGGATTTGTAGAGAAACTCAGGGCTGGAACACCCAACCCTGATCTGGATGGCTCAGGCAAGCCCGATCTTATCAGATCTCAGAAACTAAGCAGGGTTGGCCCTGGTTAGAATTTGGATGGGAGGCCACCAAGGAAGCCTAGGGTCACGACACAGAGTCAGGCAATGGCAAACTACCTCTGAATGTCTCTTTCCTTGAGAACACTACTGGGTCACCTAAGTTGGCTGTGACGTGACAGTACTTTCTTCCACCACCACCACCAGAACACCCACCATCAGTTACGGAATGAGGCCTTCTAGCATGCAGTTCCAGAATTCCATCAGCATTCTCAAACCCTCAGCTACCAATTTAACCAAAAGAACAAAGTTGGGTCATCCTGAAATATTCATAAACCAGAGGGGCTGAGTGCTGTTCTTGGCTAAGAGAACCGTACTTGGTTAAGCTGCCTGGCTAAGGAAACAGGTGGATTTCCCTTCACGCTATGCTACGTCCAACACCCTCTCCTTCAAAACCACAGCCTCCCATATCTCAGGCCCTCTTACTCCTCCATGGTGCCATTCTGTTTTTCTTTTTCATTTCAAAGGCTGGATTTGGGCCACCTGGTGGTGGAAATGCTTGTTAACACAGAACGAGGTGAGTCAGCGCCCAGCTGGGATGGTTGGGGACCTCCTGGCGGGTCAGCCTGGAGAGGGAGACTGGCTCAACACAAGCCACTTCATTTAAAAGGTGTAACAAAGCCTATTTCTGTATGTCGTGCTGCAGCTGCTTGTTCAAGAACATACCTGATCGGACTTTAAAAGCATCCCTTCCTCTACGCTTGCTTGGGTTTTCTCCGGGGGAGCAAGGCAACCCCCCGCATCTGCCACACTAGTCTCCGAAGACGAATACGGCAGGCCGTGCCTGTAGATATCCTCTTCATCACTCGAGGCCGATTTCTCAGCTCCAGCATCGTTGCTTATCCATTCGCTGGCGGTGTTTGTGTTGCATTTAGGGCTGAATGCCTCCCTGAAGTCCTGCCCAGGTAAGGCATCCTCCTGGTGACATGGCTCGTCCCTAGAAACAGCAGGAAGATCATTAAGGGGGCTTGGGGGGACTCCGTACACCAGAGGCTGCTGGGATTTCTGCTCTGGGAGGGGCTCAGCCCCTGTTTCCCAGCCCAAAGATTCCTCAACACGAGAGGACGATATCCCATTTTCCAGCATTCCGTTCACAGTCTCTGTGTCTTTTAGAAGATCCACAATACTTTGTTGGCCTGGCTGATTTACTGTTTCGCACAGGGCAGAATAATCCTCTTCAGCTTGGGAGGGCTGCTTGGACTTGGTTTCAGCAAGCTCGGGCGGAAGGCTCCTGTTTTGTTCAGTCTCATCACCACCCCCTTGATCACCAGGCAGCAGCAAGGGGGAGACAGAAGCTGAGAAGTCCGTGGCAGGCAACGCACCTACTTCGTTCTCCCCATTAGAAAGTTTCAGCAGCTCGGGAGCTTCGCCATTCCCCTCTGGGGTCGGGGCAGCCATCAGCTCTGGAGACTGAAGCATGCTGAAGATTTCAGGGCTGTTCTCCTCCCCCAGCACACTCTGCGAGTCCAGACTTTCCTGGTCGGGAGAATCCATCCCCGAGCGGTCTACAACGCCGCTCATCAGGCTTGAAGCAATGGAGAGGGAGTCTGCGTTGGTTGACTGGGGACTGTCGGTAAAACCTTGATATTCCGAGCATGGCGTGCTCTCCAGAGAGCTTGGATTTCTCCTGGATCCATTTTCTAAGCTCATGTATAGTTGGGAGATTAAAGGTGGGGGGGGTGAGAAAAGGGAGAAAGCAAAAAGAACACTGTCAACTGATTGAGGAAATGTCATTTAAGGGTGGATTAAAAACAAAATATATGCAACAACTGCATTTGAGGGGGTATTGTTTGCATTTGTGTGCGCGTGCGTGCCTGCCTGTGCCTGGAAGACATGGTGACCTCTGGTGACTCCTACTGAGGCATGGAGAACGTTCAGAGAAGTGGCTTGATAGCCTGCCTCTGCCTCCCGGCCCTGGTATTCTTTGGAGGTCTCCCATTCCAAATACCTACCAGGGTCAGCCCTGCTTAGCTTCTGAGATCTGATGAGATCGGGCTTGCCTGGACTATCCAGGTTAGGGCTACAAGTGCATTTTTAAAGCCTTGGGCAATCCTGACTTTGACCTATATTGGCAAGCTATAAAAGTGTTTCCGTGATTTAAACAGCAGCAGCATAAAGCATTCTTCTCTAGTCTTCTCGTACTGGAGATACATCTCCACTGGAACTGCTTTCCATGGTCCAAGTCAGAGGTTTTTCCCATCCCTGCTTCTTAAGGTTCAGTCTTGTTCCAACCCCCCCCCCCCAAAAAACCTGGAGATTCTGGGGATCACCTGCAGCTGTGGCTCCTCCCAACTCCAACACTGCTGCAATGAAGTACGAAGTCCATCTTCTCAGAATTTGAATCTTACACTAGATGGGTATCTCTAAGCCAAAAAGGTGTAAATGGGCACCAGATTTAATGGACAAGCCATTGATGAGGTGCTGACCCCGTGCATCAATAGGCATAGAAAACTGGATAACTATGCAGTGTTCCCCACCACCAGTACCACATGCTAGATTTCCCACTAACTATTAAACTAGATATTTTGGATTTATGCTGATTCAGTCCTTTGGTGTAAATAGGGGACTGGTACAACTTGAATTCAAGAAATCCAATGTACACATCCCAGGACCTCAGGAATGGATTATGCTTGGTGTGGAGCAGTCCCTGGAAACCCCCCACCTTTGTAAATATACATATTAATGCATTCTGCAAAGCATAGGTTTGCAAAACACAAAACCCTCTTTCAATAAATATTAGAGAAGGGGCATTCCCCCCCCACACACACACATATACTGGGTCAACCTGGACTTAGTAAACTGGGCTATTCTGCAAAAACAAAGAAACAAAACTAGCAAGGAGGGGGGTTTTTTAGGCCCGTTTCAGAATGACTTTGAAAGACAGTCACTAGGAAATGACAGAGACTTCCTCAAAGCCCCCTCAATTGTCCCCAATTGCCCCCTTGAGTACTGTTTCTGTGACTGGGCAAGCAGTGACAGCTGAGCAAATGAAGCTCCCTCCCTCTCCTCTCCCTCCCAACCCCACCCTTTCTGTTTTCCTCCCTCTTTGTCTATACATCTTGGCTACTAGGTAGTCAGCACCTGAAATGTCTAGTGTGTCCTAAGAAACAGATCCAGACAAAGAGAGCTGTGTTTCTTGAAAACTTATGCTACAAGAAAGTTTGTTAGTCTTAAAAGGTGCTACTGGTATTATTATTATTATTATTATTATTATTATTATTATTATTATTATTATTATTATTATTATTATGGGAGAAGGGGCTGAAAACAAATGTTTAATTAAATAATGCCTGTGACTGGAATCTTTTATGATGTTGTTTAAAACGGCAGTTTAGGATTGGGGTCATGGTGGGGAGGGAGTGCTTAATCCTTTCCCCCTGTATTTTCCCCAGACCTCTTTCCCCCCCCCACAGGGGGAATATATAGGTACCAGAAAGATACCTGTATGTCTTCCCCCATCAACCTGGTCATAATCTGACAACCAGTGGGAGATTGGTATGAGGAAATTCACTGCCAGAGGATGTAGTGATGGCCACAGGAATAAGCAGCTTTAAAAGGGGATTAGATAGATTCATGAAGGATAAGTCTATCAATTACTATTAGCTGTGGTGGTTGAGGGGAACCTCCATATTCAGAGGCTCTAAACCTCTGAATTCCAGAGCCAAAAGGCAACATCAGGGGAAGGCCTTGGCCTCTATGACCTGTAGGTGGCTGTCCAGAGGAACTGGTTGGCCACTGTGTGAGACAGGATGCTGGACTAGGGGGACTATTGGTCTGATCTTTTTGGCTGCAGTCACACTGAAAGCTTGACGCAATCTGCAGCCACCCTGAAGTGGCTTCACCATGAGCTCAGCCCATGGTTGATTGTTCAGATTATGGTGGCATCTTTTTTTTGTCTGTCACCCATGCGCATAAGCATGTATCACAAACTCCAGCTCCTTTTTGACAGCTCCACAATCCCTCTTTGAAGTACACCGGCCCCTCTTAGCCTCCTTCCCTTTGGCTCTCGTCTTTGGACTATATGAGAGGGGTAAAGTGCAGATTTACATGAGAGTAGTAATTATAATGTTAGTTGGCACATGATACTTTTGAAAATTTATAAACAAGAGATTACAAAGGGAGCTGGGAACCATGGAAGTACAGAGGGTGAACTTGAACCTCTCTCTCTCTCACACACACACATGATCAAACCTGCCCCACAAGTTTGTTGTGAGGATAAAAAAGGAGACGGAGAACACATGGTACCCCAAACTCCTTGGAGGACAGATGGCATTAAAAAGGCGACAGAGGTCAATAAAAATTATGAATTGGGTACACAAAATGGATAGGCCGGAAACTGTCTTTCTTGTTCACAACACTAGAATCCAGGATCATTCTATTAAAATGATGGGCTGGAGATTCATAGTAAATAGGGGGGGAAATATGCAGCCATAGATGCAGCCTATACAGGCCACCACAAGATGTGGCAGGGACCCGAAACTGAAAAAGGTTTTTTAAAAAAAAGGATTAGAAAAAGGCATAGTGGTTGTGTCTATCAGTAGCTACAAGTCGTGCAAGTGAAACAGGACCTGCTGCACTTGAAGGCAGTATCCTCAGAATGCCAGCTGATGGAGACAAACATGCAACACATGCAAATACACAAACACACACGCAAGTGGTTGAGGGCTGTTGACATAACCACTGTATGTTTCATGGAAGCATCTGGCTAGCAAGTGTCTGACTAAATGGGGAATTTCTGTAAGACATTCCAATAAAGAAGAGGTACTTTGAAGTATGTGTTTTCTTGAGAAATGAGAAAAATTCAGGTAAAGGGAATACCACCAAAGAACTAACACCTTGTGTTAAAGCCAAACCAATTCTTCCAAGAGCTACAGAATTTGACTACAAACCAGGTTATGCTGAATACTCCAAATTTTAAGTTGCTTTTTTAAAAAAGTGTCTCCTTTAATCACTAAAAACCAACCCTAGATTAATTTATACTGACAATTGGGTGTAATCTTCCATTGTGATCAAGTGAGTGAACACAGCCATTTTCACACTAGTGAAAGACTCGTTCTGCTGCTTTGTTTTAGTGGGACGTGTCTGTGTTGAGACGTATCTAATCCTTCAAGACAGAGGCAAAGAAGGTGATGAATTATGAGTTGCCTCTGTTGTTCATTCCAAACATATCCTTACAACCTATGTTGGATTACTGAATGAGAATTGTGTGTTATCAGCAACTGGCCAAATGCCCTACGATCTCTCAGCAACAGGACATTTATGATCCTTATTAAACAAAACAGCCAGAAAGGGAAGAATTAGATGCCTTCCTAACAGAGAGTCTGTCACTGGACAGCATGGCCTGAAAAGCAACATTTCCAAGAATGTATATGGCCTACAACCAGTGACCACAAGTCACAGTGGATACTTTAAACCAGGTTATGCAAAGAGATGCCTTTATAAATGTTTTAAGTCTGGTACCTATCAGTTTCATTGCTTAGCCCATGAGTGTTCAACACCATGTTTTGGATCCAAAGATACTCCTCTGTAAGCCACCCAGAGTCTGTTTACAGGGTGGGCGGGGTATAAATATAAGTATAAATAAAAATAAATAATAAGAAGGCATTTCTCGTGCAAGGGAAGGAGGGTTCTGCGAATTCTCTTCCCTCCCCACCTACAGTGTCTTATGCCACAATGCCTGTTTCTTCTGGAAAGTCCACTGAACTTCAAGCGCTGCCTTCTGAGGAACTCAAAGAATTGCAGATGAAGGAGCAGGGGTAGGAAAGCCCCCATGCGCAAACAGAACTTCACGCATAGTTTTTTTGGGATCCAAGATCATGTGCATACACTGCAAGAATCCTACAGCTGACCAAGAATGGTTTGAGATCAATCACCCCATTCTCCCTTTCAAAATATGATTAAATTCAACATAATCAGAGAAGAGAAAACAGCAGTCAACAGGGACCTGTATCCATGAAGGAGTCAACTAGTTATCTGAATCCATTTAAAGTATAAGGACATAAGGCCCTGACCTGGACAGCCCAGGCAAGCCAGATCTCATAAAATCTTGGAAGCTAATCAGGGTTGACTCCAGCAAGTACTTGGATGGGAGACCTCCTTGGAATAACAGCAGTCGGGAAGACAGGGGTAAGGATTATTCAGCCACCTCTCAAAATATCCTCCAGGCCCCCAGTAGGGGTCAGTCACCAGAGGTGGCTATGACTTCCAGGTGCACGTGCGTGCACACAAACTTTTTAAAAAAATAAGGACATAAGGAGACCCTGCTGACTGCTGAACTGGACCAGTGGTCTGTTATGTATTATGTTATGTGAATGAGCCTGAGCTTCAGTCACAACCTCCATAGACTCTCAGTATCCTAAAATCGACAGCCTGATTGGCTGCCTTGTGCAATGGACCAATCAAGAAAGACTATGACTTTTGGCGGGAACAAAATCTATTGGTCCTAAGTGCTCACTCATGATTGGACCTTACTGTTATAGGGGTGTGGTTTAGCCTGTTCCAAACTGTATATAAGTTGGGGTTGTTCTATGGCGTTGTGTGTGTTCTCTGTGCTCTGTTCTAATAAACTGAAATCACTGGTTAAGAGCGAGCTGCCTGATCTCGAGTTACAACATGGTCCCATCTAGTCCAGTGTATGGTTTCACATAGCAGCGAACTGCTATCCCTAGAGGGCCAAACAAACAGGGCATAGAGGCCAAGGCCTTTCCACACGGCTGCCTCCCAGAGATGGTATTCAGAGGTTTGCTGCCTCTGGATATGAATGGTCACCACACACCAGTCACTTTACATATGCTATAAATGTAACATGTGCAAAATGCGGCATCCAGGCTCCTGATGGGTCTCTCTATACGAGATCACATCCAGCCTGTGCTGAAGGCACTGCACTGGCTGCCAATATCATAGTGGATTCATTTCAAGGTGCTGGTTCTGACCTTTAAAGCCCTATATGGCAGGGGGCCTGTTTACCTGAGGGACCACCTTTCCCCATATGTTCCCCAGAGAGCACTGAGGTCAGGGTCACAAAATCGCCTGACTCTCCCTGGTCCGAAAGACATCAGATTGGCCACCACTAGAGCCAGGGCCTTCTCAGTGGTGGCTCCACTCTGGTGGAACGAGCTCCCAGAAGACATCAGGGCCCTGTGGGACTTTTTACAGTTCTGCAGGGCCTGTAAAATGGAGCTCTTCCACCATGCTTTCAATTAGGAGCCGCCACTGCTAAATGAGTCATCGGAACTGAACGTGCTATGGTCCTTATGACACAACGCTGGATACTGCCTTCGGACCACTTTATAGGTTGCAACACTGGTTATTGCCTTCTCGTATTGGATTACATCATAGGAACCACCATCTGTATGTACCAGCACTTTATGTAATTGTTGTTTATGTGAATTTTATTGCATATTATTGTTTTATTGTATTTTAATCTGTCTGTACGCTGCCTTGAGACAGTTTGCCCGGCAAGGCAGGATACAAATTGAAAGTAATAAACAAATAAATAAATGTG
Source organism: Gekko japonicus (assembly GCF_001447785.1). Classification (NCBI taxonomy): domain Eukaryota; kingdom Metazoa; phylum Chordata; class Lepidosauria; order Squamata; family Gekkonidae; genus Gekko; species Gekko japonicus. Next base: position 1,646,268 of record NW_015160838.1, read on the forward strand.
TGCAAACCTATTGACGCCAGCCCTTCAGGTCTGCTTGAGAGCCTTATGATATCTCGGTCTCCCCTTAAAAGAAAAATCTCGTTTTCGGTACAAGACACAGACACAATATCACCAGACCCTTCCAAGCTGCCAATCAGAGCCTGTGAAAAAGGAGAGAGGAAGAGAAGCTTTGAATGTGCTGAGAATCTCTCTAGAATGCAGACAACACTTGAGATTTTGTACTGTACTCTTGGCTAGGAACATTATTCGATTAAAACAAAGAGCACCATTGAAAGGAAAGGGGGATTTGAGGTGAGGGTGATTCTCATTAAGCTTGGCAAAGAGCATGGAACAGAAATGGGTTATACATGTTTTATAAGTTTAACTCTGTGGAGGCATATTCAGCGTCGCTAGCCCAGGAAGCATCATCTCAGATTACGTTTGTCAATGCTTTCAGCACTCAAAGCACCGCCAAGACGGCTGGCAAGAGCCTTCAGAAGCCTGTTAAGATGAAGGAAAGAAAAACATGCAGCTGTGCTGACAGACGCCTCATCATTAATCTGGAAATAGTCTACTGACACAGCTTTACGGTTTTGCATCATGAACAGGTCACCCAAAAATCCATTTATGGGAAACCCTACCAGAAGAAGCCATAACACACACTCGGGAATCTTAACACAAAAATCCTTGGGGACAGGAACCTTAACACAAAAATGCATGTCTTTCATGCATTCATTTTGTTTGCAGTCCCACTGTGGCTGGATCTTAATATGCACTGTAATACCAGCACTGTGTATCAATTTAATGGTAAGTTAACAATAAATCTAGCATATAGAGAACAGATGACTCAGCCTGAGTGACCCTCATTCAAATCAAAACCGTAGAACGAGGGACTAGGCAGACAGTGACAAACTCATCTTCTGCTTCCTGCCAGTGTGATCAGGAGCAATGGCTGCCTTAATATTATGTCAGTCCAAATACTACGGTGTGGATTGCACTCTAGGATCATGAAAAGCACCATGGTATCCTAATAGCAAGGCAGCTGGCCCCCATGGCAATTACAAAAGCAGGCCACCCACAGACTATGTAGGGTCCCTACATTCTCGGGGGTGATTTCTAAACTGTTTCCCCCTTTGTGCAATTCCTTACAGCGTCCTCCCAGTCCCTAGATTGTTGCTATAGCTAACAGCCAAGGAGGTTGCTTGTGCCCATCACAGAAGCAGCAAAAGAAGAAGAAGAGATTGGATTTATACCCCGCCCTTCACTACCCAAAGGAGTCTCAGAGTGGCTTACAATCTCCTTTCCCTTCCCCTCCGAACAACAGACACCCTGTGAGGTAGGTGGGCCTGAGAGAGCTCTGACAGGAACTGCTCTTTTTCAAGAACAGCTGTGCCAGAACTATGGCTTGCCCATGGTCATCCAGCAGGTGCAAGTGGAGGAGTGGGGAATCAAATTTGGTTCTCCCAGATTAGAGTCCGCACACTTAACCACTACACCAAACTGGCTCAAAAACATGACAACAGACAGGTTGAATGTTTCTGCATACGAAATATGACTCTGTAGATTCACAAAGAGGTAAAGACTGCCTCCCTGTCCTGGATAGCCCAGGACTGCCCAACCTTGTCAGATCTCAGAAGCTAAGCAGAGTCGGCCCTGGCTAGCATTTGGATGGGAGACCTCCGAGGAAGTCCAGGGTTGTGATAGGGAGCCAGGCAATGGCCAACCACCTCTGAACGTCTCTTGCCTCAAAATCCCTACGGGGTCGCCATAAGTCAGCTGGGACCTGATGGCACTTTCCACCACCAAAGAGTGTGTGCGCGCGCACAGACACAAAACTTCCAACTTGATGAGGACTGAGCGAAAGCAAGTCAAGGTGGTTAAATCCAAGAAATACAAGTGGGTCAAAGCAGAATAATGGAAGGGGGGCATGCTCTTTCCCCCTCCTTCAGAATGGCTGGGTCTACTGCTAAGGGACCGGGGTGGGGAGCATTTGGGCCAGGCTGGCCAATGGAAAGGGCCTCGTGCTCTCCCCCTCTTCCAATAAGCAGCCGCGTGGCTGGCCGCTGATGGAGCAGTGTGCCACTGCCTTACAATACATAACTAAGGGCCATTCAAGTGTACCTTAGGATCAAGCGGCAAACCCATGACGTTAGTCACAGAGCCAAAACCTTGCTGTGGAAGAACTGGATGCAACAATATTATCTTTTATTGCAAAAGAAATAAGAGAGAGAGAGATACTGCCATTCTGAAGAACTTCCACCAACACAAAAACATTCAACTACAAATTTCTACCATTCACTGAGCAGCCCACATCAGTCAACAATTGTTAACTACAAGTCAGTCCCATACTCAAACTATGTTACACTCTTCTTACTAAGTTTCCTTATTCAGAGATATCTTTAAAAACGGTCTCTTTCACTTGCCCATTAGGTTTGTTTCTGTACTCCTAAAGAATGAGGGGGTAGCCAGGTTCTCAGTAAATTTCTCCTGTACATCGCTTTTCCCTGCTTGAGTTTTCTTTTATAAATTGATTTCACCCATCGACATGATATACTGTATTTTGCGAGACCATATATCTGGCTGAAGTAACTTCAGAAAAGAGCCCACTGCCTTGGTCTTAAAGCCAGTTTTGGTGTTGTGGTTAAGTGTGAGAACTCTCATCTGGGGGAACCGGGTTTGATTCCCCACTCCTCCACTTGCCCCTGGCTGCATGACCTTGGGCAAGCCGTAGTTCCGGGGGGGGGGGGGTCCCCAGCCCTTTTGAGCCTGCAGTAACCGTTGGAATTCTGACACAGTGTGGGCGGGGGCTGCTGCAGGAGGCGGAGCCAGCCAGTAAATGGCTGCCTCAGCTAGCCTTCAGACTCCTTTGGGTAGTGAAGGGCGGGGTATAAATCCAATCTCTTCTTCTTCTTCAAATGCACTAGCTATAAGCAGGGTTCCCGCTAAACTGTGCATGTGAGTGGCTGCTCATTAACCGACGAAGCCCCGCTCAGCGGCAATCTGGAGCCACGCAGGGTCTTGCACTGCCCATTTTAAGTTTACAGCAGTTATATTCTGCTCAGGATGTGAAATGCTCTGCTCAGTAGGGGAAAACATTAGAGGGATCATTGGCTATAGCACAGCTTTATTGGTTTCACTCACCTGGTTTACAGTGTCTAATAAATAGATGCTATATTCATTCCAGCTCAGCACCCAACCTTCCTGGAAAAAGCAGGAAATGAGGCCGAATTGCCTCTCGGGGAAACTGTAACTTCCCTTGTCAGCGGGTTCCATCCGGGGATATAATTCAAAAGGTTTCATTCCAGCAGCGAACACGTCTTTCAAAATATAAGTGGCTTGTACAGTCCCGTGGACGTTCGATTTCCAAAGGCGAATCCCAGGCCTTGCGGCAAACAGCGTCAGGTCGCTTTGCTTACACAACCCAGGTATGAAACATGCTCCGATTTTTCCAGTGCTAAAATTGAAAAGCAAAAGTATGGGCAAACCACATAATGACACCAGGGGGTGGGGTGGAGAGGAGAAAAAGAGACCACCAGCGCCAACCACTTTAGTGTCCTAGCAAGGCTCTGGAGAGGCAGTATACAAATTTTCTAAACAACATAATTTTTGTGTTGCTTTTGTTTTGGTATTTATGCATTTTTGTGTTTGTGGTGTGTCTGTATGCCTGTGCCTGGAAGTCACGGTGACCGCTGGGGACTCCTACTGGGGCACGGAGGATGTTCAGAGAAGGGGCTCGATTCATATATTTTCCTCTCTGTGTTGCTTGCCAATAAAGCCCTCTATATTGGTTTGCAGAGGCCTCTGACCTCCCAGCCCTGGTATTCTCTGGAGGTCTCCCATCCAAATACTTGCCAGGGTCGGCCCTGCTTAGCTTCTGCAATCTGACAAGATCGGGCTTGCCTGGGCTACCCAGGTCAGGGCTCAAACAACGTAAATTTGAAAATGCTTTGCAATGTTGAACAAATTAGGAGCCTTGTGCGATGAATAAACAACCTTTGCATATTTGTAACGAATGACCTGAAATACAGAGCAGGAAGAATATAAACCAGGATTCACAGAAACATGTGCCATCTTCCTTGCGCATAACAGATATTTGCCAGCTCCTTTCCTGTTGCAGCCTCTAGAAATTTATTTCTGAAGGTCAGAAGATTCTCTGGAGCATTTTAGGGCCCAGTACAGGGAAATCTCATCAGATCTTGGAAGCTAAGTCGAGTTGGTCCTGGTTAGTATTTGGATAGGAAGTCTACCACCAAGGAAGTCCAGGGTCACTCTGCAGAGGCAGGCACTGACAGACCCACCTCTGAATGTCTCTTGCCTTGAAAATCCTAGATGGTTGCCTGTGACTTGACAGCACTTTCCACCAGTGTTCCCTCTAAGCTGAGTTAGTGTGAGCTAGCTCCCAGGTTTTTAGTCTCCGGCTCACACATTTTTGTCTTAGCTCGGGAAGGAGGACTCCAGAGCCAACTCATTTATGCAGTAGCCAAACTGCTCACTCACGACTTTAATGCCAGTAGCTCACAAAGTAGAATTGTTGCTCACAAGACTCCACAGCTTAGAGGGAGCATTGCTTTCCACCACCACAGGGAGAGGCAGTCAGGGAAGAAATCAAGCAATCGGCACTCACACAGAAGTGATTTTTACTTATATACAGGGTTCTCTGAATTCTGATCAAGTGTCTCCCCCCTCTCACAAAAGAAGGATAGATAACTATTTTCAACCCAGATAATGTAAGGGTATGCCAAAACCAAACAATGAATCTGTAAGTCTGGCAGAAATTTATTCTGCTTCCGATTTTTTTTGCTCTGGAAACAAATATAGAGGGCTCTATTGGAAAGCAACACAGAGAGGAAAATATATGAATGGATACAGAAGTTTGAATTAGACTCAAGGATCATGGGATAATAGCCAAGAAGGGTAAGAGAGCAGCATGGGATATTAATGCCCTGCTCATGACAAGCAGGATTTCAGATAAGCACACCTATCTCTCGTCAGAATAATTAAAGTAATAAAACGATCATACTTCAAATGATCTACTTAACAGCTTCAGAGAAAGGACGCTGAATGGAAAAAAATATTTTATGCAAAGCATTATGTTGAATGACTTCATTACCCAAACCCCATCTCTACAAATCTGAAACTAAATGGTATTTGTTTGCATCAAAATTTAATGGAGTTACTTTTTCCTGGGCTGGGTTCCAACTTGCTTGACAGATTTCTCTTCTGTGTAAAACAGTAGACTTCGCTGTAGAGTGGAGACCAGCAACACTTTCTGGCTGTAATCTAGCTGCACAATTGAAGACGGCTCTTCCAAGACCAAACTGGAATTGCAACGACCCTGGAGAGACATAACAGGGACACAGAACACCGTCGTTTCCCAAGTTAAGAACCTGACTATGCTGCGATGGCGGAGGCTCTCTCCTGAACGGGGGAGGCATTCCGCGCTCCAGGGGTGCTGGAGGGGTGTCACCTCAAGTGGCACCCCCAGGTGAGCCTCAGTGTGGGGCTCCAAGCCGGGGGCGCTTGAGGGGCGACCTCTTCCACGGCTTGAAGCCGGGGAATTGAGGCGCTCCTCCCTGCCCCATTCGGTCCACCCCCTGAGAGGCTCGGTTTTTACCGAGCATAGCTGAATGCCGATCGGGACAAGCAAGCGGGTCAGCGAATGAAGCATGATTAAAAGGAGTCTGTGATCAGACTGTCAAGGAACTGGAGAATGAGACGAGCGAAGAAGCTTTAAAAGTGAGTTCCGATCCCCCCCCCACCCTCAGCGGCGTCGGGAGGAATCCCAGACGTAAACAAACCGAACTGTGATTTAAAGAGACGGGGAGGGGGAGAAGACAATTAATCACTCAAGCGTGCCAGAGACTTAGCTGTTTTTTGCGGATAAACCAGCACTTGCTGAAGAAGTGTGAAAAAGCACTCTTTAGTATAAACAAAGCGGAAAATGGCCGGCTTCCGAGGGAGAGGAGTGAGATGGGGGCGTGGTTCTCAAAGTCCGAGAGTGGAGGAAGGAGATGTTTTCTCCACACTAACAGAGCTGCTTCGGCCCATTCATGAAAGACTCGATGGCCTTAACCAATTGATTGCTGCCTCAAACCAGAGCATGGCAAAACAGCAACAGCAGATCACCGAGCTTGTGAAAAAATCGATCCAAACTGATGAAAAACTTAAAGAGACCACACATGATGCTAAAAAGCTGAAGAAAAGAGTTGGTCTGATGGAACAAAAGCAGGATCTACACGAAAGGAAGCTATTGAACCTACAAATGGACAAAGCGAATAAAACCCTTAGATTCCAAGGGGTGGCTGAGACGACAGGAGAAATTTTGAAAGATGTGGCAGCTGAGCTAATCGCTCTATCGCTCGGCATTGCAACGGCTGAAGCGCATGCAGAGATAGAAGTGACATATCGTTCTTACTCTAAATATATTAAGCAAAACAAACTGCCGGGCGAGATCGTGGTCAAATTTCTCCGACGACAGACAAGAGATGATATTCTCAAAGCAACAGCAGACAAACCCCTGCAAATGGGATCAGCAAGTATCAGGGTCCTTAAGGACGTTCCATTTGAGGTTCGACAGAAAAGAAAAGCGTACAAAGAACTCATCTCAACACTTCAGATCAACCAAATTCAATACTCCTGGCTTTTTCCAGAAGGGGTCCAATTCAAATATAGAGACAAAAGAGAAAAAATCGACTCGGTGTTAAAAGCAGAAGAATGGTTGAAGCAATTCTTCGGACAGAAAGAGGAAGAGCAGCAAGACGGAGGAGGCCAGGCAGCTGACCTGGAAGAGACGGACAGAGACCTACTTGGAGCAGAAGGAGGCACGGCCAGAGAAGCATATGACTTGCGGCTAAGAGTTGCCAAATAGCACTTATGAACTAAAAAGACTTATGGATGAGCTGGAAGAAGTCTATGTGCACACTGAGAAGAAATTAGATATACAACAAAATGGACTAACTAATCTCCTAAATTCCTTGACTTAATGAAAGCATTAATCTTTATAACTCAGTAGACTTCGCTGTAGAGTGGAGACCAGCAACACTTTCTGGCTGTAATCTAGCTGCACAATTGAAGACGGCTCTTCCAAGACCAAACTGGAATTGCAACGACCCTGGAGAGACATAACAGGGACACAGAACACCGTTGTTTCCCAAGTTAAGAACCTGACTATGCTTTTAACAGTGCTGGATCAAATTAAAGAAGATAGAACCTGAAACTGATAGGCACCACTGGAGTTCAGTTCACGCTGGACCATTTATGCAGAAGGAGCAAGTGTTCTTTTCCCCCCGATACTTGGCTTGACAGATCTCCTTGAACAACCTTGAAGATAGGCAAGGCCCAACAACCCCACAGCTGAGCACAGACTGTGAATCTAGTGATGATCCAACATAAACTGGGATATGAGCAAACAAACCCTTTGGGGAAAACTCAGACTCACAAAAGCTTATGCTGGAATAAATTCTGTTATTCTTTTGAGAGCCACTGGACTCCTACTTTGGGGGAAACCCAGCAATTTCAGCAGACCCTATAGCAAACTGTAGTATATTTCGGGAAAAGTGAACAAAACCAGCTGGAAAAAGGGATCTATGGATCCCCTAAAGAAGATCCATAGAGCAGACGACACTTACCAGGCCTTCTTCAATGCAGCTGTGGTATCTTCTAAAAAGCCTCTTCTAATGACCACAGTATTTATAATCAACAATCCACCACAGAAATTCAGGAGGGCTAAGCAGGTTACATAATTTATTGTGCACCTGGGGTTTGTTACCTGGATACAGCACACATTCTGATCTCTAAACTACAGACTCCTAAGCTGAGGGGCAGAGTGGGAATGATGCACCTTGGAAAATTAAGTCACTGTGTTGGATGCATCCACTGCTCCATCCCCAAAGGAATGCAGAGGGTCCATGCTATACTGACCTCCACTGTCTTTGAGCAGTAAGCAGCACCTCTAAGGAAAGGAGCAAGCATTCGTTCAGATTCCTTGACACTATCTGTGCTGCAGAAGACAGGTACAGTGCAGAAGAAAAGGCCAAAAAGACTGTCATTGCCAAGATAACAGCAGGCAGAAGGAAGTGTGGGAAGCCAGAAAGCCACACAGACCAGGGTATCCCACAGTTTGGGGGCGGAGGAGGAATGCTTGCTGGACTGGGAGCTGATTCACTTGATACTTAAAAAGAGATGCAAGCATTTTCTCAGTTGTGCCACCACTATTTTAAAACTTCCCGGGAGAACAAAACAAAGCAGAAAAAAGCAGCAAACAAAACACGGAAATAAAGAAAGGAGAAGGAAGGAAAGAAAGATGCAAATGTATCCTTAATCAAGTAACAATAGACATGAAAACTATTTAGAACTTGTTCCGCCTTCCACAGTGAAATCATATAGAACTAATCCAAGCCATGCTGAAGTGGTCATAATACCAAAATAAATGAAGATTAAATCATTTCCAACTGTCCAAGAACGGACCATATTGGAAAGTGCAGAATATTTCAGGTAAGGGGACTAAACCGTTAAGAAATTATTCAGACTAGCTTGACAGACAAGCTTTGCCACCAAACATACATCAGTGCCAGTCTGTTGACTTTTATTGTGAAATCTGGTATTTTTGGATGTCTTGTTATTACTAGCACCACAAAGTCTTTATGAATGGAACACTGTGCCTTTGTATCAACTACATTAAGCTGCCATAACTCCAAGTCCTCAGGAAACTGGGCTCCAACTATCGTGCTAACTTTAAACAAAGCATTATTTCCCCCCACCCCCCGCCTGATCCGTAATGTTAAGGTAACTCCACAGCATATTTTCCTATTTTACAACTTCTATCCTACCATAATCCTCAGACCAGCTGGCAGCAGCTGAAAGCCATGACATTCAATCAATAAAATTGAATCAATTTTAGTAAGAACTGCATAAAGAACAATTGCAAATCCATTAGCAGCAGCAAGTTCCAATAAAATATCCTTTAAACTGGGAATATAAATGTCCTTTCTTCCACATTTGCCAGAATAACGCAGTCTTAACCAGTCTCCCAACTCAAAACACAGCAGGTCTGCCTTAACTCTCTCTAGGAAAGGGTTCCACCACCACAGACAAAGCCCTGCCCCTGGTGCAAGGCAGCCTAATTAAACAACGCCAACACTTGTAGGAAGCTCCAATCTGGTGACTTAAGCAAACAAAGTGGTTCCTACAGGATGAAGAAGTCTTATAGGAGAGGCTAAAGGCCAAAGGCCCATCCAGTCCAACACTCTGTATCACACAGTGGCCAGAAATACCAGTGCCATCAGGAGGTCCACCAGTGGGGCCAGGACATTAGAAGCCCTCCCACTGTTGACCCCCCCCCCCAAGCACCAAGAAGACAGAGCATCACTTGCCCCAGAGTCCCTATCTATACCTTGTGGCTAATAGCCACTGATGGACCTCTGCTCCATATGCTTATCTAATTCCCTTTTGAAGCCGTCCATGCTTGTAGCCGCCACCACTTCCTGTGGCAGTGAATTCCAAGTGTTAATCACTCTTTGGGTGAAAGAAGTACTTCCTTTTATCCGTTCTAACCCGACCGCTCAGCAATTTCATGGTGTGCTCACGAGTTCTTGTATTGTGAGAAAGGGAGAAAAGTACCTCTTTCTCTACCTGCACTTTCCCATGCATAATTTTATAAACCTCGATCATGTCACCCCTCAGTCGTCGTTTCTCCAAGCTAAAGAGCCCTAAGCGCCTTGACCTTTCCTCATAGGGAAAGTGTTCCGACCCTTTTATCATTCGAGTTGCCCTTTTCTGCACTTTTTCCAAAGCTATAATATCCTTTTTAAGGAGTGGTGACCAGAATTGCACACAGTATTCCAAATGAGGTTGCACCATTGATTTATATAGGGACATTATGATATTGGCTGATCTTATACCGCCTTTCCACCCGATCAGGGTCCACATGGTGGTGAACGTAAAATACATTAAAACAATTAAAATACAGTTAAAATTATAAAATAATTATATTAAAAACACATAAGGAACACAAGAAGGAGGGCCACTATTATTGTACAGGCCAGAAAAAACAAAAAGATGAGATGCCAACAGGCCAGAACATTGTACGATTGCTCATATTAAAAAGGGCTCACAGAAATGAAAGGCCCAGCCTTCCTTGTCTCCAGTACTGCCTTCAATTTTGATGCAGAAACTACCTGCCCCCTGATCTGGAGCAACTCCTTACCTGATCGAAATCCAACGCAGAGTAGACGATTTTCCCTTTGTCATCTCCGGAGTATAATTTCATTCCGTTGGGACTCCATGCCAAAGCTGTGATGCTACTTTTGTGGATTCCAGACACGTCAAATCTTCGAAGCTGCAAAAAAGACTCCCAAGTGAACATACCAAAGGAACTGAGTAAGGGGCAGGAAATGGGCAGAAAGCCTATTCTACGGTCCAATTAACATAGCGGTGCTTTTCTCTGACTAGGCAAGCGATTTCACTTTAACATGTATCAGGAATTTCACAGAAGCCTGTTTCCAGACAAAGATGACCTGTATAATTAGGGATTTCGAAAAAGCCCTACTCATACCACGAAGCTAAAACACGCTTGCTAGATACTGCGTTAAGCACATGTCCTTAACCTGACGGCCAGGAAACTGCACAATTAATTAGAGGCTGTCTCAAACACCACAGGTTTTAATCAAGTTTGGGTCTTACTTGTTTGTTTCTCCCAGGCAACGAAGAGACCAGCTGAAAAACAGCAATCTTGCCTGAAGCTGTTCCAACCGCAACAAGATCATCAAAGCAGCTCAAGAGTTTCACAACCGTAATAGACTCACTTTTCCCCTGATCAAACAAGAGCAAAAACGTTAAGTGTGAAATGAAGGCAGCAAGTTTCCAGATGCAAGCCCAACAGTTTTATTTGTGCTGGCTGGAACTGGGATGCCCGAGGGAGCGCTTCCTCCATATGGGTCGTCCCCCTGATCCTCACCCCCCAGAACTTGAAATTCTCCAAGATGTTGCTTCAGAGTCTGTGCTCAGTTATGGAAGAACACCAGTGTGGTGTAGGATCTGGCGTGGCCCCCTAGCCTCAGGTAGACCCATGTCGAAACTCCCAGCTGCCATGAAACTTACTTGAGCCAGTCATTTGCTCTCGGGCTATCCTACTTCACAGGGTTGTTGGGAGGGTAAAATGGAGGAGAGGAGAACTACACACGCTACCTTGAGCTGCTTACAGGAAGATGGAGGAATGTACTAAATAGCATGGAGCAGAACCTCCTCAACTGGGTTCCCTCCAACTTCCACAAAGTTTTCTTCCAGCAAGTTTGTGTATATTGTGTGTATGAATGGAGGATGGAAATTGAACTGGCTCCTTCTATGATTTGTGAGAGTGCAGGAAGAGGAACTGTTGGGGAACAGCTTGTCAACTACACAACACCTCACCTGTATGCATCTCTTTCCTGTCCTACATATATAAAGCCTAGATAGGGCCGGAGGCACAAGCCGTTTAACAAAAGAGATTAGTCCATGGCTCAGAGCCAATGACGACTGGGTGAACCAGTCAGCGGACTTAAAACTTGCACAAGATTTGGTTTTGTGCTTTAAAAAACAAATACCTGTTTTTTTCTTAATTAAATTATTTAAATTGGATGTTTTTTGTGAGCCACTTGAAAACAGAGCACTAAACTACCAAAATAAATAAACACCTTGTTAGACCTCTAGATTTGTTTTGCTAATGTAACCACTTTTCATTTTTATGTTTACACACTGGTCTCAGGGTACTGTTTATTACGTTTCTTCATTTATACCCCACTTTTCTCTCCAAGGGGGCCCAAAGCAGCTCATGTTATTTTCCTCTCCTCCATGTTATCCTTACAACAACCCTGTGAGGTAGGTTAGGCAGAGAGTGGCCCAAAGTCACCCAACAATCTTTCACTGCAGATGCAAATATGGGTCCTCCCAGACCCTATCCTGACATTCTAACCACTACATCATGCTGGTATGATGGCACATGATACAGCAACCTTGGTGATGTTAATAAACTATGCTCTGGTCACTGCCCGGATCTCAAATCTCTCCTGGGAACGTATGTGCAACATCTAAAGCTCCATAGTGAAAGAAAGGTAGGACATCAATGAAATAAATCAATAAAACAAATCATCGGTAACTTTCTGCCATCATGGAATCTACATTTGGTTGATTTGGTGGGAAATATGTTTTAGTGTGATTAGATAAAAATGTCACCCAGTTGGATTCAAAAGACCTGGTTTTTGGATCATTTAAATAAAGCACCAGCTATACAACAACAAAAAAAGGATAACTTAAAAGATTAAAAAAGGAGATGCAGCTTAAAACCAACCTGTAAAACATGCTGAACAGAATAACAGGATTATAGACAATTAGACAGAGAGTGAAACTGAACTTAGTGTTAGATAAATTTACATAAAGGGCTAGAGGGACAGAAGTGTTAGTCTTCCACAGTGAAAACAAACAGGTATCTTAAACTTCAAAGACTCTTTTTTTCTTTTAATGCAGCATAAGCTTCCCTGTACTACAGCCCACTTCGTCATGCGTCTGAGAAACTGGGTTCCAGTCCAATCTTATGCTGGAATACATTTCCTGAGGGGCAGGCGACATGATTCCTCTTTGGTTTTTAAAGCGACCGCCGCACCTTTCGCTCGCAGACAGCTAACAGATGTTAAAACTGAGGGCAGAAACCTCGGGTATATTCTGGGAAAAAATGAAGCCGTACACTTTTAAACAACGTATGTTCACTCTTACCTCAAAATTGTACTTCTTCATCTGGTTCAGGTGCCTGCAGTACAGATACAGCATCCCGATACTGCTGCCCACAGCAATGTAGTCCCCATTAGTGTCGAGGGCAGTGAGGTACACCACAATGGAACGGAATCCCTTCTGGATCCTCGTAGGGATGGCATTCAGGAGGTAGTACAAGGGGCAGAACTCCTTGAAAGTAAAGGATGGCGTCACCGATGCCATGGTCAACAGCCGAATGTGTTACCTGTAAACTGGGAAAGATGCACTTAATTTATTCTCCACAACAGAGACAATGTCTGTTACGCATCCCCTTTAGAATCCAAATAACTGAGTGTAAATATAAATATATTGCTATTATTTACTTCGTTTACACCTTGCCCCCATCCCCAATCAGGACCCAAAGCAACTTATATTGTTCCCCTCTTCTTCATTGTTATCCTCACAACAACCCTGTGAGGTTGGTTCGGATGAGTGTGTGTGTCTGACCCCAAATCACCTCGTAAGCTTTGCCAGCTCCTATTCCAGAGCTCTAACCGCCATACCACACTGGCTGTCTCCTGATAAATGTGGTTTCAGATTCACAATACCACTGACCGCAGATTAGGGACATGAGACGAATGGTTATACTAACCTAGAAATCAAATTACTATGCAATTGCTTTGTGCTTTAAGGCAGACAAGAGGCAACATTTCTTTCGGTTCTGGTTTTCCAGCATTTTCACTGAAACGTGAAGGGGGGAACACAAATCGCTCTTACACTTTTCCAGTTTAAAATCATGACAGTTCTGGCATTTTTGCAGAAGAAATAAGGATTTTGCCTATTTTTCCCCCCAGGTGGGTAACCACGCAGGTCTGCAGTCAGGGGTCGTTTCGTAGAAAAAGAGCTAGGGGAACTCATTAGCATAACTCATTAGCATATGCCACACCCCCTGGCATCAGGGGCCCTGCGGTGGACCTGCAAGGCCGGAGGGAGTGTGAGGAAGCCCCGCCAAGGCCCTCCCTGGCCCCAGGCAGGAAGGGGTGGGGAGAGGTGGGGAGGAAGCAACTTACCCTCCCTCTTCTCCTGCCTCCTCCTGGCTGAATGAGGGCTGGAAGCGGGGCGGCCGGAAGCAGGGGGCGGGGCTTCATCGTGTGCCCCCCCGCACCTCACCCGGGGAAATGCGATCCCCCGCGATCCCCCCCAAAATGACCTCTGTCTGCAGTACAAAAGCAAGATCTGAGTACAGGACCACCCTGAAGACCAACAAGATTTCCAGGGTATAAGCTTCTGAGAGTCAAAGCTCCACAAGAATGGGGCTTTGACTCTTGAAAGCTTGGTACCCGATAAATCTTGCAGGTCTTTAAGGTGCTACTGAACTTGAACCTTGCTCTTCTCCTGGATTTTGTTCATAATCCCACAGAACTGACAGCAGTGAAACTGCAAAGAGAGGCTGCTCACAAGCCATAAAAGTGCTCATGATGCCCGTGACTAATTTAGCACCTAATACACAATTGATTTTCCTACACGGACATCCAGGCTCCATAAATGCTCTTGGCCAGCTCACCAATGGTGAGTCCCATTCCTGGCTTTTGTGAATAGCAAGGAACATGGAAAAGGGGGAAGGGTCTGCCTTCCTTTGTGCTGGCTTTGCAGAACCAGCCCTAGAAACTCACTTAGCTTCTTCCTCTTGCAAAAACCCTACTTGGGGGCAGGGGGGGGACCCCAAGACCCGTGTTCCCTCTAAGCTGAGTTAGGGTGAGCCAGCTCGTAGTTTTTTAGCCTCCGGCCCACAGATTTTCGCCTTCGCTCAGGAAGGGATGGCTCCAGAGCAAACTAATGTACACAGTAGCCAAATTGCTCGCTCACAACTTTACTGCCAGTAGCTCACAAAGCAGACGTTTTGCTCACAAGACTCCACAGCTTAGAGGGAACATTGCCCAAGACCCCACTCCTGACCATCTTGGTGCTCTGGAATGCACAGAGGAACTGGGGTCAGCAGGGCAGGGCTCTGTTTCACTTCCTGCAGGACTTGAAGACATCAGTGAGTGGCCGGGTTTTTCTCCCCTCTTCCCTCACATCCACCGTGGAGAGCCAAGAAGTTATTAGGCAACTAGAGGCAAGTCAATACTTTCTTAGCTTCAGGTCTCTGCACACAAAATGGGGATAATTCTACTGGCCTTCCTTGCAGGACTGTTGTTACAACCGATGCACGCAAAGTGCATCGAAAGCTTTAAATGTGCTACATAAATGCTAAGCATTATTATTAGACAGGAGTTAACACAAATGTTTGGCTTCATGAAGCCACTGTCTGTACTAGCCACACCATCTTTGTTTCCTTGCAGGCCTACTTGTGGTCTTAAGCACACAGGCTGGAAATCTAATAAATACATAAATCCCATATCAGCAATCCATTCAATGCCTGTGCTACCAAGTCTGCCTAAACTAATGGCAATGCAAAAGGCCCAAGGCCACAGGACTGACAGCAACTGAACTAGCTAACTAACACTGCACTGAAAGGGTGTGCAACAGTGAAACCTAAATCCCAAATAAACACTTTCCTTTTGCCAAAAATGAGAACACAGTAAATCCTGGCATTGCCTAATCTAACATCTCGTTTCCTTCTGGGCTGGATCATGTGATTTACACTACCTCCCGGCATAGTTCAGTCATTCAGCCAGAAAGTCTGTACACATCCAGGGGGCAATCATGGTGGTGGAGAGCGCTGTCGAGTTGCATCCAACATATGGCATCCTGCAGGGTTTTCAAGGCAACCGGCAAACAGAGGTGGTTTTGCCACGGCCCGCCTTTGTGTAGCGAGCCTGGACATCCTTCACATTCAAATACCAGCCAGAGCTCACCCTGCTTAGCTTCCAAGATCTGAGGAGCTTGGCCTAGCCTGGGCCACCCAGACTTCCCAATCCCTCATGCAATATCGAATCACCTTGCATGTAGTACATAAGGCATCCTCATATACAGTTTGCTGCCATGACAACAAACAGGGAAGGTCAGCTGCCATCTGCCTGTACATGAAACAGGTCAGATTCAAAGTCAGAGTAAGGCCAGCATCAAACGTCAAGGTGAGCATCAGCTATCTGGTTTCATTTCTCAGTTCTCATGTGGAAGATGTGTTGCGTAACCAGAACTGCATGCCCTGATCTTCCTGATAAAGTGCCCTTTGCTCTTTAGAGGGCTTTATTTTTATTTCAGGAGCGACAAGCTTTTTGGTGCTATCTCTCATAAATAAGTAACCAGAGTTTGAAACTCTAATAATTCTACTGTAACCGATTAAGGCTACAGCCCTATTTATGCTTACATGGGAGTCAGTTCCGACTGAATAGACTGGGACGTCTGAGAAACTGCACAGAATCTCCACTGTTACTGGCCTACCTCACAAGGCTGTTGTAAGTATTACAAGTGTCAGAATTATACTGACATTAAAAAAAAAGGGATGCAGTGAGATTGTGATCATGTTGAAAAGCTAATACATGCCTTTTAATCCAAAAAGATATACTGGAGTATAACAACAACAACACCTGCAGGGAGCCAGAGTTACATTATATTTCTATTCTTCCCCCAATATGAATATTAGTCTCATGCCTGGTTAAGATTTACAACTCTGCCAACGATGTTCCATCAAAGAATTTTTATTTATTTTTATTTTTAGAATAGAACTGTAGAATCCTACAGCTTTCCCTGACTTGAATAGCCCAGGCCCACGCTCATCACGTCTTGGAAGCTAAGCAGGGCTAACCCTTGGAAGCACTTGGAGGGGAGACCTCCAAGGAATACCAGGGCTGGGAAGATGAGGCAGGCAATAATAAGCCACCTCTCTGAAACGTCCGAGCCCCACTAGGGGTTGCCAGGCCAGCCATGACTTCCAGGCACACACACACACAAAGACTCACCAAAATTTAAAGGAATCCTACAGCTTCAATAGACCCAGAAGTTCAGCACATTCAGCCCCCTGTCTAAGGTACGATGCATCTCACTAGCTGACCAACACATTAGGGAATGATGGCTATGATTCTTCTCCAGGAGCAGGAGTGGACAAAGGTCTCTTCTCCTGTAGCTTTAATGAGGAACCAAAGAGAAGGCATATTTTGAAAGACAGCATTAACTGCAGCTCTGCCAAACCTTCACCTAGTCTTTCCACTCATTCTTTAAAAAAACAAAGTGGGCCATGAGATATATCTCTTCCCACAAAGTCTGCAACCAACATTCGTTAACCCACACAGAATGTACCTGAAGGAAAATCCAACAAGTACCACACAGCAAGGCGAGCAAGATAAACTGCTAAAGGGCACAGGGCTGCTAAAAACTGGGAGTCTATGGCCAGAAGGAGACTCCACCGAAGTTCCTCCAACCAATGCACCACTTGCAATGGATAGGAAATATGTAACTATGTATTCCTATTCGCTAGGTAAAGACTCCCAGAGGTCTGTTTTTTTTTGTCTCAGCAGCTGATGAATACACATACTGCAATATTCAACAAAGTGTACTGTATGAAGAGAAGCTCCCTAAGAAGTGTGCAATTTCCCACTCCAATGCCTGCTGGAGAAGGAGGCAAAAGAAATGGTTGCGCTTCAAAGGGCAGGGGGAGAAAAACCTGGGTCTACAAAGGAAAGAGGACAGATGCTTCCCCATTGAACAGAGAGCAGCAATTCTCCCCCCACCCGCCAATGATGAAAAAGATAGATGTACTAAACTATTACAACACCTACAGATATACAGTACATTCTGGAGTAGCTAACACAGAGTAACATGTACTAAACTATTACAACACCTACAGACATACAGTACATTCTGGAGTAGCTACCTATTCCCATCTCCATGCTCCCAGCCAGTAACTTTATGAGGAAGCCCAAGACCACCTATACGCCAAAAAATACACTCTTGAGGTTAAGTATAAACGGGTGCTTCAAAGTATAGAACGGGGGCAAACTAATCTCCATTGAGTAATTCCAAGTAAGTTCCGCTGTCATACTGACTACGCAATTTACATTTAGCAGACTCCGAATTTGCAACGTAGACTTAACTTCCCTCGTGTTTATTTGAGAGGTATTTAAGAAATCTGCTCCACAGAACCTCGCCTCAGTATCTACGCCAGGGCTTTGCAACTGCAAGGAGTGCTTCTGGGAATGTGCAGAGCGGCCGTACAACAACCCTACCGGGGTGACAAATCCCGACGTTTATAAGCACAAGATACTCGTCCACAGAAAGCTCCCACCACAATAAGCGTGTTAGTATTTAAGGTGCTCCAAGATTCCCTGGAAAGGGGCTATAGAAGCCAAGAAACCCTGAAAGGGACCGGGCTGATAGGAGCGTCCTTTCCTTTTGCAAAGTAGTCACGGGTGGGGCGACGACGAGACCCCAGGAGGGACGACTGCACGGCAGGAATTCCCCACAGGCACAACACGGATCCCAGCAACCCGTTTCGATGGAGACGACGACCACCTCCAGACTAGGCCGCAACCGCCCACTCACCTCAGCAGGGCCCGGGGCCCTTCATGGTTTTCGGGGCGGGCATCGCCTCTCCCACCCCACAAGCCCCCAGCAGCGCTGGGAAGGGAAAGTCGAGCGTTACCGCGGCCTCCAGGCGGCAGCGGCGGGACGGCCCTGAGGGGCGGAGCCGGACGTGAGAACACTTCCGAGGGGAGCGGCCTAAGCCGGAGCGCCGGTCTCTGTAGGCCGCACGAGGATGGCGGGTGAGTGTCGATGCGGGTTCCTTGAGAGGAGGGCGTCTGTCGCGCTTGTCTTCACGCTAGACCGTGGCGGGGAGCTCGAGCGGGTAAACTGCGGAGTGTTTTGCAGGGAAGGGTTGAGATACAATGTTCCCTCTAAGCTGTGGAGTCTTGTGAGCAAAAATTCTACCTTGTGAGCTCCTGGCATTAAAAGCTGTGAGCGAGCAGTTTGGCCACTGCATAAATTAAGTTTGCTCTGGAGCCATCCTCCCTGAGCTGAGACAAAAAGGTGTGAGCTGGAGGCTAAAAAACTGTGAGCACTAACTCAGTTTAGAGGGAACACTGGTTGAGAATCCCAGCCGGGATCCCTGTTCGAGGTTACTTCCAGGCAGAGTGCCGTGTCGTTCCAGTCAAAACCCATAGATCCAGGTGGAGAGCGGTAGAAGAAAGTTTTAGTCCAGTGGCACCTTGAAGACCAGCAAAGTTTAATTCTGCATGCACACGAAAGCTTATATCCAGAGTTAAACTTTGCTGGTCTTCAAAGGCCCACTGGACCCAAACTTTATTCTTCTAAACCCATAGGTTTAGGTTGATTTAAACTGGAGCAACTCTGTACAGGGTTGCATTATTAATGCGGCTTACTTATCCCTTTTCACTCTCTGGGCAAGGCAATTTGCTGTTCAGGTTTGTATTCCTATCTCTCTTGCATTGTTCTTTGTCGATCTTATACTATACGGTCATATTTGTTGCTCATGTTGTCATTCAGTTTGTACTATTATCCTACTGCATTGCCTTGTTCATTCGAAATCCTTAAGTTATATGATTACCTTTTCTCTCTTTTTGTACTCTATAATCCACCTTGAGTCTCAGTGAGAAAGGCGGGCTATAAATAAACTAAATAAAGAATCTTCTTATGTCAGTCTTTTCCTGTGTGTATTCATAGGGAAATTAGCTGAGATTTTGATTCACATTAGTGTCAGTGATCACAGGAGCAGGAAATGGTTGTCATTCTTGATTTGCCTAAATAAAGGGCGAATTCTGAGTGCTGTTGTTGACAAGTGAAATTGCCTTACACTGAATTAGACCTTTAGTCCATCAAGATCAGTATTATCTGCAGACAGGCAGCAACTCTCCAAATGGTTTAGCTTGAGGTCTCTCACATCACCTCCTTACTTGATCTTTTTAACAGGAGATGCTGGGGGTTGAATCTGGGACCTTTCGCATGCCCAGCAGATGCTCCACCACTGAGGCATTCATTTTTTATTTAGGTAGTTCATTTATATCACACTTTCCCCCCAAATGGGGACCTAAAGCAGCTTATGTAATTCTCCTTTCCTCCATTTTATTCTCACAACAGCCCTGCGAGGTAGGTTAGGCTGAGAGTATGTGACTGCCTCAAGGTCACCCAGTGAGCTTCCATGGCACAGACAGGGATTCGAACCTGGGTTTTCCAGATACTCGTCCAACACTCTTACCCACTACACCACACTGATCTGATGGGATTGGCCTTGCCTGAGCCATCTAGGTCTGGGCTGTACAGATTGCAAAAAGCATACAGAAATTAGGGGAATGTGATTGGAAGCATGGCATAAAAACCCAGAAGACAGTTTAAAAAATAGGATCCTACAGCTAACTTTAATTTTTCTGATTTAAAGCACTTTTGATTGTGTCTTTGAATAGGTAGAAGTCTTACTCCCAAGACACCCGGGTTATCAGTCAGTGCAAGAAAAATTAAAGATAATGCAGCAGACTGGCATAATTTAATAATGAAGTGGGAGACGCTGAATGAAAACGGTTTTACCAGTGCTACCAAAATCGTGAACATCAAAATTGCTACACAGTAAGTGCTGAAATAAAATGTCCACACTACCCATGCAAAGGTTATCTCAGCTGTCAAACTTCAGTTAGCTGGTGGCCTTTTAAATGCTCACACTGTGCAAGTTTAAGACCTATATTAAGAAACTATTTACTTACACATCAAGAAAAAACAATGATTCTGCATGCTGTTACACAAACGACTCCCTGTAGGCGGGTATAGCCTTTCTTAAGTGCACCTAAAGCAGTCTTGGCTTTCTTTTTGGACTTTTAGGTCTGTGTATACATGGTATCCCTGACCTGGGTGGCCCAAGCTAACCCAGTCTTGGAAC
The DNA here is from genome assembly GCF_001447785.1 of Gekko japonicus. Classification (NCBI taxonomy): domain Eukaryota; kingdom Metazoa; phylum Chordata; class Lepidosauria; order Squamata; family Gekkonidae; genus Gekko; species Gekko japonicus. The sequence goes on from NW_015160838.1 coordinate 1,666,795, forward strand.
CTAAGCAGGCTCAGCCTTGGTTAATATTTGGATGGGAGACCGCCAAGGAAGTCCAGGGTTGCTATTCAGAGGCAGGCAATGGCAAACCACCTCTGAATGTCTCTTGCCTTGAAAGCCCTGGGGGGTTGCCGTAAGTCATCTGCAACTTGACGGCACTTTCTCCCACCATGTCTAGGTCAAACCTAGCACCGTGTTCCCAGAAATGGAAGGAGACAAACTTTTTTTGTAGTTTTTAATATGTTTGTGTGTGTGCGCGCACTTGGAAGTCATGGCGACCTCTGGTGACTGACCCTTCCTGGGGGCCTGGAGGATGTTCAGAGAGGTGGCTGAATAAAGCTTGCCCCCACCTCCTGCCTCTGGTATTTCAAGGAAGTCTCCCATCCAAGTACTTGGCCAGAGTAAACCCTGCTTAGCTTCCGAGATCGGGCTTGCCTGGGCTATCCAGTTCAGGGTAAAGAACATTTCAATAATACACTTTTATTTCAAATAAAAGGGACAGCATAAAGAAAAGCAAAGAGCGAGAGAGAGCTAATTCAGAATTTAGCAGCTGGTCCAGCAGAATAGCATATACACCCCAAGAAAGCTAGTACACAATCCAGTCCTATGTAAAGATACCCTGGCGAGGCTGCTGCCTGAATGGAAAATAGAACGGGAGAATGTAAAATAGTTTACCTGTGAGATGAGAAGGGGTGGGGTGGGGGATTGTGGTCTAGGATTCCTTGAAGATCATGGAGGGGGGAGCAGCCCTTGAGTGAGAGTGGGAGTGCTTGCCTGGTTCCAAGTTGATCTCTTGAGTTCCAAAGGTGGCTGAATCCAAATTGTTGGGGAAAATAGCCCCTTTTTTACTTCTTATCTGTTGGAGTTTGAATTTGCACAGGAAAAACCCAGCTCTGGGAAGCACTAAAAGGGGCCGCAGAGAAGCTGGTAGAGTGTGTGGGGAACTCGACTGAATTAAGAGACAGAAGGACCAGTTTGGTCAGTGGTAGAAATTGGCCTAGTTAATGTTCTGCCTCTCTGGGCAAGTTCAAAAGCCTGCTGGAGGCAGTTGATTAGTTTACTACACTGGGAGGGGAGAGAATCATTCACAGATATCGGCCGGGTGGAATTAAAGTAATTACCAGGTATCCAAGACAGGCTCTTGACAATGGATGCCGTGTGGCTCTCCTGGGCCTGACTGGCATTTTGTTTCACCTCTATATATGTTTTAAAGTTCTCGTTAATGGCAGAAAATACGCTTTCCAAAACGGGAGAGGGACTCTCGTGGCCATTTCACCTTGTCTAATAACATCAGACAAGGGGAAATGGCCACGAAAGTATGCAAGAAATTGCAAGTAGATAAATAGGTACCACTTCAGTGGGAAGGTAACAGCATTCCATGTGCCTTGGCATCTAGTCATGCCGGCCACATGACCACGGAAATGTCTCTGGACAGCGCTGGCTCTTCGGCTTGGAAACGGAGATAAGCACCGCATCCCTAGAGTCGGATTCAACTGGCTTTCGAGCAAAGGAAACCTTTACCTTTAATAACATCAGAAGTACAAGAAACCAGGGATGGGGGTGCCTTCGCCCTGGTTGGAAGGGGAGGGTGATCTTCTGGGCAACAATGCTGCGAACAGGTAGGGAGGGTAGAGGTAACAACCACCGTCCTTAATAATGAAGGATATTTTTCTTCAGGTTTAAAGACAAGTTGGAGATAGAATGTGATAACGTTGCCTCCGATGATAGAAGCCCGCCACCCGATTACAATGTTGAGTTGGAAGAGCACTGCACAGAACTACTCAGGACCTTTGAAAATATGGTACTCTTCTTCACAGCCATAATGGCTACGTTTGTCTCATCTTTTAGACTAAGGCCACATCCTGAGCTAGGAAATATAGGTCTCTCTCTTTTTTAATTAAGTATATCCACCTGTCTGTTTGAGCCAACATCCATTCATAGAGACCTAAACAGGGCATCAAGGATGGAATATGTACACTTTTATGCAAGCCATTCAGAAGTGTTACAAAGGGAGGCTTAGAAGCATTCCATCACTTGCAAAAAGCACTTCTTGAGAATGTCTGACCTTGACTAGCTGTTTATCTCCACCCCAGTTCTGGGAGTGGGGGCAGAGCGGAAATGATGTCACATGGTGACGCTCTGGTTTTTGGGCAGACTCTGGTAAAACCACCCGGCACTGAAATTTCCTAAAGAAGTAAAATGGGAGAATCAAAGAACCTGATGTGACATAGGCTTACTGTTAAATGAGCTGCGGCCCAGTTATTACATAAAATACCTTACATATGCATTTGTTCTAAATTCTGTTAAGACAAAAATACATCAGAAAATGGAAAAGCTGTGTTCAACCACTAAAGGAATCTGTGACTTGGAAAAATACCATCATGGAGACCACAGGACACCATTATTCCACACATGGCCCACACCCTATTTCTGTAAGTAAATTCTTCCTTTGAAATGGGTTGTCTTTCCAATTTGAAGTGCTGGCTGTTAGTTGAAAATGAAAGCCAAAATACATGCAAAGAATTCCATGCAGCTCATGAGGACTGGACTGCAATTCTGTTGAGAGGATTCTGGATTTCCTGGGGTGCACTGTATTTTCATAATTAACAATTCCCTGTATCACATACAATTAAATTAAAATTGTATCCGATATTTTTTTCAGCAGGGCTAGGGCAGAAAATCTCCCTTTGGGAATTTAAAAGTTGCTGTATTTTAATTTTCTAAGATGATAACATGAATGAAGGTAGGAACTTTAATATATGGAGAAGAGAATCCAATATTGTGGTGTTCGGTATAATGAAAAATGGAATGTAAAGGAAGATGTGACTGTAGAACGACTTCTTGATTTTGCTTTTTTATTTCAGATGAAACGTCTGTCAAACTCCTAGAAATGTACTCAAAAGAACTGAAACTGAAGCAAACTATTGTGCAAGATTGCACATACTGCTGACCGAGATTCCTTAATGGTCTGCTTGTCATCATGGTTGTATCAGCCTTATATTGAACACAGCAGCAGAGTTACGCTAGAAAGTATGTTGTTGGAAACAGGACACAGATCACTCTAGCAGGCACTTCAGAACTATTTGAAAAGCTAACTCCTACCCTGAAAATCCTTGGATGAAAGTTAAGATGCAGAATCAATGTATTTAATATGTTCATAACAATATTTTAAAATATATTTGGGTATTTTTATATAATCCTATTCTGAAGGGGTTTTTTTACTATGTTTATACTGGTTTTAGTATGACGTTTGTAGGTATACTTGACCAAAAAAAAGTAAAATAGGTGAAATTCTAAAGCAGTACTTGACCAACAGTATTCAAGATGTCTGTGTTTTGTTTCAAGCATCTGTTCTCCCCCTGCCCTCAAATTACAAATTTTGTATCATAAGCAAAGCACCTGCTTCACTACTGATAGCAGAATGCAGTTTCCTTAGCAAATCAGTTCTAGCTGATTCAGGTAGTAGCATTTGCTTGTAGATATTGTGACTGCCTGTACATCAGTGCCTGAAAAAACTGGCACCTAAACCACATAGGGCCTTGCTTATAGACAAACCCAGTGCTTTTTGACAGTCTGCATAGAAAGTGTTCCAACTCCATAATGATCAGGCCCAAGAATCTGAATGGAAGAAATGAGAAGCTGTTTGTGGAAAAAGTCAACTATCATAAAAGACAGGACTTCCAGCTAAAGAAGTAAACAATTCCAGGTTTGGAATAACAGGGAAATGAAGAATCCGGCTAATAGAATATATAGCGGCGTATCTGCAGAGTTTGTAAGATCAAATCTTCTTTTGTCATACTACACACCACAGAAGAACACTAAAGGATAACTGTGCCAAATGATAGGACTTATTGTGACTATAGTAGCCAGATCAACACTGCATTTAAAATGAGGGACATCTTCCAAAACTTGAATGGGGAACAGGTAAAGCAGTCCCATGTCCCTTAATTTTCCTATCACTTTCCATCACTTGCCCTTTAGCCCATTTAATGGTCTTCAGACAACTGGCAAAAAGATTCTAATTTCCTTTAGCAACAAATAATTCACCTTCAAGAGCATGTGGATTTCGACCTTGTCTCATTAACTGTGCTTCTGCTGCTTAATGATGTTAAGCAGACAATTGGTCCTGATCAGACAGAATGGAAAACCATTGTTTAACTAAACCCTGATCAGGGGATCTCCTTAGTTAAAGAAATTATGACCAGGGGTGTGCAAAATTTGTTTTTCCCCGATTCAGGTCTCTTGGACCCCAAAAATATTGGTATTCCAAATACTGCCAAATACCAGTATCGGTATTGAATTGGGATTCGGGTAACTATTCAGGAAGACCAAATTTATTTAGCCCCATTATACCCTATGGGGACTGTCCTCATAGGCTATAATGGAGAATTGATCTGGGGGGGTTGGGGGCTCGGGGGTTTGTTTTTTGAAACAGAGGCACCAAATTTGCAGCATAGCTGCTGTTGCCTCCCTTCAACCCCCCCCCCCATGTTTTAAAAAGATTGGACCAGGGGGTCAGATGCTATGGGCCCCCCAAAGGAGCCCCCATCCACAGTCTCTTTAAATGCCTTTGAGCAAATAAAAGCCAAATAATATCAGCTTTTATTCAGGCACGGTTATTTTGGTAGCCGAATCAGATTCTCCAATCTGTATTCGGCTGAATAAATACTGATAAAGTATTTTTCGGGTATTTATTTAGCTAAGTATATACCGAGTGCACACCCCTAGTCATGATTTTGCTTCATATCTGAACTGAACCATCTGTATTCGGCTGAATAAATACTGATAAGATATTTAGCTAAGTATATACCAAGCGCACACCCCTAGTCATGATTTCGCTTCGTATCTGAACTGAACCAATATCTAAGTTAACTATATACTACAATCTGTTGCAGGTCTTTCTACACTCAAATACTGTATGGAATGTAAGAACATACCACTCCTGGCAGGAGCTATTAACGCCATACTTACACATCTGTTTAGTACATAGCCTCACCAGTCTCAAGGCCTAAAGGTGAGCTTGCCTGGGTCAAGCCATTTGCTAATGCCTTATGTACATAATTGAATTAGTGTTTAAAATTGTGCACCTACCATTTAAGACAAGCTTGTGCCACCATCCACTTTGCAAAGATAATCAAATAGCCTGATTTCCAACTGAATTTTTCAAGTTGGTGGTTATACAGAACCACCAAATCTGTTGTAAAACTTGAGACTACACAGATTTCAAGTATGTCTTTGTTTTTAATATTTCTCAGCAGTTCCATCTCAGAATCCTTTATCAGAACATTGGCAAGAAGCAGTGCAACATATCTGCTAACAAACTCATTCTGGGAAGATTGTATCAATTAAGTAGACAACGCAACCTATAAGGAGCATCTCTCTCAAAATTATCAAGCAGTTTAAATA
>NW_015160838.1:1672321-1714110 GCF_001447785.1 Gekko japonicus
CTGAAGTTGGTATTTTTCATTATGGCTGTTTTCTTCAAGCACTAACAGATCAGGATTTCGACTAGATTCTTCAGATGCAAGAGAGTTATAGAATTCAGAACCCCTCAGTCTGCTTGCTGTATTCCAAGAGGAGTTTGCATCCATGGGTTTCTCTTGCAAATCTTCTGCATTGACAGATGGTTGCATTTCATCACATGAGAACAGGCAGCTTGGACAATCATCCAGTCCCAAAGTTCTTGAAAGCTGCAGGTTCTCAAGCCCCACATGCATGGGCTGACAGGGCAGATCAGGATTTTCGCAATCCATTGCAGCTTGTAATTGAAGTGATTCGTGTTGTTCCTGTGCCAGTCTGCTTCTACAGCAGCCATTTGCTGCAGAGCTCTCTTCTGGAAAGAAATATAAATTCAAATTTCAAAAACCTTTAAATGCATATTCCTACTTAAAAGGCCGATTGAAAAATACTTTTAATTGTAGTACTTATGTTAGCAGTCAGACCCCTCCGCTTGCTGAGGGGCAGTTTATAGCCAGACAATCATAAACACCCTCTCTAAAATATCCCAAATATCATAAATGCAATACGCTGCCTGGCCCAAAGTGACACAAAAATGGATGCCAGCCAGAGACAAGCCTGGATATTTAGTTTAGAATTGTGAGAAAGAGTGGCTGGATAGCTAAGGATTCTCTCCATACACCCTAAGGAGATGCATAATTTAGGAACAACGGTTCTTAGAACCTGTTGCGCCTCTCATTGGACTAATCCCGACAGCTTCACTTCCCCTCAACCATTTACTTAATTAAGCAACACTTAACACTATTCACCAAATCTGGTAGCTTTTCCCATCCAGTACTTGCAGGGTCATCAAACACCATTTACACCTACAGTCAACCTCAGGAAATCCCATCAAGCGTCTCCCAAATCATTGTCTACTTCCAAAAAAACCATCAAGTTATTGTTTTGAGGGCAAATACATCAGCCTGTCACAGGCAGAGTTTTGCCCTACATCTGGAGTACTTAGCCACCTCTGTGTGTGTATTCTTGGATCCCCTGCATAACCCCACTTGTGTGTGGTCATTCTCTTTCACTCCCCAAAATGCTGGTTGTTGTGCTGCTGCTTCCGTGGACCTCTAATTATAGCCTCCTCAAAACTGCTTTCCCCCTCTCCTCCCTGATTTCCTCTTAGTTAACAAGTGTGTTTGTGTGTGTGTTGCTCTTTTATTCTGTTTTAATAAGAAAACCTTACCAGTGGAACATCTGCCTAGTTTATTTTAAGCACTCTCTCAAGGGAAAAATATCCCTCAACATAGGTGGAGAATCCCAGTTACCCCCTCTTGCTCTGTCTCCATAAAGCTAATTTCCCCAACTAATTAGGAGACTGCCTCTTAGAGTAACACTTAGACATGTCATCTAGCAACCTATAATAGGAGACTGCCTCTTAGAGTAACACTTAAGACATGTCATCTAGCAACCTATAAGAAAGAGAGAGTGAGAGTGAAGTGCTGTCAAGTAGCAGCTGACTTATGGTGACCTCCCATGGAGTTTTCAAGGCAAGACACACTCAGAGGTGGTTTCCCATGCCACCCATGCATAGCAATCCTGGACTTCCTTGGTGGTCTCCCATGTAAGCACTAACTAGAGCCGATCTTGCTTAGCTACTGCAATCTGATGAGATCAGGCTAGCCTGGGCCATCCAAGTCAGGGCAAACTGAATCACAAGTACAGAACACTATTGGGGAATTTAACATTTAGATTGGCCACCATGTGGCTATAAACAAAAACATTTTCCCTACTGGTGCAGCATTTACTCTTTCTAGTGACTTCACTGTGGCATAGTTTTCACCTACCAATGGCAGAAACCATAATCTAGTTTCAGCTCTAGCCCTGGATCTGGGAGTGCTGTGTTGGAGTATCAACCAAAACACAGGCTCAGAGAAGTGACCTGGTTGCAAGGGCATGATCCAGGGTATCAACCAAAACACAGGCTCAGAGAAGCTTTGGGAACATCCCAGCCTTAATTCCCAGTCCATAAAATAGAAAATGGTGCAAGGGCATGATCCAAGTTCCTCTTCCCCCTCCTCACAAAACATAAAAGTGCTTCCTGATGGTGGGGGGACTTGTGAGAAACTCATGGAGAAATTCCTTTACTGGTCCCCTGCTTTCTCCTCCAGCTTCTTGTTACCCCTCCCAACTTCCTCTGTCCCTACTGCCGCCTCCTCCCAACTCTTTCCTTCCTCACCAGCCTTCTCCACCCTTAAGCCCTCCCCAGCTGTCCACCACCTTCTTGCTTCCCCTGTTTCCTTGATCCCCCTCCTTTGCCACCAAGAAAGGAGTTAAGGTTGCAACTTGTCGCTGAACCTCCAGAGGAACTGGTTAGCCACTATGTGAGACGGGCTGCTGGACTGGATGACCCACTGGGCTGATCCAGCAGGACTCTTCTTACATTTGGAAGAGGCAGGCACTAAGCACAGACCAGGGGTGGGCTGGGAGGGAACCTGCAGGTCCAGCTGCCACCTTCGCTGCTCCTTAGCAGTGCCCATTGATGGGGTGGGGTGCTGCTAAGTACCGGAGTGGTCACAGGTTGTGATACAATTACAAAGTAATACCAGCAAAAGCTATACAAAGTCCTCTGGAAAGTCCAATTCCCATCTAGCAACCTATTATACCACCTCAGCATCTTTCTATTTAAGAGCTACAGTACCCTTTTTGAATTAAATATCCTTTTAGCTAAAGACAATTTCTACAATTCAAATGGCACCTTCATTTGTAGCACTTATTTCTTTCCTTCCATGGTGACTCGTGTAATCATTCATGTTCTCCTGCAGGCTTTGCTCTCTACTCCTTTTTGCAAGTGGCAACGTTTCATCTGACCTCTGTAGATACAAAATTTAGATGAATGGTTGCTGTCAAGCCACATGTTCATCCAACACCAGAGGACTGTCATACATGCAGAAATGCCTCTTAAATTTTTCAAAGCTGCAGCATGTCAAAAGGAACCATCCATTGGCATATAATCAAAATGACACTTAAAAGTATCTACATTACAAAATGTTGCAATTTGCTTTGCTATATCAATTGTCATTCATCAATGTGGAACATGAATTCCAAAAAGAATAAACCACGATACAGTCCAATTTTATACAGAAATAGAATTACAAAGTAGAGCTATGAAGCTAAAACTTTTTATTTTCAACCAATCTATGGTGCAAAGATCACTCTTACTGACACGAAGGTACATCCGTAAAACCAGTTAATCAGAAAGCTCCATATACTGTTTTGATATTTAGAAGAAGAGGAGAGATTGGATTTATACCTCGCGCCCTTCACTACCCAAAGGAGAGCGGTTTACAATCTCCTTTTCCTGCCCCTCCCCACAACAGATACCCTGTGAGGTAGGTGGGGCTGAGAGAGCTCTCTGGAGAGCTGCTCTTGAGAGAACAGCTCTAAGAAAGCCATGACTGACCCAAGGTCACACCAGCAGCTGCATGTGGAGGAGTGGGGATTCAAACCCAGTTCTCCCAGATTAGAGACTATGCTCCTAACCGCTACACCAAATTGGCTCTTAGATTAATAGGGTAAAATCCACAGTTGTACCTCAGCTGCTCGTTTCTGTCCCGAAGCCTCTGTAAAGACGTGCTCACCAACAATTTTAACATGTTCAGAGGAAGAGCCCACTTGAATATTCTGCACTCCAAATAAATCACAATTCATTCCTAATGATTCAGCAACCTACAAAAGAAGGGTTGGTCTCATCAGGAAGTATCAGAGAGAAATAACCAAGTGTTGCTACAGTAATTACTAGAACTTTAAGGTATTGGGACATGTTACCTACACGCTTACTTTACATGTCTGTTTTACTTGTATTCTAAAGATTTACTTATAACTTAACACAGGTACGGACTACATCTCAGGCACTTAAAGGGTATTTAGCAGGAGACCATAACTAAATGGTTCCTTCAGCTTGAGTTTAGTCTGCCCAGAATGATCCAATTATTTTTACTGCACTGCATCATTTTTGGAAAGCACACTTTTTGTGGAGTGAGGTATAGCAACAGGCAATGTCAGTTTTAGTTAACATCACAGGCTTGTATCCAAATTCACCCTTAAGAACTTAAGAGAAGCCACGCTGGATAAGGCCAATGGCCCATCCAGTCCAAGGCACCATCAGGAGGTCCACCAGCAGGGCCAGAACGCCAGATGCCCTCTCACTGTTGCCTCCCCCCACCCAAGTACCAAGGATACAGAGCATCACTGCCCCAGACTGCCACGGCTCAATAAGGGTGAGTGAATTCTGTTTTTGTCTTTCTCCTTTGGACACCAACACTGCGTCCCACGGCATTTCCAAGGGTCTCTTGATCCTCAGCAGCTGCTTTCTAGAGGATGCAGAGACTACAGTGGGAAGGGAGAGGTGGGACAAATTTGGCCTCCAAGCACTGTTAGCAATTCTTGGGATCCAGCCCTCAGTAAAATGTAATACATTCCATGCCAGAGCAAATGTGAACATTTTATGCCCACCTATCCTTCATCCGTCTTCTTTTCCAGCAAGTTCTGTCTGATTTAACCTGCATGCAATGTGGCTAGTAAATGTTGGCTAGCAATGAATACCCATATTTACCAAGCCACAGTTACCTTGGGGTTTTTAATTTCCAGAGGCTCCTTTATCTCAGGATTACTGAAATACTCTTGGCACATTTTCATCACCATAGCATGCAGTTCTTCAAATTCCCTGTATATATCAGGAAAGAGCGCTTTTGCTGGGTCATCTTTTTTCACCTGGTTAAAAAAACATAAAGAGCAGCATGTTAAGTGGGCTGGCTATAAGCATCATTCACATCCACATTATAGCAACAGGAAATACTTTCAGAGATTAACTGCTGAAAGGACTTTTTAAAGAGAGTCACCGAGTCCTGTTTTTCCTCTCCAGCTCTTACTTCTCATAAGAATATAAGACATGCTGGATCAGGCCAATGGCCCATCCAGTCCAACACTCTGTGTCACACAGTGGCCAAAATCCAAGTGCCATCAGGCAGTCCACCAGCAAAGCCAGAACTCCAGAAGCCCTCCTACTCTTGCCCCCCAAGTACCAAGAATACAGAACATCACTGCCCCAGACATAGTGTTCCAGCTATACCTTGTGGCCAATAGCCACAGATGGACCTCTGCACCATATGTTTCTTCAATCCCCCCTTGAAGCTGTCCATGCTTGTAGCTGCCACGTCTTCCTGCACCACTGAGAAGTGACTCACAAAAGCTCCTACCCTGCCACAAATTCTGTTAGTCTTTAAGGTGCTACTGGACTGTTGCTCTTTTCTACTAGATATAAGCTGTAATAATAATAAAAAAGCCCACTAAGGTGCCGGCACACAATTGTTGGCCTGTGCTGGGATTTGATTCCCCACCACCGGCAATATGTTTTTCCTTGGCTCAATATGTTTAGCCAATCCCCTCTTGAAGCTGTCTGCTTCTAGCCACCACCTCTTCCTGCAGCAGTGAATCCCACATATTACTGTTTGGGCGAATAAGTACTTCCTTTTATCTGTTCTAAGCCTATTGCTCACTGACTTCATTGAGTGACCACGAGTTCTTATTTTGTGCAAAAGTGAGAGAAGTACATGATTTTGTAAATTTCTATCATGTCTATCAAGAGCCCTAAAAGCTGTCCATGCTTGTAGCTGCCACTTCTTCCTGCACCACTGAGTGAGAAGTGACTCACAAAAGCTCCTACCCTGCCACAAATTCTGTTAGTCTTTAAGGCGCTACTGGACTGTTGCTCTTTTCTACTAGATATAAGCTGTAATAATAATAAAAAAGCCCACCAAGGTGCCGGCACACAATTGTTGGCCTGCAGCTGGGATTTGATCCCCCTCCACCCCCGGCCATATGTTTTCCCTTGGATCAATATGTTTAGCCAATCCCCTCTTGAAGCTGTCTGTGCTTCTAGCCACCACCTCTTCCTGCGGCAGTGAATCCCACATATTACTGTTTGGGCGAATAAGTACTTCCTTTTATTTGTTCTAAGCCTATTGCTCACTGACTTCATTGAGCGACCACGAGTTCTTATATTGTGGGAAAGAGAGAGTACATGATTTTGTACATTTCTATCATGTCTATCAAGAGCCCTAACCTCTTTAACCTTTCTTCATAGTGAAGGTGTTCCACCCTCTTAATCATTTTAGTTGCCGTTTTCAGCACCTTTTCCAATGCTATAATATTTTCTGAGATGTGGTCACCAGAACTATACACAGTACTCTAGATGAGGCCACACCACAGATTTATACAGGGGTATTAGGATACTAGGAGCCGCAGTGGCTCAGTGGTTAAGAAGCTGAACTGAGGCCACACCACAGATTTATACAGGGGTATTAGGAGAGTCGGACTCGACTGTGCGACTGAACAACAACAAATTAGGATACTAGGAGCCGCAGTGGCCCAGTGGTTAAGAAGCTGAACTGCAGACCGGAAGGTTAATAGTTCAGCAGTTCGAGACCCAAGTGCTGTGTGATGGAGTGAGTTCCCATCTCTGGTCCCAGCTCCTGCTAACCTAGCAATTCTAAAGCAAGAAATTGCAAGTAGATAAATAGGTACCGCTTTGGTGGGAAGGTAACAGTGTTCCATGCACCTTGGCGTCTAGTCATGCCGGCCACATGACCATGGAGAAGTCTTTAGACAGCGCTGGCTCTTCGGCTTGGAATCAGAGATGAGCACCGCCCCCTACAGTCGGATTCGACTGGTTTTCGAGCAAGGGAAACCTTCACCTTTTTATTATGATACTGGCTGATTTGTTTTCCCAGCACAGCATTTCCCCTTTTTTATTGCAGTCACACACTGAGCTGACATCTTCAATGAGTTATCCACCATGACTCTAAGATCTCTCACCTTGTCAGTTACCACCAGTGTGGCCACCATCAATGTATATTTATAGTTAGGATTTTTGGCTACAGTATGCATTACTTCGCACTTGCCCACACTGAACCTCATTTGCCATGTTGATGCCCACTCCCCCAGCCAGATCCCTCTGGAGTCCTCCCTGGTTCTCACTGCCCTGAACAACTTAGTGTCATCTGCAGACTTAGCCACTTCACTGCTTACCCCAACGCTAAATCATTAACAAACAAGTTAAAAGGCAATGGGCCTAGCTAGAGATGTAACATTTCCGGAGGGAAACCGGAAATTTTTGGAAATTTTTTAAAAAATGCTACATTAAGCACTTTTTTTTTCTTTTTCAGATTGAAAGTCATTCTGTAACTTTAGGAACATAAAATATGACTATGGACATTTTTACTTGGCATGAAATTATCACAGCTAGCATATTAAAAATATATTGTATCCAAACAATTGTTACAAACAGAATACCCACCCGCATGCAAAAACAAAACTGAAACCTTTTTCTTTTCTTGTGACAATAGCGCCTCCTAAAGGAAGAAATGCATCTTGTTCTTGCATTGGAGAGTTCAGTTTGTAACCTAGCACTTGCTTGTCCTCAGTGCACAGAAATTAGATCAATCTGATACCATACATATTTTTTAGAAATGATTTGAAAAATATTTGAACACCTTGTCTTAAAATATTTTATTCATCTAAAATAAAATGTTCCATAATCAATTTTTCTTTTCTTTTTTCAATTTGTCGGGAAAAAACAAGAAAGACTTCAAGGAAAAACCGGAAAAACCCATTTCCCCCCCGAATTTTTCTGGTTTTTTCCTGGGCCTTCACATCTCTACCTAGTACCGAGCCCTGCGGTATCCCACTGCTTATCATCTTCCACCCATTTATACTCACTGTTTCCTGTTAATTAACCAGTTTTTAACCTGTTTTAACATCTACTAGGTCACCTATTTGAACCTTTCCTAATCTGCAGTATACATTGTATTTGAGCTTCCAATACTGTCATTTTAAATCATCTCCTAGCTTCCCGAAAGGATTTGAGCCTCCTTTCCTTTCAGTTTCTTCTTCACAAACCCCCTCATTTTAGAGAAGTTACCACTTCTAAAATTAAATGTGGTTGTGTTGGTGTCAGCTCTGCTGCCATTGTACGTGGAGGGAGGCGGGAGGCTGCTGGATGAACAACTTAATGTGCTGTAATGTTAACTTTCATTTCTTCCGCTGTGCCTTATCTTTTATCCTGATTGGCTCAACTCCATCAGGGGACCCCACTTTGAATCCTGTATATCTTCCTTTCTCCCACCCTTAGGGTTAGTTCTAACACTGAATGTATGCACAGATGACCTGCCTTTACTGTACTCAATAAACTCGATCCTTCTGAAGGAACGTTGTTGAGACTGATTGCTGTAGGACTCTGACAGTTGGTCTCTTGGGGCAACTCCCTATTTACATAAATGCTAAACTTAATAGCATTGTGGTCACTGTTCCCAACCAGTGCTATCACATTTACATCTCTCACCAGGTATTTAGCATTACTTACGATCAAGTCCAGGATCCCCTCCCCCTGGTAGGTTCAATGACCATCTGCTCCATGGCAGCGTCACTGAGAGTATCTAGAAACCCAATCTCTTTCTCCTGACTTGAACACATATGGACCCAATCAATGTGTGGGTAGTTAAAAATCACCTGTTATGACAGTTATTTTGTCTAGCTGCTTTCCTTAATTCTTTTGCTGTTTAAGTCATCCTCTAACCTTTGATCTCGTGAGCAATAACAAACTCCCAGAGTTAAGCTTCCTTTTTGGGCCCACTATTTCCACACACAGTGTTTCTGTAAGTGAATCTATTTCTTATATTGTCAGTTTTCCTGGACTGTATACCCTCTCTGACATACAGAGCCACTCCACACCTATCCTTCTGATATCAGTTATATCCAGGAATCACTGCATCCCACTTAGTCTGACACTGTCTCTCTGGATAACACTGGCTGCTCTGCCCTTGCAATGCGGCGGGGATTTGCAAACAGGAATAATAGCCTTGCTTCTGTAATGCTACAAGGGAAGCTAAATACCTGAGTTTTAACAATTCTAGGGATTGCAGAGGTTGATTCCCAAAGGTTACGAACATCTGGAATGCCTTTTAATCAAAGTAGTGCATACGTCATGCTGAGAACATGACAACACAAACTGGTTGGGAAATTTGAGTCTTTGGAGGGAAGCTACTAGCCTCTGACAAATGGCACTTCTCAGGAGAAGAATCTATTATTGAAATAACTATTAAAGCTGGATTCACAGGTTCTGATCCACTAATGGTGGAGCCTGCCTTCAGCATAAGAGGCATGCTCCACAGGAGAAAGACCCTGCTATTAGTGGAGCAAAGCAAGTGGATCCATTCTCACTTTCAGACTTCCCCTTGACCATGCCCCACTTTACTTTTGATTTGGCGTCAACCTCAGCTCCACAGCAGGAAGACTGACTTAAGGCAGTTGTCCGATGATAGTGAAATATTTCCCCATGAAGAAGAAGAAATTGGATTTATACCCCACCCTTCTCTCAGAGTCTCAGAACGGCTTACAAACTCCTTTCCCTTCCCCTCCCCACAACAGACACCCTGTGAGGTAGGTGGGGCTGGGAGAGCTCTTTCCAGAACCGTCCTTGAGAGAACAGCTCTGACAGAACTATGGCTTGTCTAAGGTCATCCAGCAGCTGCAAGTGGAAGAGTGGGGAATGAAACACAGCTCTCCCAGATTAAAGCCCACACACTTAGCCACGACACCAAACTGGCTCTCGACACAGCAAGAACTTACTGTGCAGACTCTAACTAAAAAGATTTCTGCAACCTCTAATTCCTTCCTTATTTACAAGAGTGGTTTGTATCATTTAATGTGTCCTGTTAATACCTATGCTTGACTTCAGTTCTGTTTTTAGACTTCTGATTGGTTCTACAAGCCTAATTCCTATCACAGTGCTCACTGAATGTCCCATCTGGTTGAATGTATTGCCTTGTTCAGCGTAATCCGCTTCACTCAGGGTAATCCGCCTTGTCCAAGTGAGAAAGATGAACTACAAATAACATAAATAAATAAGAATGCAATGGCTCAATCAGCACATTCTTAGCCCAAAATAAACTTTAACCTGATTAAAGAAGCTTCAGCTGCTTAGACTGTGAAATTTCAAGACTTAACATTATAAACTTGCCTTCATAAGTAGGAATTCAAACACAGTAACAAATGCTGTAAGATGTGGAACCACCAACTCCATGAAATCTTCACTGGTGTATTGCTGAATCAGCTGTTAAAGACCACAATGATTTCTTTAGAGAAGCCATAAATCACATTGCTAAAACGCCAACTCTAAACATATGAGGATTAAGAGAGAAAGAAGGATATATGAAATCATGGAACGCAAGTCAAATCAGCGAGTAATATCAATTTTAGGAATTAGCTCCTATCTTCATTACCAGGATAGAAGCTGTTTACGGTGCATTTAAAGAAATCCCAAATGGTAATACCCAAAGAAACTTCACACTACCTATGTAGGAAACAGATGTACAAGACATATACACCATCACATGAACCACTTATGGCAAACTTTCCCAGTTGTGAACAGATACAGCACGAGCACACCATGCCAGTTTTATTTCAAACACTCCCCTTTCCTTAACCACAAGAACTGCTAATTACTATGCACTGTGTCAATTAGCTGTACACGTTTTAGTTCATTCAAATGGCACCAATGTGCATACTAACCTAATTATTCCGGCAAAAGCACACACACTTAGTTTCAGAAAACTGTGAGTAAATAAAGCTTATGGAACAGATCACTGCCGCATCTCCCCTCTTGCTGCAGCTCTGAACCCCTTCCGAATGCTGCTCTTGAGGGTCAGGGACCCTCCGGAACAACACAAGATGCGGCATGGAAGGCTGCAGTGGGAATCCACAGCAATCATCACCTTGTGCCAGTGGAAGGCTGCCCATTGTAAAGTGAGGAGGGGGAGAATAGATCCAATTTAAATGCTTGTAAATGGTGCACAGAAGCATTGCAATAGGTAGTATCTTAAAAGGGGAAATGCCTCTAAGCTCATATCTGCATTTTCATAAACATGCCCTTTTAATATATCCATGTCACCCTATGAGCAGTGTTCCCTCTAAGCTGAGTTAGTGTGAGCCAGCTCACAGTTTTTTAGCCTCCAGCTCACACATTTTTGTCTTTGTTCAGGAAGGATGGCACCAGAGCAAACTAATTTAGGCAGCAGCCAAATCACTCACTCACAACTTTAGCGCCAGTAGCTCACAAAGTAGAATTTTTGCTCACAAGACTCCACAGCTTAGAGGGAACATTGCCTATGAGCCAGGGGCACTGTTTAATATGATAAAAAGGCTTTGAATAGACTAGTTAATCACAAAAAGAGCCCTGCTGGATCAGTGGTACATCTAGTCCAGCATCCTGTCTCACATAGTGGCCAACCTGGAGATTTAACAACAGGACATAGAAGCTTCCCAATGTTGCCTCCTGGCACTGAGATTCAGAGGCTTACTGCTTCTGAACATGGCGGTTCCCTCTACCCACCATGGCTAGTAGCCACTCACAGATCTATCCTCCATGAATCTGTCTAATCCCCTTTTAAAGCTATCTATGCCTGCAGCTATCACTATATCCTCTGGCAGCGAATTCCACATTTTAATCACTCGCTGTGTAAAGAAGTATTTTGCCTGTCCTATATCTACTGCCCATCAGCTTCACTAAAAGCCCAGAAGTTCTAGTATTTGGGGAGAGAGGGAAAAGTTCTTCGGCAACCGTCTCCACTCCATGCACAACTTTATAAGCCTCTATCATGTCACCTGTTAGTAATTTCTTTTCTAAAATATAAAGTCCCAGAATCTTCGGCCTTTCATCACATGGAAAGCACTCCAACCTCCTAATCATCTTGGTTGGCCTCTCCTGTACTTTCTGCAGCTCTGTGATGTCCTGTGGAGATGCAGTGACCAGAACTACACACAGAATTCCAAATGAGAGAGACCACACCATAGATCTATACAGAGCCATTATAATATTAGCTGTTTTATTTTCAGGCCCTTTTTCACTGCTACAGCACAGTGGGTCTAAATTAACTGACTAAAATCACAACCCTAGAGAGGAAGGTAGACTCTGGTTCTGATGAGGACAGAAAAGCAGGGTATATAAATTTTTTCAATAAAACAAATAAAATTGTGCAATTATGAAAACAAGTCATACCTCTTTTAGCCTAGCTTTCCTTCTAAATACACTGTGATGCTCTGCAGGTATACTGTTACATGACTTGGAAGGGAACTGTCCAGGTCTGCTAAATCTTCCAGGATATTTTGATCTTTCAGCATTCCTTGGGCGGCCACGGCGCCTTGGTTTCCGAGGTCTCCCCGGACTCAAGTGTAACAAACGGATGTCCTTTTGATGTACTGCAACCGTTCTCTTTCCTCCACCTGTATCAGACTTTTAATAGAAAACTAAACGTCAGAACAGTCTTTTCAACACTCTGGCCTTTATGTATTTATTTTCCAGCCTGAAATGATGGCAGCAATAACCTTTGAGCCCATGCCCCAAAGTACACACTTGTCAAATCAAGCAAGGAAACTCATTTGTTGAAGGCATACTATGCCAGACTGACAGTGGTCTGTGCTTACCCCATTACTACATCACTGCATCATGGGTAGAGTTTGTATCCAGTCTAGGGGTACCTCGCAAAGGGAGCCTTGACTCTTGAAAGCCTACATCAAGGGTGGCCAAACTTGCTTAACGTGACAGCCACATAGTATAAACGTCAGATGTTTGAGAGCCAGAAGACATGAACAAATATTACGCATTTTTACTGGGAAATATGCAAATTTGCTTTTTATTAACATTATAAATGAGACTGCTAAAAATAACAACAAAAGTGGTAAAAGCAGATATCGATAATGATATTTATTTGTCCAATGATGTTTGTTTGCTAATGATATTTAGCTTCCCTAGCCACCCTGCCAGGAGCCACACAATATGTGTGAAAGAGCCACAGTTTGGTCACCCCCGGCCTACACCTTGGAAATCTTGCTGGTCTCTAAGGTGCTACTGTACTCAAATCTCGCTCCGTGAATAATTCACAATGCTGGGATTGTGTCCTCAAATTTACTAAGGGGACAAAATAAACCTTTTTACCTGTTGCCCATTTTCTGTGGCATCTGCCTTTTCATTTGTTACAGTACCCTGTGGGGGTACAAGAGTCCGATGGCTACTTTCACCGTTTGCTTTCCCAGTGTCTTCCAGCAATGTCACACTACAAAGCCGATTCACAGGGGAAGATGGTGAAGATTCTTGTGGCCCGTGGTCAGGATTCAATCTGTAATGTCGTGCTAATCCTCCTTTTCCTATGTAGGATTTTTCACAAGTCTGACACTTGAACAATTTTGGCCTCAAGTCATAGGTCAAGGGACCAAACAAGGGCATTTCCTTCTCCTTGCCCTCTTCATCCTCTTCTACGCTGAGCTCAGAATAGTCATCAGAATCAGACTGATGACAGTCCGCCAAGTCTTCAGTTTTAATAAATTTGTAATCCTTAGCTTTATATTTGGGAGGACGTGAAATCCGCCCAGATCGGGTTTTCACCTTCAGGTTCTTTTTAAGTTTTTGTTCTCTTTGTTTCTTCTCACAGTTTACGATAGGGTTTGCTGGATTTTTTGAATCCACAGTACCACATGGAGTTTGTGTAAAGGACTTGTTTCTATGCTCATTTAATGTTTGGTGTGTCATTATCTTATCTGCAGATACTTGTCCATGGGAATGTAAAGGTCTCTGCAGAAGCAGCTGAATTGCTGGCCCAGAGGAGTTGTGTAAGAAAAACTGATGTGATCCAGTCACTGTAAGAGGCTCTATCCTAATGATCTGAGGATTAACAACATTGAGTCCCAAAATCTTTGCATTCTTCTCAACTGGCTGAGCTGTGGTTACATTCCGGGGTTGATTTGTGGCAAAAAATACTGCTGGTCTTTCATTTTCTTTTGTCTGATCAGGCTGCACTGGGACACACATGGTTTCCAAATGCTTTAAGAAATAAAGATTATTTAAGCATAAGATTACATAGACTTCTCTCAAACTCTTGAACATTAGAGACCTACAACACCATATTGCTTTCCAAACAGATCTGAACTAGTATTTAAATTGATCCTTTTTAATTTAATCTAGATCTCCTATACACAGAAAAACATTACTCACAGTAATGTTATTATAAGGACATCTTGCTATTAATGCAAAATATTCTAGCTCTTCTAGTAGGAATTAGAAAAGAGCAATAGTCCAGTAGCACCTTCAAGGCTGAAAGCTCATACCCTGCCACAAACTTTGTTGTTTCGTAAGATGCTGCGAGACTCTTGCTCTCTTCTCCTGCTACAAACAGATTAACACAGCTACCCATCTTGATCTAGCAGGAATTAAAGGCCAGGAAGAAGAGTAAAAAAAAAAAAGTCCCTAAAGGAGGATGACTTTCTGCAATGCAAGTGAAGGAGACTTGTCTCATTCTGCTCTTTTTACCTGCCACAGGAAGTGACTGAAGTAAAGCCAAAGCAGTGGCACTCACTCCCACAAGACACAACATTCCAGAGTCTTTAACGCTGCAGTCCACTTGACCCCCTCCCTCCCTGCAAGGGTTGCCAACTCAAGGCTGGAAAACTTCTGAAGATTTTGTAGTGGAGCCTGGAGAGGGAACTCAGTGGGGTATAATGCCAAAGAGCGCACGGCAAAGCCGTCATTTTCTCCAGAGGAAGTGATTTCCAGTCTGGAGAGCAGCTATAATTCCAGGAGAACTCCAGACCCCACCCAGAGGTTGGCAAGGCCCGGCATGTATAAAAGACACCCCAGAAAACCATTCCGAGCCACCCTCCCGCCCTCCTCCTCCTCCTCCTTCTGTAACTCCACAGACGTGCCTGGGGTGGAAGCAGCCTGGCGGGAGGAACAGCAGTAGCGCCCGCTTCCGACTTGCCCTGCTGGAGGGCGATCCGCCGGGCTACATCCTGCAACTGCTGCGCCGCGTTGTGCGGGGCCTGGGACACTAGCAGGGGCTCCGTAGGAGGGTCGGTCGAGCCGCCGAAAGGCCGCCTTGCGGAGGAAGTGGCAGGGAGCGCCAAAGAAGAGCCGCTCTCCGCGGCCGCCAACGAAGGCCCCACGTTCCTCGGAGGAGCTGGGGCGGGAGCCGGCTGCTGTAGGAGGCCGAAGGACAACACCAGCTCCGTGGCGGCCTTTCTTCCAGGAGGCGCCTCGCCGGACGGCCCTTCCTCGGCCACGACCCCCAACCGCTGGTCCTCAGCCGCAACCGCGGGATGATTCTGGAAGAGCTGCGCCGGTAGAGCAGCCCCAGAGGGAGCCGCCGGCCCCTGAGCAACGGCATCGTCGTTCCCGTCAGAAAGCGACAAGGCAGCGTCCCCTTCGCTTTCCACAAGAGCCGCCATCTTAATGCCGGTCCGCGGCACACGGTTTGAAGAGACGATCAACCATAGAGACCGGAAAGGGCTCGGGAGAGGACTTCCGGTTTAAAAGTGGAAAGCCGCTATTGGGCACGGAGGAGGCGTCGCGGAGAAGAGCGACGCCTCTTTCTATTGCACTGGAATGATTCCAGCGGAGTAGTGCAACAAAATTAAAACGGGAGAGTGGCTCATTAAAGGGTTACAAACTTTATTCCAGCATAAGCGTTCCTCAGTCACGCCTCACTTCCTCGTATCTATATATCTAACTCTCAACAGTCCCCTAAATCCGCAGATGGGGACATAGTGCTTTAAAGAGCCCCTAACGAGAGCTGGGGGCACCGGAATTTGCCCCTAGGAGTCCAAGGCCACCACCCCGGGGCTCAGGGAGGAGGGGGAACCTTTCTCTCCCCCCACCCACGGCCATAACTTTTTAAAGAGCCCCTAACCAGAGCTGTGGGAAGGTAACAGCGTTCTGTGCCTTGGTGTTTAGTCATGCTGGCCACAAGACCACAGAAACGTCTTCGGACAGCGCTGGCTCTTCGGCTTTGAAACGGAGATGAGCACCGCAACCCTAGAGTCGGACTCGAATTGGCTTTCGAGCAAGGGAACCTTTACCAAACCCGGAATGACCACGCCTGTGTGTCACCCGTGAGAGGTGGAATTTGCCCGTAGGAGGACATCACAGGAGAGAGGTGGAATTTGTCCCTATGAGTCCAGAGCCGGAATGACCATTCGCCTGTGACCTCTGGCTTGTCACCCGCGAGAGGTGGAATTTGCCCCATAGGAGGACATCACACGCGAGAGGTGGAATTTCCCCCTAGGAGTCCAAGGCCACCACCCCAGGGGTCAGGGAGGGGGGGTCTGCCCCCCCATTGCAGCTGATGGCACCAGCGGCCATTGCAGCTGATGGCACCAACGGCCATTGCAGCTGCCAGCGCTGGCGGTCATCACTTTTTAAAGATCTGGGGGAGCCGGAATGACCTCTCGCTGTTGCCGCTCGGACATCACACGCAAGAGGTAGAATTTATCCCTAGGAGTCCAAGGCCACCACCCCGGGGCTCAGGGAGACGGGAAGTTTCTCGACCCCCCCCCCCCATTGCCGCTGACCGCCGCGGAAGACCTGGGAGAGCCGGAATGACCTCTTACTGTGATGTCCGAGCAGCAATGCAAGAGGTGGAATTTGCCCCTAGGAGTCCAAGGCCACCACCCCAGGGGTCAGGGAGGGGGGGTCTGCCCCCCCATTGCAGCTGATGGCACCAGCGGCCATTGCAGCTGCTGCTGCCCATAACTTTTTAAAGAGCCCCTAACAAGACCTGGGGGAGCCGGAATGACCTCTCGCGTGTGATGTCTGAGCGGCTGGGACATCACAGGCCAGAGGTGGAATTTGCCCCTAGGAGTCCAAAGAGTCCGGGGCTCAGTGAGGCGGGGAACGTTTCTCGCACACACACACACACACCCATTGCAGCTGCCGGCGCTGGCGGCCATAACTTTTAAAAGAGCCCCTAACGAGCGCTAGCGGAGCCGGGTGCGATCACTACTTGAAGCACTACTACAGAGACGCAGAAACAAGACACCGCGCATGTGCTTAAATGCTGGCGGGTGGGGGCGGCTGCGCACAGCGAGCGTCCTCGGCGCAAGGAGAAAGCTGGGCGGTGCCCGCTAGTGCGCGTGCGCGAATGTCAAAGCCCCGCGATCATGAAGACCACTTTGTGTTTCCCGCAGTTAATAGGAGAGGGCGGAGGTGAGCCACTGCGCTTGCGTTACCCTAGGGGCGGGTGAGGTGAGGCGGTGTGTGCAAAGGTTCGGAGGGCGGCGCCACGGCGTTTGCGCCACTCGGCAAGCGAGCGGAGGATGAACAGTAAGGAAGGGCAAGAGGAGTAGGATAGGATCTCGTCGAGGGGAAGGTTGGGGAGGGGGCTCTGGTCTGCTTGTGGGAAGGGTGTTTTTATCTGCATTTAACGGTGGCAATAAGCAGGCGTATGTGGGCGGGGAGAGAAGAAATAGAGGAAGGGGGTGGGTGGGCGTGGATATGCCCCTGCACCACCCCCAATGGCTATGCAAAAAATAATTTCACCAGAGTTGTTCTTCTGGGGATATGATTCCCACCATGTTCACACACACCCAAATATAACAATTAATACTGGCCCGTAGTAGAAAGAGACAACTTACACATTGTCTGCATGCCTAAGAATACTTTTCTGGGAATAAGCCCCACTGAATAGAGCTGAGTAGGGTTCTGAGTAGACCAGCTGAGAAGTGTCTAGTCACCTTTAGTGTAGGGGTATAAATCTTGTAAATCAATAAATACAACATTAACGCCTTGCCCTCTTTCTCTTCCCCCATCTCTCTCTGCCCCAAATTAGGTGGGTATGTAATGCTGTAGCCCTAGTAATGAATTTGTGGTGCTAGCAATGGAAGATATGAGCATTTGGGGGGGGGGATAGGGAAAAATAGGTAAGATGAAAGAAGCTTGTGAGAACTTGAAAGGAAATCAGTAACATGGCATTAAGCTTTTCATGTTGGAATGTGATGCTACAGAAGATTTCCAGTCCATGCCACTCAGGAAAAGCACAGCATCAAGTACCTTGATCCTAATGAACTAGAACTCAATTAACATGGCTTCGTTTATAAACCTGACTCTTAAGAACTGCATAAAGATTAAGGACACTTCTCATATTGCTAAAATAAAATTAAATCCTCTTACATTTAGCTAGGCATGGGTTGAAACTGAGTGTGTTGCCCCTTTAATTCTTATTGGTCCACCATCCAACTTCTCTCTTTTCCAAGTAAGTAAACCTAGACTTATCATGTTTTCAGTCCGTTTCATGCACCTGGTGGTCATACTGGCTATGAGGGCTCTTGTTAAAAAGATACATTTGCATCGCAGCCCATCCTAAATACATTTCCTAAAAGCTAATCCTGTGTGTGTGTGCTCAGAAACAGTGTTTCATGGGTCTTACTCTCAGGCATAGGTGTATGCTTTATTTGAATAAATAGAATAGTCAACAGAAAGCTAATGTACATAGACCACATATCGTAATTCTAAACAAAGAAGCAGGGGAAGAATTTTTGTAGGGTCCATAGTTCAGTCATACACCATATGGTTCATATGCATAAAACCCCTCCCTTGTATCTTCAGGCAAAGGTACTCAGATAGCACAGCAGGAAAATATCCACCTGAGACCCTGGAGAGCAAACAATACCTTGGTGGGTGGACTAGTGTTATTTTTCTTATCATATAGTCTGTGGGAAAGAGACATCAAGTATTATGGGGTGTGTGCAACAGCTGTACTTTCAGACTGTGCTTTGTGCACTGGTCTTGATAAGATCCGTTGTGTTATGTGAGCTAGAAAGGATCAGTATGGAGGATTGGTGTGGTCACAATGTGGCTAGCGGCTACCAGGTGTGCTGCTGGGGAACACCTGATGCTAGGGTTCCCAAGTAATTACCGTGATCCGGTGGGGGAAACATGCTCCCCGGCCAGACCATTCCTCCCTGTAACACACCATGCTGTCGCCATGAAGTGACGCCGGGCGACGCTCTGGCAATGGGACTGAAAACTCGATGGTACCATCGAGTTTCCAGCCCCATTCCCAGAACGTTGCCCGGCGTCACTTCCTGGCGACAGCATGGTGCGGCGCATCTGTTGTCCCCGCAGGAATGATCCTGCAAGGATGTCTGTGTCCCCCGCTGAATCACGGTAAGTACTTGGGAAGCCTGCCTTATGCTTAATAAAATTCTGTTTAGATATTACATTTCATTTAATTAGAAGCAACTTCTACTTTTACAGATCCCCAGGGTAGTTCATAGATTCAAAACAATGTAACAACCTTAGAAAATACATAGTATGCAGGGTTTTTTAAGTGAAAAAGAGACCTAAAAGTCATTTGAATGCTTAATAAAATTCTGTTTAGATATCACATTTCATTTAATTAGAAGCACCTTCAACTTTTACAGATCCCCAGGGTGGTTCATAGATTCAAAACAATGTAACAACCTTAGAAAATACATAGTATGCAGGGTTTTTTAAGTGAAAAAGAGACCTAAAAGTCATTTGAAAGATGAAAAGCATAAAGGAAATGCCACTGAAACCACATATAATGCCGTGTAATTAGCCCACAATTTAAGCAGAATGTACAGACTTAAAATCATTTATTTATTCATTCAAATTTATATTCCACCCTCCCTGTGAACGGGCTCAGGGCAGATCACAACAGATAATTAGGCCATTCGGCATCACAAAAAGCACAATAATAAATAGCTAATTAAAACAAGGAATTTAAAACAGATTGCACCAGTTATTGCACAGTCTCCGATATCGGTGCCACCAGACTCTCAAAGATGGCCATCAAAGGCCCTCTCAGAGATGACAATCTCAAGACCAAGACAAGATGGGTCAGGTGACCTTTCTCCTAGGAGGCCATTCTAGAATCTTGTCACTCCTGTGATTGTCCTGTCTCTTGTAGCCACTCACAGTATTTCAGGTGATGGAAGCACATTAAGTAAGGTATCCAAAGATGCTCATGGAGTGCAGGCAGGCAGAACTGTATAGGGAAAGCTACTGTAGCTCCAGGCTTGTCTAGGATTTTAAAGATCTCTGAAGTGGGCTCAGAAACAGCCAGCCAGAAGATGGAACAGAATAGTAGGTGTTCGCTCCCAGCATTACAGCAGCAGCATTTTGAGTGAGCAGCATTTCTCAGACACTCTTCTGAATACTGTACATAGACCCTACTACAGTCATCTAGTCTGTGTGTCACAAAGGCATGAGTAGCCACGGCCAAAGCCCTCCTCTCATGAAAGGAATACAGCTGGCCAATCAACCAAAGTGGATTAAAAGTGTTCCTGACCATAGCTGTCCCCTAACTATCCTAAAGCAGCATGCCAAGACTCAGTAATCTCCACTGGGGTCCACAGTTTTGGAAGCAAGATGGAAGGTAATTTGTTTAAACCAGGAGTTCTAAGTGCAGGTCTTTAAAGTCCTCAGAGTTGTACTGGGCCAGTGTTATGGGGCCAATGCAGCTCCCAAGATGTAGAAACCAGCAGGTGCCTTTCTTACAGTGTAGTCCTTAAGCAGAGTTACTCCACACTTAGACTGGAGTAATTCTGCTGTAGGATTGCATTGGTAGCTGCCAGCTCAGGTTTTCCTCCCTTTTCCCTCCCCAGTGTTACTGTGAAGAGATAGCAGTAGTGCATACAGGAAATAACTTACATACCTAATGGGGGGTGGGGGAAGAAGTGCACCTTTGTAACCAACGGCTGCCCCAGCCTGCAGAGACAAAAGGGATGCAGAGGAAGCCATGGCACCTGGGTTCATGGAGGGGAGCAGGAGAGCTTTGTGAAGGCTGCTGGAGAATATGTGACAGTGCACTGCACTGCAGTGGTTGCAAGGGTGAATAAAGAGGAAAGTATATTCACATCTGGAATGCAAAATTTGCTAAAGACATGCAGGCACATGCATTTGTGTGCTATGCCATGTCACAGTGTAATCCTGGGAAGAGTTACTCCAGTGAAACCAGTAGGCTTACACTGAAGTGATTCTGCATAGGATTGTCCTGCCACTGTCCAAGAAAACCCCTGATGGATCAGGCCAGTGGTCCATCTAGTCCAGCATCCCATTTCACACAGAGGCCAACAAACGGGGCACAGAAGCCGAAGCTTTCCCTAATGTTGCCTCCCAACACCGGGCTTCAGAGGTTTAATGTCTCTGAATGTGGAGATTCACTTTACTCACCATGGTTAGTGGCCGTTGATGGACCTCTCCTCTGTGAATCTATGTAACCAGCCTCCTTTTGGCCCATCATTACATCCGCTGGCAGCAAATGCCACAGTTTAATTACTCACTGAGTAAAGAAATACTTCATTTTGTTTGTCCTGTACCTATTAATAATCATTCTTACACATCCGTAGTATATTGTATATATTTCTGTTTTCTGAAAAATTTCCATACTCCCCCATGGTTCTAAAAATTTCCATACATTTTACCTCTCTACATGGCCCTGCTTGAAAGACAGATATCTCTGCCTGCCTCTGTCTCTTTGGAAGATCCACCCAAGCAGTGCTGTTTTTGACCCTGCAGCCTGGTCGCCAGGGACCAGAATTCTGCAGGGAGGCCCCAGGCCCTTCCAAGCAGCGGTCTCACATAGTGAGGTAGGGACTCACACACTTCAGCTGTGGCAATGCCCATGACCCTTGGGTGTATGTCGAGGAATGAACAGTGCATCAGAATGAAGAGGGTGTAGCCAGACAGTATACCCTAAACTGGTGTTCTGATATACCTGGTTAATTTATTTATTTATACATTCAACTTTATAATGTGACCGTCTGACATTCTACAAGAAATCACATTGTGTGTGACTGATGTCCCACATAATCCCATTAACTCCAAAGTCAGCCAGTCTGGCTGTTGTATGTGAACAAGCTGTTCTCCCTTTATGCCTTCAGTGACTTTTCCTCACCTTTCTCTGCCCATTCCACCGAGACCAAAGGGTGCCTGATGAGTTATGAACACACAAGATAGGTTGAGGGGATGCAATGTTTTTTTCTGTTATCAAAAACCAATTAGAGCAGTTCGTCAGGGGGAAAGGCTTCCTTGGGAGATGGTGGTGGCCCTCTGGAGGTTTTTAAGCAGAGGCTGGAAGCCCGTCTGACTGCAATGCTGATTTTACGACTATGAATTTCGGCAGATGATGAGAAGGAGGGTAGGAAGGGATGAGCCTGTGATCAGCTCTCATGGCCCTTTTCTTACATGCCCAGGGTAATGCCAGTTGCCACCTTGGGGTCAGGGAGGAATTTCCCTCCAGGCAAGATTGGGCCAGGGATCCTTGAGGTTTTTTGCCTTCCTCTGGGCATTGAGCAGGGAGTCAGTGGAGGGAGTGGGGGGCCGGGGAGGCAGCTGTGAATTTCTTGCATTATGCAGGGAGTTGGACTAGATGACCCTTGGGGAACCCTTCCTGCTCTATACACAAGACTTGGCCAGACCAGTGCCTGAATGGGAGGTAGTGGGTTTTTGTTTCATTGGGGTTTTTTTGCATCAAAGACATTCCAGGGACTAGCAGCACAAAAAAATAGACAGCAAAAGAAGCTTGGCCTGTACTTGAATGCAAAGGGCAGGGTTGTTCTTTGAGCATTTGCACAACTATGCAGTGTAAATTGTGCTGCTACAGTATAGTGCAAATGTACAGGCATTTTGTTTTAAATGGGGATGGGGGTAGGGGAGCCTCCCCCCCCCAACCGATTTCTAGTTCTTTGGCATAGTGTTGCTGACTGTTTTGTAAAAAGAGTAGCAGTAGATGGGTATAAATATAGAATTCAGGACTCCTAAACCCTGCCTTCCTCCTTGAGCTGCAGTGTAAACAGATTCACAAGTGGAGGCCTCCAGTGGGAAAGAATAGCAACAGGGGAAGAGATCTGCTTCTTCCATTCTTGAAATAAGGACTCAGTAAAGCGGTTTGTAGAAAGCCTCCGTAGGGGTTAATGGCGACAATTATGTCACAAGAAATTAGCCAGTAGAGCGCTTGGGAGCCACATGTGGCTCTTCTGAGCACCATTCCCCAACATGGCATCTGCTCCATGCTTCAGGAAAATGGGCAAGGCCCTTGCCTATTGGAGGTTGTGGTTGGCTGGTGGCTCCCTCTTAGGACAGAGAGAGGTTCTCTTGGAATGCTAGAGTTCAACCCTGTTTCTTGGAACGCTAGAGTTCAACTTGAAGGATAGTCTTAAGGAAGCATTTAACATCCAGCCTAATCAAGAGTTGAGGAGAACTTAAAGCTTTTTAGAAGCACTTGCTGTAGAGCTCATATGCAGAACACTAGAGATTCCTCTCTGCTTTCTAATTCAGAAAATGGCTGGGCAGAACGTTAGTACGGATCTGCAAGTACTTATTGTAAAACGGATAAAGTATAGTCGAAAGAGTGATAAAATAAACTAGAGTCTTGCCAAACACAAAAGCTAAGGAAAAACAATGGATCAAGATTATGTTTTAGATCTGTGGGACATCACAAAATCTTGCTTCAGCTGTGAACTGTGATACAGATGTTATAGAGATTCTCAAGAGGACAAAACCAGCCCAATAAATGTCCGCTTAATTTAAACACTATAGTTGTCAAGCTTTTTGCATGTCTGCAACTTGTTTCTGGCATGGATGCACATCCAGTTTGAACTTCAGAATACCAAATAGGCATGTATCTGATTAGCATTTTAATTCTGTGAACCACTGTTGAAGAAAATGACTATCTGTGCTTGTCTTAATTGGAATTTAAAGTGCATTTAAAATCCCAGGAATTAATTCATCGCTGGACATGATCTTTCCACATAACATTCCGTAGTAAGAGCTGTACTTCTCAGAATCATTATGCATTCATGAAAGATGTAACCTTAGCTTTTGACAGCTATAGTGATCATAGAGAGTTGGTTCAAAGGGCTCAATTTGCTGAATCTCTAGATGGGAAATGAGGATACCATTAGTAAGCCACAAGTACAACTGTTTTCTCAAGCAGAATTTTCTCAAGGTATCTTAAAGATAATAACCTCGCAATCTGCACTAAAACCTAGTCTTGCTGATCTTTTTAGAATACAAAACAATTGGTAAAATTGGAGAGGGAACTTTTTCCGATGTTCTGAAGGTACAGTGTCTGAGAGACGGAAAATATTATGCATGTAAACAAATGAAACAGCATTTTGAAAGGTAAGCACAAATGGTATTTTCAATTTTTTTAAAAACATTGACCTCAGATTCCAAACCAATTTGTTTAACCTTCCTTATCAAAAAATGATTCTAAAGTGGATTCTGAATATTTTAAAATGCCGTACAAAAACCCTGTTGGTGAGTAACCCTATAATCTTACTCGATTCAAGGGTTATCAGTATGAATATCCCAGCTTCTTCCTCTTCACATGGTTGAGAAATCAGTGTAGGGGAAGAGATGGTCTAGATGAGCTTGTGGGGGCAGGGCTCACCTTGTGTATAAAATAGGCTTGATGGAAACAGAAAAAGAGGACCATCTTTAGAGCTCAAACTGAGTGGCTTGTCTTCCAGAGATCAACATACGTGGCTTTCAGACTACAGGGGAACATCTCAAGGGGGTTCTGATGCAACATAAGAAGCTGTTGCCGGGAGGGAAAATGCCATCGAATCCCAGCACTGGCCAACAATTGCGTGCAAGCACCTTAGTGGATTTTTCTATTATTGTTGTTACAGCTTATATCTAGTAGAAAAGAGCAACAGTCCAAGAGAACCTTAAAGACTAACAGAACCTGTGGCAAGGTAGGAGCTTTTGTGAGTCACTTCTCACTAAGTGACTGCTGCAGGAAAGGGTGGCAGCTATAAGCACGAGCAGCTTTAAGAGGGGACTGGAGAAACCTATGGAGCAGAGATCCATCAGTGACTATTAGCCACAAGGTATAGATGGAACTCTATGTCTACGGCAGTGATGCTCTGTATTCTTGGTCCTTGGGCGGCAGCGGTGGGAGGGCTTCTGGAGTTCTGGCCCCGCTGGTGGACCTCCTGTTGGCACCTGGGTTTTGACCACTGTGTGACACAGAGTGTTGGACTAAGTGGGCCACTGGCCTGATCCAACATGGCTTCTCTTATGTTCTTATGATTCCAAACAATTTGTTTGCTCACTAAGTGTCACTGAGTGAGCAGTGACTCAGGAGAGAGCCTATGCTGCCACAAATTTTGTTAGTCTTTACAGTGCTACTGGACTCTTGCTCTTTTCTACTGCTACAGACAAGACTAACACAGCTACCCATCTTGAGTTTTTGTATCTACATGATCTGACCCAACAACTCCACAGAACCACATAAAAGAAAGCAGTGTTTATTCTTTAATTAGGGAGTGTTAGTTACAATTTCATCCTAAACAGTCTAGCCTGGTTTTCTCACTTTAAACCGTGTTTTAGTCTTGAACATGTGAACAACATGAGAGAAATACAGGCGTTGAGGCGACTGAATCCACACCAAAACATCCTTACGCTGCATGAAGTGATATTGTAAGTACTGTGTTTTTTTACCCCTTCCTGTTTCCTGTTTAGTCTTCGCCAGTGGGTTGTTTTTTTTTTTTTTAAAGAAATGAGATTGCGGGAGGTGTTTGATCATTACTTAATGAGGCTCTGTGGCTCACTGGCAGAGCATCTGCTTGGCATGCAGAAGGTCCCAGGTTCAATCCCCAGAATCTCCAGTTAAAAAAAACAAAAAAGATCAGGCAGGAGGTGATGTGAAAGACCTCAGCCTGAGACTCTGGAGAGCTACTGCCAGTCTGAGTAGACAATACTGACTTTCATGGACCAAGGCTCTGATTCAGAATAAGGCAGCTGGGAAGGGGCTGTGTCTCAGTGGAAGAACCTCTGCTTGGCAAGCAGAAGGTCCCAAGTTCAATCGCCCACACCTCCAGTTAAATGGATATGTTAGCAGGGGCCATGAAAGACCTCTGCCTGAGACCCTGGAGAGCCACTGCCAGTCTGAGTGGACAATACTAACTTTGATGGACCAAGGGTCTGATTCAGTATACGGCAGCTTCATGTGTTCAATTCAACAACGTCAATCACATTAATATTTGAGGCAACCACCCTCCTTCTTGCTATTGAATGGCGACAGCCTGCCCTTTGTTGCATGTCTGTCTCCCAACATGGCCGCCAAGGGCCACACAAGACATGAGAAAAGATCTGTGATCAGATCTCTACACTTAAAAAGAAAAAGAGTTAATAATTGCTGGAGAGTTCAGATCGGGGACTACAATGAAATGGTATTTAGCTAGCAGACTGTAGTTGAACCACTTCTGTTACTCTCTTTACTACCCTCTCTGAACTGTTTCTTACAAGACAGTGAGAAATAAGCTTTACAGAACCACAGCAGTGGGAAAGGGTGAGTCCCTGTGCAAATCGCCCACCCCCCCAAATGGTTTTTCTTTTGCCCCACAAGGAGGAAATGTACAGGCACTTTCTTTTCAGGCAACTTTTAAAAAGCCAGGTCTGACCCAGAGGTGTGAGCCGAAGGGCAAGAGTCCAAGTGTTCTTGCCCTTTAGATTTTTAACGGGTTGACCTAGCTGGGAGCAAGGAGGAAGATCTGCTGGCAGAGAGAAAGACATGTCCTGTACATGGAAGCCGTTTCTTTCCCCCTTTTTCGGTGGTTTACATTGTGTTTTGGTATTGAACACTGCTTTGGGTCCCCACTGGGGAGAAAAGCAGCACAGAAATGCTTAAATAGTTGAAAAATACATGGGTGCCTGTATGATTTCTGCAACAGGAAGTGAGGAGTCTGCATCACAAAAAAAGGGCAGAGGAGAAAAGGTTAAACTCACTCCTAAGGCTGTAGATCCAATCCAAATAGACTCCTCCTCTCATACTACCGCTATTACGTCTTTTTAAAAAAGATGTACACAGGAAAAACCCAGTCACAAATCTCTCACTGTCCTGCCAAGTTGTTCCCCAAGACCCCTACTGTTGGGAATAGGAGCTCTTGATCTCTTCAAGCTTGTATTGTGTGAGCAGTAAACACCTATCAATGGCATGGCAAATTTCCCAGCAATTTCTTTGCACAATCCAGTTTTAAAACACATGTCTTGAGTGTGTATATGGTGCCAAATTAACAATGCCAGAGGCACAAAGGAAATGCAGTTTGGGACTCAAGAATTTAAGCTAAAGGAGTGTTGTATCTCTTGTAATGAACACCATTGTGGCACCTGTCTGTTCTGTATGGGCAATAAGAAATTGTCAGCTATGCTGCCTACAGTTTTTACACTAGCTTCTTGTGAAATTAAGAGCTGTGAAATGCTGGTATTAAATCCCATTATTCCAGACTACAAAAAGAAGACTGAGTTAACTTTGTCATCACCTGCTTTTTCCTAGAGAAAAGCAGGGCTCTCTTTAATTGTAACTTGTCTGCAACCAAATAGTGACTGATAATCTGAGAGCTGTTTTACCTTCAAACAATACCAAGTGTCACATATCATTGTTAACAGACTGTAGGTAATTTTGACATCGCAGAGCATAGCTTTCATGTAGTGGTGGTAACAAGCACAGATTCCTGCTATAAACTTTGTATCTCTTGTAATGAACACCATTGTGACACCTGTCTGTTTTGTATGGGCAATAAGTAATTGTCAGCTATGCTGTCTACAGTTTTTACACTAGCTTCTCGTGAAATTAAGAGCTGTGAAATGCTGGTATTAAATCCCATTACTCCAGACTACAAAAAGAAGACTGAGTTAACTTTATCATCACCTGCTTTTTCCTAGAGAAAAGCAGGGCTCTCTTTAATTGTAACTTGTCTGCAACCAAATAGTGACTGATAATCTGAGAGCTGTTTTACCTTCAAACAATACCAAGTGTCACATATCATTGTTAACAGACTGTAGGTAATTTTGACATCGCAGAGCATAGCTTTCATGTAGTGGTGGTAACAAGCACAGATTCCTGCTATAAACTACCAAAATCTTCAGATGTAGCCCAGGACTTCTTTGTCATTTCTGATACATATTGAGACACACAGACAGGGCTTCTTGACTGCACTAGGACAAAACCCTGTTATTGTATATTCAGTTCTTTTTCACATTAAACATTTGTAAAGGCAGAGTTTTTAAAAAATTAAGTGGGAAATTATCACCATAAATAAATGTGGGTGTGTAACGTGCCGTCAAGTCCCAGCCGACTTATGACGACCCCCCCCCTCCAGCAAGGGGCTTTCAAGGCAAGTGATTAAGCAAGGGTGGTTGGCCATTCCCTTCCTCTGCGGAGCCTTCCTTGATGGTCTCCCTTCCATGTACTGACTGCTTCCTAGATTGGGCTATGCCATGCCGCCTTCTCTCCTGTGCCATAAATAAATTCCATGGTGGCAAAGCAAAGTTGGCCTTTTTTGCAAAGGAGAAAAGAAAACAAACCAAATGAGTGAGGGAAATCTCCTGTTTCCATGTAGTCACATTAAAACTAAAACTTTTTCTTGTTTAGTGACAAGAAAGCTGGCGCTGTTGCATTAGTATGTGAACTTATGGACATGAACATATACGAACTGATAAAAGGTATGTGGGCTGTGCTGTGACAGCTAAAAACATTGTTTGCATTATATGCAGAAAAATCCAGACTCCCGAAAACAAACAGGATGGATGGGATTTGACCAGGTTTTCTTTTCAGTCTTACCTATTTCCCATCCTTACTACCCCTCCCATCTCCTTTGCCTTTTGTACAAGCAGATCCCTGTTTGGGTGGTTACTCGAGGACTCTCCCTGCCTTTTTCGTAAGCAGGAAAGTGCAGCCAAATCAACATTAATAAAATGCTGAACATCAGCTATACTCTTGCAAAAACCGTTTATGAAACTTTATGCAGAAATCTGCTTTGGGTTGGATCAAAAGGTCATTCTCCTCCAGCATAAGACACTTTTGCCAGCAGCCGGAGGAGGGGGGGGATTATCATTCATCTTCCTCTTCTACTGCAGCCCACTCACTTCTCCAAAATGTAGCTCTTGGTTGGGGGCGGGGGGTGGACACACACAGGGTGACTATCAGGAACAGTGCAAGGAGCAAATTGGGAAGGAATGGTTAAGAATTGCCTTTGCCGTCTGCAGGTGGGAAAATGACCTTTGGATCCAGCCCTTTGTCTGCACGCACATACCGTTTCCTTCCCAGTATGTGACGGCAAGGAAGGGTTCTGGAATACAGAGCAGACACCTCCGATCTAATTGCAGAGGCTGTGTGCTGGAAAGTAGGGGGCAGGTAATGATGAGAAAGAGGCAGCATACAGGGAACAGGAACCACAGCGACAAGCGCGCAGTATAATAGGACCCCTGCTGTATCCCTTCTGTGTTTAGTAGTGAGCACCTGTTCTAGTCTAGAGGGTGTGATGCTTTGAAAGCACTTCCCGGCTCAAAAAGAATGGCTTTCTTGTTCTGTAATAAGGAAGCCATGGAGAGAGAGATATGATGGTTTGGCTTGCCCTTCCTCTGTCTACATAAGAAAGCCAACCTCCTCCTTTACAACCTCCTTCTTGTCAAGATAGAGTGACTAGGAGGTAAAGTTCTGTCTGCACAGCTTTGAGAGTTCGGGTCTCACAAGGGAGTTTCCAGTCGAACTGGCAGGGATGAGAAAGTCACCTCCGCGTGGGGTCCATTGTGAGGATAATATCATGGAGGAAGCATTGCATATGCCACCCCGAGCATCGTTGGAGAAGAGGTGGGATTAAAATGTTAGAGATGATATAAAAGTGCAAATTACCACCAGCAAAGGAACAGTCTGTCTCATAAACGTATCTTAACACGGTAGTAAGCTCTACGGTTGAAAGCAATCTTTGTGTGAAACTATAAAGGGACGACTCTCTAATTTCACTCATTCAAAATCTAGGGAGGAAAAAACCATTGCCTGAAAGAAGAATCATGAGTTACATGTACCAGTTATGCAAGTCTCTTGATCACATGCATAGGTAGGATTGCATTTTTTGTTGTTGTTGTTGTTGCAAAAAGTACTATTTGGCCATTGAACTGGGCCGGGATCTGTACTCCTAAGGTGCTTCTGTGCATGCACAAAGGGTTGTTGATTTGTCCTCACTGCAGCCTCTTGCACACACACCCCCCGGATGCTGTTCCAGAGCATTTCAACTCCTTCAGGTGTGGCTTTCCAGAAGAGGTACAAGAGGCTATATGGGAGGGAGGGTGCATGTGTCCTGAAAATCCTGATGTGCGTGGGGCTATTTGGATCCTGGCTTTGGTATACAAGTACTTGCTTAGCTTTCTCTCAATCCTTCTCTTGGTATAGGAATGGAATATTCCACAGAGATGTGAAACCAGAAAACATATTAATAAAGGTAGGTCATGCTGGGTAATGTTTTAGTATAAACAAGATATGGCTTCCATCCAAAACCTCTCTCATGAATAGTTGCATTGAATCAGCACCAAAATCATTGGGACTATTCGTTCCCCGCTCCAGAGCTGGGATGTCAAAATGCATCACGCTCCTGTGGAAAAATAAGGCACTCCTGAGGGACATCCAGGACGATCCTAAGGAAAGTTAACAGCCTTTCTAAACCCATTGATTTCACTAGACTTAAAAGGGTATAACTCTGCTTAGGACTGCACTGTTCCAGCATTAGTTCCTGAGGTTCCTGTTGGAAACCTGAGAGTATTGTCCCCACTCCCTTTCCAATTGTTGGCGGGACATGTATTTTCTGTTACTGTTGGTAAAAATAGCAAGTTGCCTTTAAAAAAAGAAAGAAAGAGGAATTGTCTCATTTCAGAGCAGCCAACCTGACTTCTGTTGTCAAATTCATCTTCTGCAGGGGTCTCTGAAATGTTAGCACTCAAGGCTGTACATTTTCACATATCTCCCTAGGCCCACAACATTGTGCACAATGACCACAGATTCAACAAGTTACAGCTAGCCCAGAGCATGAATTAAAAAGGGGAAATGGGTCACATTTCCTGTATAGAACACTGACAAGGACTTAGGCTCAAAATGGCTGGTCTGTTCTTTTAGAAACCCTTCTGTGGTGTTGTTTTTTAAATCCCTTCTCATTTGACATGCACAACTGTTTCATTGCAGCAGGATCTTCTGAAATTAGGGGATTTTGGATCCTGCAGGAGCATACATTCCAAACAGCCATACACAGAATACATCTCCACGCGTTGGTATAGAGCACCAGAATGCCTTCTCACCGATGGCTACTATAGCTACAAAATGGACATGTGGAGCACTGGCTGCGTGTTCTATGAAATTGCAAGGTACATTGTGAATCGGAGAGGGGCAGTGGCCTGGCTTACTATGGAGAAAGTTTCATTTTCCGCACTGCCCATTCTGTTCTTCTGTTTGTTTACAGTTTCAACCCACTCTTTCCTGGATTACAAGAACTGGACCAGATCTCAAAAATCCATGAAATTATAGGTACTCCTCCCAAGAAGACTCTTAATAAGTTCAAACAGTAAGTAATGCACTAGCTGTAATTAAAACTTGCCTGCCAATTATTTCTTAAATGAATGCCTATAGTATACTATAGATTTAGAGTCTCTGAGATAATAGAAAAAAGCCCAGTAGCACCTTTAAGAGTAACAAACTTTATTGTAGCATAAGCTTCGAGAAACACAGCTCTCTTCGTCAGATGATAGCTGTGTTTCTCAAAAGCTTATACTACAATAACGTTTGTTACTCTTAAAGGTGCTACTGGGCTTTTTACTGTTTTGCAGCAACAGACTAACACAGCTAACTGCTCTGGATCTGTCAACCAACAGATTTATCACGGCATGGGCTTCTTGTAGGCGTAAGCCGTGTCCTATGACCACTCCACAGATTTCTTTACAAATCATGACATCTACAGGAACGCATCATCGGATTGTTCAGCATCTACTTTTGCTTTCAAAAAGCAAGCTTCTAGTTATCCTTGTTGCAGAAGGGAGCTTTAAAAGTATGGTGGAAGCGTCTGCTAAAGGCTACAAGACTGCAGAGAGTCAAGAGACCGCTTCTAGGTACCTGGCAGGGGTGCATGCATAGTATTCATGCATTTCTCTCCCCATGGTTACCAGCCCCCACCAAGATACACTGCAGGTCACATCCATCTTTGTGTTCTATTTTGCTTGTATTAAAATTTGAGCAAACAGTACCTTGGTTAGCATAAATGATGCAACAGCTGCGGTAGAGAGTGGCTAAGGGAAGGACCATGGCTCAGTGGCAGAACATCTCCTTTGCATGTGGGTGTGTGTGTCTCAGGTTCAATCCCCATCATCTCCAACTGAAAGAATCAGGTAGTGGGTGATGTGAAAGACCCGTACATGAGACACCAGAGAGCTGCTGCCAGTCAGAATAGACAATACTGACCTTAACAGACCAATAAAGGTAAAGGTTGCCCTTGCTCGAAAGCTAGTCAAATCCGACTCTAGGGGGCGGTGCTCATCAATTTCCAAGCCGAAGAGCCAATACTGTCCGAAGACGCTTCCGTGGTCATGTGGCCGGCATGACTAAATGCCAAGGTGCACGGAACGCTGTTACCTTCCCACCGAAGTGGTACCTATGTATCTACTTGCAATTTCTTGCTTTCGAACTGCTAGGGGCCGAGGAGCTGGGGCCAGAGAAGGGAGCTCACTCCGTCACGTGGCACCAGGATCTCAAGCTGCCGAGCTACAGACCTTCCAGTCTGCAGCTCAGCGTCTTAACCTCTGAGCCACCACGGCCCCCAACAGGCCAATAGCCCGACTCAAAATAAGGCAGCTGCAGATGTTCCGGAAATACCTTGCGCACAAGATACACTTATTCAAGTTGTGGAGCCAAGAAATTCAAACAACCTCTCTCTCCCATGAACTCACCGGGGAGCCTCCAGCGAGCTTCTCTCAGCCGTACTCCTCCTCCCCACAATACTGACTTATCTTACAGGGCTGTGGTAGAAAGTGCTTTGAACCCTCTGCCCTGTCACAGACGCTGCCCCAGCCGCCCCTGGCATTTTCCAGGACATGGAGGCAAAATGCGGGCAGGTAGCCTCATGAGACCTCCCTGACGAGGGCAGGCTTTTATACACCTGAGCAGCTCAGGGTTGGGGACTTCCCCCAGGTTGGCTCCTGGCCTGCGTGGAGAGGGTGTGGAGGGGAAGAGCAGGGCAAGGGTGACACCTGGGCCCTCCTCTCTCTTCCCTGCAGAGAGCCAGTTTGGTGCAGTGGTTAAGTGTGTGGACTCTAATCTGGGAGAACTGGGTTTGATTCCCCACTCCTCCACTTGCACCTGGATGGATGACCTTGGGCAAGCCGTAGTTCTGTCAGAGCTGTTCTTGAAAAAGAGCAGTTTCTGTCAGAGCTCTCTCAGCCCCACCTACCTCACAGGGTGTCTGTTGTGGGGAGAGGAAGGGAAAGGAGTTTGTAAGCTGCTTTTCTTCTTCTTCCTTGGAGGGTGAGCAGGGAATATGGCTCACCATACTTGGCATGCAGACATGGCTCTTTCGCACAGGTTGCAGCACAGTTGACACATGTCACTTATAAATCAGAGTTCAGCAAGAAGTGGGCTTTGATGTGTTTTTTTAGCTCTCTTTCTTAGGTCCTCCCCCCCCCCCACAAGTGATACTGAGAGTCAGTTGACAGAACTGCGTTCTGTGTCCCTGGATTTAATGCAGGTCAAGACTGATGAGCTTTGACTTCCCCATCAGAAAAGGGAAAGGAATCTCTCCGCTTATGCCCGGTTTGTCCAGAAAGAGCCTGGGACTCATGTATGCAATGATACAGTACGATCCCGACGACAGAATCGATGCCCGCAAAGCGCTGCAGCACCCGTACTTCCGAGAGTTGAGGTAAGCAGAGGCTCTTCATGCAGGCAGACTCTGAGCTGCATAGTCGATGCAGAGGTGGGAGTTCATCCCCGGGCTGTCTGTCCCAAAGTTAAATTTAGCCTGTTAAATCTATGGGGTGCCAATCAAAACCCGGACTCTCACCCGACAAGGATTAGGCGACTAACAGTTTCATTTTAAATCACTGCTTAGCGTAACAGAACGATCAAACTTCTATGACAGTTGACTTTCCAGTCTGTGCCGGTCAAGTTTCAAATTTGGGGGTTTGTCTGGCTTTGCACCGAACAGGATGGCAGAGAAGAACGCTCTGACTATGCACAGAAAAATGAGATTAGCAGAAAACCCCGTGGAAAGGGATTGCATCGGCTTGCAGCGTATTTCAAAGGAGGATCAAAGGCAGGTAATTTTTAAATCAAAGAATACCTAATAAGCTTATTTAAAATAATGTCACTCTGACTTACTGGGAAAACATTTTGTCTGTCGAACGGGGTGATTTGATCAGCGGCCTTGATATGCCGCAGCGGCTTTGGCACTGGGGGTGGGGGTTTCAAGTGTGGATTAGTGCTGCATCCAGGTATCGTCCGTTCTGAAAGGCTTTGCATATATCCTGCATATTATTACACAGATCAGAGCAGTGTACAGGAGGAAGGATGGCCAGCTTTAGGCACAATATTTTGGGCTCAGGTGAACAGATTATCCATGTAACCTCTGGAGAATGATTCTGGGTACGGGATCCGACATGCATTGATACCCATCCAGAAACCATCCTTTCCAGAAAATTTACACGGATCCTTTTTCCCCCCTCCTTGCCATCAAGTCATAGCTAACT
Organism: Gekko japonicus; assembly: GCF_001447785.1. Taxonomy (NCBI): domain Eukaryota; kingdom Metazoa; phylum Chordata; class Lepidosauria; order Squamata; family Gekkonidae; genus Gekko; species Gekko japonicus. The sequence goes on from NW_015160838.1 coordinate 1,706,731, forward strand.
TATGGCAACACTTTAGGGTTTTCAAGGAAAGAGACGTTTGGAGGCGGTTTGCCACTGCCTGCCTCCACATCATGATCCTGGTACTCCTCGGAGGTCTCCCATCCAAATACTAGCCAGGGCGAACCCTGCTTAGCTTCCAAGATCTGAGGAGCCTTGGCTAGCCAGGTCAGGGCTACATGGATCCTAGTGTTGGTTACATTAGAAAAGACCAAATACCATCTGGCCCAGCTGCAAAAACAATGCTGGCAGTGGCTTCCATTCAATATCTGTTTATGAGCTGTCAGAGGATTCCGTGCAATTGAGAACAGTCTTGGATCCAGGGATGCATTGACAGAAGTGGACTTGGTGCAGTTCTGCTTCGGCAAGATCTTGCGCAGCACCGAATGTTTCCCTTCCTGCATCTTAAGAGTGCCCAGAAATTGCTACCAAGTGGGAAGACAGATCAGTATACACTGTGCTTACCTGAGCACAGAGGGCCAGCACAAGGGCTTTCCCACACTTTTACTTGCGAAGGGACCCCAGCACATGCAGAAATCTTCTGGTGGATCTGAGCGGCAGACAGAGAGAAACTGTTCCAGTATAGTCCCTCCAGGTCTTTGCTGCCCTTGCAGGTCATTTAAGGAAAAAGAGTCAGATAAGCAACCAATGTTTTGTTAACATCAACTGGTCTTGTCCCCCGGAAGAAGACAACCTCCAAAACTGGGAGGAGATTTCCTTCCTGGCCATAGTACCAGCACTTAAGCTTCTAATAGGCCTAGGCCACTCCTTCAGTTTGTCCCAGTCTGTTTTTAATATACCTGTGATCTTTGTCTGTCCCTTCATGCTGTTTCAATGACTACTACAGGGAGATGCTTTAGCTATTAGTTTTATCGTTTCCTCGCAGCAACAGAGCGCATTAAGAAAATTAGATGCGCCTCTAAGCCTTAGATGAAATGATGGATTCTCTTTCCAGTTAGCGAAACAAAAGAGTGTGAGCCTGTTTCCCTGGTAAGTGTCCACCTTACCAGCAGGCACCCTGGTTTCTTTGAGCCCAGCCATTCATTTCCAACTGCTTCGCATGGAGAGCCCACCACCCCTGCCCTTTTACAGCACATACCAGTTTGGGCACAGTTGTCACCACTTCTGCGGTTGTGTCTGCATTGGGCTAAAGACCTCCGCCAGGACGGTTCTTCTGTCTTCTTGGTGCTTGGGGGGGGTCAACAGTGGGAGGGCTTCTAATGTCCTGGCCCCACTGGTGGACCTCCTGATGGCACCTGGTATTTCTGGCCACTGTGTGACACCGAGTGTTGGACTGGATGGGCCTTTGGCCTGATCCAACATTGGCATCTCTTATGTTCTTATGTTCTGGATGGCATGCTCACATTACCCACAAAGACCCCCGATACGGAAGAACTATCAGGTGGAAGTCTTGAGAGTCACCACAGGAGTGCAGATGTGGGAATGACCACATCAACACGGATCGGCACAAGAGTGTTTTTTGTTTTTTATAAGCATACATTTAACCTACAGAAAGATACAACTTTGAAACACTGAATTTTGTATTCTTTATTTTAAAAGAACTTTCTGAGGAATGCCCAGGAGAATCCACTGGGACATCATGGACCTCCCTCTGTGGTAGAGTTGCCAAAACTGACTGTTCCTGCAGTAACCAACTTGACTTCTTACCCTAGTCCTCCATTTCAGTCAGTTTTTACCTTACCAGCAACCAACAGACCAGTCCAGGTGTTGCAACCCATCACATGTTTTGGGACACACTGCAAGGTAAAATGCTGCCTTGCTTATCTTAACACTACAATTGTACGCAGCTAGATTACAGCCGGTTGTAACTTCTGTTGTCTCATCAACAGTCTGACAAGCAGGAGTTTAAATCTCCCATGAAACAGTTCCACTTGCCTGCTCTGGAAAGAAGAGGTGGCGGCTACTGATGGGCAGGATCCCCCGCGCTCTCCATGTTCTCGAAGGTACATCAACAGCAAAAGTGCCTTATCTTTGCAAATGCTGCAGCAAGATGCTACAACAAGCGGTTCTTTTGGTACTTGTTTTTTTTTAACACAGTCGTCTACGTAAGCACCATTTTCGTAGCTCAGAATGCACTTTATGGTTTTTTTAAAAAAAGTTCCTTATAAACAACAACAAAAACCCTTCCCCTCCCCCCTTAAGTGGATCATATATTTGTTCAATTGTGCTGGACTGGTAGGAATGAAATTATTACAAGTTTTATATTAAAATGCTAAAAAGTGTTAATTTATGACGATAAGACTGAATCTGTGTATTTTTGTATATGTGCTCTGTAGAGATATCGGACTTCTCAAATAGTCCTTTTGTAGTTTCCGAACTTGAGTCTTGTTAAAGTATCTTCTGGATTATGTCGTCAACACCTGATCTGAATCCAACCGATCTGCCTCTCCCCAAAAAAAGACAACTATATAATAGGCAGGTATTTTCTGCATGAAACATTCATGAAAGGATCGTCAGTTTTAAATGTTGCTGTCTCTCAAAAGGTTATCCTACCATCGGAAAGCATGAATCATCCAAGCCAGCCGTTTCAGTTGAACTACGATGTATCTTACCAACATAGTTCAATACAGACTAATTTCAAAGAGTATTTTGTCTGTTTGTGCTATAGGAGACTTGTATTTGGTAGTACCATTGGGGAATTTTTTTCCACCTCCATGGACATGATTTGAGAATCTCTCCATGTAAATGGATTCTGTTTTTTTTTTTTTAAAGCATGGTCTGCTTTTGATGATGAAAATGGTGTTTAATCAAATGCTATTGAGGTTAACTATACTGTCCTTTTTTGGAAAAAAATCTGCTTCCATATCACTCTATATCATTCTGTAAGGGGAAAAATATCTATATCATTCTGTCTACCATTCTGTATCATTCTATAAGGAGGGGGGATTGTCTTTTAACTGGCACTACTCTTCATAGTAGGGAGCATTAATAGATCTCCCTCACTGTCAGGAGTGATCCACCAGCTGCACAGAGCGTACACGTCAATATCCATCAACAAATGCATTGACCTCCCAAATGAAATAAGTTAAATCCTTTCACAGAACCAGAAAGAATCACAGGCAACGGCAAAAAAGTAATTCCAGAAATCAATAAAGCCACACGGATAATTACCAGTCAGACAGATTAGCCACTGCCTTACCTTTTAAAGCCTGAATGCGAGGCTGCTGTGGTGTCTTTCCAGAAAAGTCAAGACTTCAGAGGGCGTAAGCCAAAGGAGCCCATTTTCATACGAAGCTCTGTCATTTTTCCACTGGGGTGGGACTGCTGTCAGAGGCATTTGTGTAAAACTGCAAAATTCTACAAAACGCTGAAAATTCATACCGTGAATAATATTTTTACGCTGCAAGGAAATCAATAGCCTTGTGTGCATTAGCATTTTCACAAGCTTTGGTTTTGTTTTGGACAGAAGTGTCCAAGCCAAGGACCCTCCCCCCCAAAATAAAAAAAATCCAATGCAACAGAAACAGCAGAGGATCCTAAACATTTTCACTAGTCTCAGATCTGTATACTGAGCTTGGAAGGATATTCATCTCCAACTGATGTTTAAATCCTTGAAGATTGCTGTACTTAAGAGCTTGGTTATGTTACATTTGCCCCGTGAAAAGCAACCTGATTCTGACCATTTCTGAGTCTCCAGCCACCCCACCAGCACCAGAGGAAAGCCTTGGAATCATCCTGAGGGCGCCAGCAGTAGGCTTTCCCTTTCTGTTTATCTCTTGTGAGTTAACCCCAGCAGTGTGGATAGGGGTAGGGGGCGCACAGCAGAGAAAATGAGGGGGAGACCTAGGGACCCACAGCATCTCTGACTTTCCATAAGAGTCAGAAGGGAGCTGGATTCTGAACATTCAGAGCCTGGCTGCTCTTCACAAGCTGAGTGTAGCTCTGTAGCCCACGGGACATTTTTCCTTACAGCATATGGGTGTTTTAAATAAAGGATGTATCTGAATAGTGGGTAGAAAGATAGTATTTGGAGCTAACACAGCAAGTGAATGACGATGATGCCAAAATAACAGGCTGAAGTACCGCATCCTACAGCTGTGTAGTGTAGTAGATGCAATACTGCTTTCAACGACTGCTCCATCAAATTGCTTCACAAAACCACAGCCTCCCTTTACACGAGATAACCCATCGGACACCTTTATGGGTGTTTTAAATAAAGGATGTATCTTAATGTAATTCTGAATAGCGGGTAGAGAGATAGTATTTGGAGCTAACAGAGCAAGTGAATGCCAAAATAACAGGCTGAAGTACTGCATCCTACAGCTGTGTAGTGTAGTAGATGCAATACTGCTTTCAACGACTGCTCCATCAAATTGCTTCACAAAACCGCAGCCTCCCTTTACACCAGATAACCCATCGGACACCTTGATCATCTGAGACTGAGGTGAGTTGCCAGGAAGCTGAAACAAAACAGCATGGTTTCCCCTTCAACCTTGAATCAACTATTACAATAAATCACAGCATGGGCTGCTATCCAAGGAGCCCATTAGTTAAATGCAATCCGTTTTCTTCTTTTTCCTCCCCTCTGGCAGAAGCTCTTTGCACAGCCTTGGAAGTGGTAGCTGCCACTTTCTTTCCTCGCTGAATTTTGGGGTGGCTTAGCTGGAAGGCTTTAAAAAAGGGTGGTGGTGGACAGAAGCCTTTCACGGGAAGTGATGGTATCACTTTGCTCTGCTCTGGTTAGACCTCACCTAGAGTATTGTGTTCAGTTTTGGGCACCAGAATGTAAGGATATAGAACATGACCAGAGGCGGGCAACGAAGATGGTGAGTGGTCTGGAGACCAAGTCCCATGAGGAAAGACTGAAGGAGCTGGGTATGTTTAGCCTGGAGAGGAGACTAAGAGGTGATATGGTAACCATCTTCAAGTACTTGAAGGGCTGTCCTATAGAGGATGGTGCAGACTTGTTTTCTGCCGCCCCAGAAGGTCAGACCAAAACCATTGGGTTGAAATTAAATCAGAATAGTTTTCGGCTAAACTTTAGGAAGAACTTCCTGACAGAGTGGTACCTCAGTGGAACAGGCTTCCTCAGGAGGTGGTGGGCTCTCCTTTGGAGGTTTTTAAGCAGAGGCTAGATGGCCCTCTGACAGCAATGCTGATTCTGAGAACTTAGGCAGATCATGAGAGGGAGGGCAGGAAGGGTTGCATCAGTGCTTAGTTCTTGTGGGTCAGGAAGCGATTTTTTCCCAGGCCAGGTTAGTTGGAGATCCTGGAGGTTTTTTGACATCTTCTGGGCATGGAACAGGGGTCACTGGAGGTGTGAAGGGGGAGGTATTTGTGAATTTCCTGCATTGTGCAGGGGGTTGGACTAGATGACCCTGGATGTCCTTTCCAGCTCTATGAGTCGATGACTCTAAGCCCTAGCACGTGAAGTTAACAGTGCAATACAGACACATTCCCCCTCCCCACACTGCTGTTACATTTTGGTAGCATGAGACACTTTGGGCCAAATGGGTGGAGATTAAAAGGTGGGGCTGGGTTTTCAATAGCTCCCACTAGTACAGGATTGTGGAGGACAGATGCAAGGGTGTCCTGGCAATTTCAGGGGCAGCTGGATAAGATTTCTTCTTGCCCCAGGGTAGTGTTTCACAGCCCCGATTGTCCTTCCAGCTGGCTAGCTGAAGCAGAATGTTTACACAAAAGGAGCAGATGTGACTAAACTGATCCAGAGCTCCAGAATTCAGCTTTTCTTGCATAGCATTTTTCTTCCCAGGAGCAGAAGCCCAGCGAAAATGGGAGTTGTGTATATTCAGAAATAGACCAATCATTATTTCATATTTGCTTGACAGAAATCTAAAATACTAGCTGTGTGAATGCCACTGTTCCATGTATACCCTCTGAGGCAAAGGAAAAAAGCACACCATTTTTTCTTCCCTTCCTCCCACAATACGCTGGAGGTCAGTTTTTGATCTGCCATCAAAGTGAGGGAATGCTTTGCATAGCCCTCCAAACAGGGCCTTAATCTGAAATTCAAGCCGCATGAGGCCTGTGTGTTTTGAAGAATGGGTACCCACTTCTCCATTTCCTTTGAAGGCCCAGCCCAAGGAAAAGCCAGGTATTATTTAATCCATCACCTTTATTTTATACTGTAATGAAAGTTCTCCCTTTTGACTAACCAAACAGAACACAGGAGAGATGATTTGGGTGAACATCTTCCCGAGTCACAGAGCTTACACCTCCAGTGAAATACGTCTTGCTCGCCCAAGTTCTGGAAGCGTTTCTGATCCGATACTATAGTGGGGGGGAGGATACTTTAGAAGGGGTTATTGACACAAAATTCCCGTCCATGAGGCTTATTCTATGAAAGGTGCATAAACATACTATACTGCTTGCTTAACACAAAGCTCTTGCTCAGGGAAAGTATCAATCTGCTCCAGTCAGCACAGTGATGCCTCTGAAATGGACAAGTTTGCTTCTCTCCCCCACTTTTTAGCATACTAAGAGGCCATTAATGAAAGGAATAGGTGGGCCAGCAAGCACATGTACAACTGACACGTCTTCAAGTTCTTGCTTTGAAATGTACGATTGTATACTAAGCCAAAACACCTGGTGTTCTCCTGTTTCAAACTTAGAAATGTTATGGACAGAATGACAGAAAAAAAACAAGTTGGAAACTCGTCTTGATCATGAGGAATTCCAAAACCACTACAGGCATTTTTTAAAAGTGTTGTTGTCGAGTCCGACTCTTCACGACCCCATGGACCACATCACGCCAGGCCCTCCCGTCTTCTGCCGTCCTCCAGAGTGTGCTCAGCTTCATGTTGATTGCATCGATAACACTGTCTAACCATCTCATCCTTTGCCATCCCCTTCTTCTTTGACCTTCCGTCTTTCCCAGCATCAGGGTCTTCTCCAGTGAGTGCTCCTTTCTCATTTGGTGGCCAAAGTATTTGAGCTTCAGCTTCAGTCTCTGGCCTTCCAGGGAGCAGTCAGGGTTGATTTCTTTTAGGATTAAATATTTAAAGGCAATTTGCAATCTAAAAACCCGTAGCCGTTATGCACCAGAAACTGCTTCTGAAGCATCCTAAAGTTCAAAATATGATTTGTGTCCCCCCCCGGGGGGGGCGCAATGAGAAACGAGTATCTTAATGTTCAAATCCCGCCACTGCTTGCATGGACTCTGCAGCAACCAATACGACTCTGCTGCTTTGGGCTTCCTGCTGCTTCTCTCCTTGCTAGTGTTGTGCTACGTGACAAGCTCACAAACGGAAATAATAGTGCCAAGCATTTGAGGGTATTCAGCTCACCTCTTTCCCAATCCAGTTATGTACAGAAGCTTCCTACCATTTCATCTACACAAGGGACTGGTACAGAGCAGTCTAGCATGAAAGGGAAAGTAGTCAGGAAACACTCAATTCTCTT
>NW_015160838.1:1714161-1747874 GCF_001447785.1 Gekko japonicus
CCCACAGTTCCTGCATTTTGCCTGGTGAATGTTTTCTTCAGTGAAACATTGGTGGACACAGTCTTTCATGTACTTAATCAAGCAGTATTTAGACCAAGGTGCAGTAACTCCCCGGCATATGTACCAGAAAACATATTAGTCCATTTTCTCAGCATGTAGGGCTGGTGATCCCTGCAAAGGGGCAAAGTGAGCCCATGAAGTACCACTGGAGCTCAGCTTGCTTCCAGTAAGCCTGGCCAAGTACAACCTTCGTCTTCCCCCCCCCTTTCAATTTCACAGGTATGCTTCCAGGGTGTGTGGCAGAGGAGCAAAAAGTTACCTACCCCAATTTAGTCCACTGAAATTCTTATACCTATCCTTCAGTACAAGGTACCTTTTTTCTTTTACACAGGTAAGTCATGTACATGGTCATAGTACTCCAGGGTACTGCATTATTCACTCGTAGGATAAGAGTTTAAAATTATAAGCTTGAAACATCAGGTGTTAAAAACTACATTACTGTTGTATAAAAACAGACAGTATGCCTTAATTAAGTGACCACTGATTAAGAAAAACTAGGCTTATTAAAAACTAATACAGAGTTCTGAAAAGTATGTTCAGAAAACACTGCAGACTGAAGAGGAAGGAAATAAAATTTCTTAATGGTAAATCCAATTAAATAGCTAGCGAACCCAAGTGGTGTACTTTTCAAATGACTGTTCTGCAAAGACTAGACCACGTACCAAAAACATGCAATTCAAAAAAAAATTACATCAAAATTGATTTAATTTAAAACAGAATGTAAACAAAACTGCATATTCAAGATAGTTTAATATGGATTTTCTGATTTAGAAATATCACTTTCTTAAATGAAAATTACTTGTGTAATGACCAATTTCTCCCCAATCACTGAATTACATTATTTACACATATAATACATATCAGATTGCAGTTGAAAACATTATTAAAATAAAATGTTTTAATAGATACAAAGGATCTCTTTTCTCCATAACACAGCTTTACAGGGTGTCCAAAACACCCATTTAAAAGTAATTCTCTACTAGCATTAAGCTATTTAAGTGCAAACAGTTATTTATTTTTAGGAAAAAACCCTATGATTGCAGCATCCATTTTCCTGAATTACAATTGTTAAGCCAGAAAATTACTTTCATTTCCCATGACAGCATTCCAGGCTTACCATCTCTGGTTTAAAAAAATCAGTGCAAAAAACCAAACAACTGTGAAGTACTAACCATTAAACTCACTTGGATCGAAGAAAAGTTTTACTTTACACTATATATCTTATTAAATTATACTGAACTTGGAAAGTATAAAGAAACTGGAAAAGTTTCACTATTTAATTGCAACACCAAAAGAACCATTTTTAAAGCAAAATTCTTCTTTTGGTGCGCAGACTAGAGATCTTAGATGTAAAAATAACTCATTACATTTTTTTGTTGTAAAACACTATGTGATTCACATAACTCCAGGTTTACACTCTGCCTGTAAAGAATTTGTGGTGTTCTCTGGCTGAACAGCAGCTTCTGGTTCCACTGTCATTACTTCTTGTTCTGTGTTCATAGATTTGCTAGCAGGAGTGTGGTGGCTATACTACTGTTCCACTTGGAGAATTGGCCTGGTTTTGGGATGGCAATAAACCCTGCAAACAAAGCAACTTACATTAATCCAGCAAGAGAACCCGACATTTTAGTTTTCTGAATACTTCGTAGATTTCACTGCACAGTGCTTTTGCGTACCCTGTCTCTTTCACTGCACAGTGCTTTTGCGTACCCTGGACTTCTGTCTGGAGGCTATTTGAAACACTTGTGAATTAATTTCACCTTTTTACCCGGTAGCTTGCTTGCTTCCACTGAATGCATCATCCAAACAATTGGGGCATGGTGTGTGTTTTAGGGTTTTCATCTAGGAATCCTAAAGAGTAACCACGCTACGGTGGTATAAGCTTTACACAGACTCATATCTGATGACTTGGCCCTACTCCGCAGAAGTTTGTGCTGGAATACAATAGTTAGCCTCCTGGGTGCCACGGGGCTCTTGGCTGTTTTCATGTGATTCGAAAATGCAATGGGAACATTTTGTGAAAATCAGATCTCAGCTTGTGTTCTGCAAGCTTCTGGACCTCCTAAAAAGCCATGATACCGACGCACTGGGGAAAAAAATAGGTGAGCTGCAAGCTGTGTTTTCACCTAAGATTCCTTAATGTGGGGAAATGAGAGAAAGTTAACTGATCCTTCTAGGTTACTGGCATCCTTTGCAAGAATGCCGTTCAGCCCACAAAGAGCAGACCGATAACATGAGCGATCCCATCCTGGAATACATATTCAGGACTTGGCAAGCTCCAGCCTCATGCTTGAAAGAGTGAGCTTCATGATCACGGGATCTATCCCAGAGACAAGTTGTGGGGTGCTGGACTGTCTTCCTTTGGCCAAGAAGTACCGGCTGGAGAAGACCCCACCCCATTATTGCAAGTGGCACAGTGGGGGGGTTTTCCCCAGCTTGGGAATGTGGCCTTCAGGTGGTCTGCTGGCAAGCAGACATCCTACCCAACAGATCCAATGGTCCAGTTGTCTGTCTAGACACAACATGGATCCTCCTCCTGAGGAAGGAAGCCCCCCCCCCCCGTAAGGAAGAATGAATTTTTCTGCAACCCAGCCCCTTCAGTGGAACGTTACAACCCCCAGTGCTATGCCAACTGTGTTTACAGCCCACAGACTTAAAAAAAAATATCATTTTGGTATATACTAAAAATTTCAGCAAGTGATCTTGGGGCTAGTCCTGCACAGTAAAGCATTGATAGCAGTAATCAGGAACGATGTAACAAATAAAAGCTGGCAAGCTAAGCTTTTAAAGTACTTGAAGAGATTTGCCTTCCCCTCGCCCTGTACCTACTAAACACGATAATGGGATGACAAGGTAGAACTACGCCTAAACCTGCAGGGCAACACAAATACGGTGTTCCATTTTAACAAGTTATGTCCCTTTCCAACATCTTGTTTTGCAGACTTTTTTTTTCTTACCTCGCTTCTTTTTGCAATTCGGGTTGGTCCAGCTCAAGATTCAAGTGCAATTGTAATGCAGAATTAGCTAGTTCCTTCAGAGTCTACAGGAGCTCTTTCTGGCTCTGACCCAAATATTCACAACTGAAAGAAACATTCCCAGCTCTTGAAAACCAGGCTGAATGACAAGGAACCTCCAGACTGGAAGAAATCCAAAGCTTCTCTGACATTTTCATCCCTTAAAATCTTTTACTCCCAAGGTTAACGATTTCTGCTAGAGGCATGGGTGGTGGGGGGGGGAGATGCAACTCCACTGTGATTTGTGCCACATCTATTAATGCCAGGTTGCTAGCAATTTTTTGGGGGGGGTATGCATTCATTTTTCATTTTATATTACAGAGTTATGCACTTCATAGGCTAGCATATCCTAGAGAGTCAGTAGTTCCAGAAGTGCACAACAAACCCGACTTAAAGCCATCTGCTCTGAATAATGTATATTAACAGGAATGAATGGGGAAAGTAGTGAAGAAGAGCGACGTCAGGCCCCTGAACTGTGTACAAAGCTAATATCAGCTATACCCACCATTCTCCAGGAGTGATTCCCTGCCCCCAAGACAGATCTCATAGGCAGAACTGTTGATGCCAGGGGACAGCCCAGTGTAGTGAAAATGTTCTGTCAACACCTGCCTGGAACAACAGCTCATAAAAACTGTCTTGCTCTGTCAGACCAAAGGTCCAGATGAACAACCTTGCTTGGATCTCACCCAAAATCTCCACCGACAGAAGGGTTTCCATAGCATCAGCAAAACGCACTCTCCAACCGCCAAAATCCCCCCCCCCCACTGCTCCTGGTGAACAGGGTACTTAAGTCTGCTGCAAGAAGGGGAATCAGTCCTGTTATGGTCTCCCAACCCTGCCTTACCTGCACTTTAGGATGCAAAAATGTTTATAAAAATTTACATTCCACTTCTGCATGGTGGTTGGGGTTTTTTGTGCCTACTTACAGCCTGAGATTGAAATGTGTGGAGATCCCCAGCATAGCATTTGCCCATTTTTATTTATTGCAGTCACACAATGAGTTGACATTTTTACTGAGTTATCTACCACAACTCCAAGATCTCTCTCCTGGTCAGTTACCATCAGTTCAGACCCCATCAACCTGTATATATATATAGTTAGACTCTCTTCCTGAACTGATCAGATCACTCCCAAGATCTCATGAGACATCTTTCATGCTTGCTGCCAAGTATAAATGCCACAACCTTCCTTTAAAATGAAGCCAGTGTTTCTTCTTTGCTGGGTATCAGATTCTACAGTTGTCTCTGTGCTTGAGTGGATGGCTGTACCTGCCTTAGGCCAAGATGGCCCATCTGCTGATCTGCCTCTAATGTCTGTGAGCGATAGAAGTATTCGGTGTCCTTCTACCCACCACTGCAGAAAGCCACAGTAGCAGACATTGCTGGGCCTGTCCCCCGTGTTTTTCAATAACCACTTACACAAATTCAGGAATACAGCTACCACTGATAGATCTATTTGCCTTAGCCTACAATAAAACTTCCACTGTCAAAGGGAAAATATCCCTGATTTATTTCAGCCATAGTCAACCTTACAGGTGTTGTCGGAAATCTTATTCCTTATGGCTTTTAATCCATCTTTCTCTGATCCGGGCACAGGAGAGATAGGCTACACAGCCAACCATCCCACTTCAAAGAAAATGATGCTGTAGGGCCGCTTCCCTGGTTGAGAGGAGACGGATCTAGGGTAATGGCAGGGTCTCGGTTAATTACTCTCAGCATTCCACGGTTAAGAAGTGTACATCTGCCCATCAATCTCCAATTCTGACATATTTATTTCCTCCACTATGTCTCCCCCTGGATTTAAACACAAACGGTAACCATCTAAACTAAGCTTGTTATTCCTGTTTGGTCCTTGAATCTGTTAAACATCTTCATTATGCTATATGCTAATTTACTGCTCTCACCCTCTACCTATATGTGCGGATTGGTAACTTCCATTTCATTGTATCTGAAGAAGTGTGTGTGCACACACTAAAGTTTATACTTTGAATAAAACTTTGTTGGTCATAAAGGTGCCACTGGACTCCAACTTTCTTCTGGTACTTCAGACCAACGCAGCTACCCACCTGAATAAATGAGTCATTCTTCTGTCAACTGATGATCCTTGCTAGCAGAAAGTGCCAAACTTATTCCCTTCTCTCACCAGGATGTCCAAATACTTGCATAACTCTAAACCCAGCCCCTAGTTCTAAAATTGAAAAGTGGGGAAATATAATTCCACTAGGCACCCCCAAATGCTCAGGTGCACCTAAAACACTCCTTTGGAACCCCAGCCATTTCGTTTGATTCTAATGAACCAAGCACAAGTGTTTAGGACCAAATCTGAAGCAACACAACTTATAAAATCACCACAAAGCTTAGACACAACTTGATGTACAGGGCAGCCTGCAGTTGCAGCATAAGCCAACCGCGGCCCCTCTTGGAGGGGAGCCCTCGTGCCACTTACACACACTCTTTAACATCCAGTCTTACTTACTATGATGCACTGTACTGTGGGGCTGTTTTCGAAAGACTGTCTGGAAACCTGCCTCTGGTCAGCCTACAGTAGCCAGTATTAACTAGGATGTCGGAGAGAACATATTTCAGTCGTATCAGTAGAACTTCACTCTAGGATGTCGGAGAGAACATATTTCAGTCATATCAGTAGAACTGAACAGCGAATCCTGTAGCACCTTAATGACCAATAAAATTTGCAAGTTATGAGCTTTCAAGACTCAACGCTCCCTTTGTTAAGACTCCTGAAAGCTCTCGCACCTCAGGAACCTGCTCTCCAAGAGGGGCTGCAGTTGGCTTATGCTGCAACTGCAGACTGCCCTATACATCAAGCTCCTTTCACCAGACCCTTGGAAACTCAGACCCCATATATCTTATTGGGTCTCTACGATGATACTGGACTCGATTCTAGCTGTTCCACTGCAGCCCAACACAGCTACCCTCTGAAACCATCTTCATGGAAGGTTTGTTTCTGAGCACTTCTGGTACTGATCTATAAACCCTAAAGTGACCTGGGACTAGAGCATCTTAAAGATCACTTGCTCCTATATGGATCACCCTGTAAACCAGAATTCATTGTGGGCCCTTGTTGAGTGGCGTGCAGTCCTGTTCTGGGGTGAGAAGGGCCTTTTCTGTGGTTGAGCCCTACTTCTGCAACTCCTGCCCAAATCAATCTAGTGCCTATGGTAGAGTCTTGCAAGAGCACGATCAAATCCACAGTGCTTGCCAGTGATCTTATTAATAGACCAAGGACAGCTATTTTAAATGGTTTACAGCTGTACTGCTAGGTAGTTTAAATCTGATACTACAATCTTTTGGGTTATTGATTGGAATTAATCATGTCAACCCCCTTGAATGCAGTTTTAAGAAAAAGGCTTCCCTTTATTTTCCTTACACGATGCATGTAACCCCTCAATTTTAAGAACGGAAGACCGGTCCAAGCTCAACTACTGTTTGTACGCTGCACAGTTTAAACCCATGGTTAAATAATAGTCCTGTAATGTCAGACTATTTGAGATAGCCATCAATTTTGTGAAATAGCTGTGCAAACCGCATTAATTCAACCAATTTAATTCTGTTGAAATTGGGAGCAAGTTCAAGAGCAGCCTTTGATCAGATGCACACAGATCTTGATGGCAGAAGGTTCAATTTCCCGAGCGGTACAAGACAGAAGTCTAATCTGTAGCAAGTCTGATTGTGCATCTCAAATGAAGACACTGGTAATGCAATATCAGCGTGCGCATGAAAACCAACTACGAAGTACCTGCACAAACATCAACTCTGCCATATTACAAGCATATTAGTGTTAGTTTATAGAGTCTGAGTGTCTAGCATACCTACTGCTCAGAAAAAGCCCTGGATTTTGCTTTTACCATCACAGGAGGCAAACTGAACTGTAGAATAAAGCTATGACAAAAACATACTGTATGCCGCACGTGGGTATTCTAAAGCCCTTGTTCATGACACCAATCTGCCAAAGATTTCCATGCAGATTTTGCTAGTCAATATTCAGGGCTGCAAGCATCAGTACAGCTTAGCAGAAAAATCATAGAATGATGACTATATTCAGCAATTTAAGCTGAAACCATCGTTAAGGCTTGAGTGGATCCTTTCCCCTGCTTTCTACTACCATGACCAAAGAAGAACTCTGAAATCTCACCCAGACGAAGCACCATAGGCCCTTCCTTTACAGTTTACGGAAGTAGGAAGGGGCTTGCTGCACTGCTTCTCTCGCACATCAGTTCCTAATCCCATATCTGCTAAGGCTAGTCTAACTGCTTTCTCCATCGATGAATCAATGTCTTCTCCAATGCAAATACATAGATTGCAGTCCTTCAGCCCCACTCCAGTTTTACACTATGATTCTTTAATAGGTAGTTCTGGAGTGAGTGTGCACTGACCATGCTCAAGATGCTTCAAAATAGATGTGTTCTTGTCCTCATACACAAAGTATGCAAGACAATACCCCTTAACATATGTTCAACCACCCAACAGAGTAAGAGCCATTCTTCTACTCCCACTTTTTATTTGTGACTAAATAATCCAGCCATTCTCTGAATGCCCTTCCCTGTAGAGAAGTGGATCATGCCTGTAGCCTTTTCATAATATACTTCTTCATAATATGCTTCTCGTATACACAAACGTTTTAGGCTTTTCAGCTCATCAGTATTCTTCAAAATACTATCTAGGGGTAGAAGAGTGCCTTGTGCTCCTTGCACCTGAGGAAGGTGCCACTGTCAGCCAAGTGAAGTGGTGGGATACAATCCACGGGTTTGGGTCCATCAATGCAGGGGGGAAAAATGGATCATGTACAACATCTAGCACTTTCCTTCCTGTATATCACAGTGCCAAAAACTGATTGCACAAAATCATGCGTAAGCAGAAATCCAGATGGGGATACAGTAAGTATGACTTGGTGCAAGCAGCTACTCTTCATATTTTCCGTGAATTTCTGCTTGTGCAAGAGCTCTAGCACAACTGCAAGTTTGGCATTGGATCCAACAGATTTTAACAGAAACTGGGAATCCCATTTGTTAAGTTTTAGCAACTTTCTTCTTCTATAAGTCTTAAGCAGATACAGATTTCTTTCAGAATCTCCATCCATGAGGATACAATAATTAATTAGTAGTTACTGGGGAAAATATGCTCTAGCTATGGATTACAATTTATTCTGAAGAACCAACCACATATTGAGTATACCATTGCTATGCGGCAGTCTAATCCCACATAAATACGTGTCATAGCACATATTTCACTTCAATTAGTAGCATCTTTACATGTTCAAGGTACATAAATGTCTAAATGTATATCACACCAAGGAATGATTTAAGATCACTAAATGTTGTAGAGAGAGATACACCCAGAAGCACAATCATAGTAATATTTATAGAGGAGTTCTTGTAACTAGAACACAAGAACTCGGGAAGCTCTCTGGTTTCTCCTGAGCAGAGGCCTTGGTATTTATGTATGGACCCTTCTAAGAAATAAGCTGAAGCCAGAAGAGAGAATAGGTATAATGCTGTTCCTGGGGAATTGTATACAACCAAATCAAAAGGGAAATTAGAAGAATGACTGGAAACGACCAGGATGTAACAGATTATAAAGACGGCAAGGTCCCAAAGTCAACCCTTTTAGAAGGTTAGAAGGGAAAGGCTTCATGAGTGTGTTTTAATACCACTATAAGCAGCACAGAAATGTTAGGAGGAGGAAACTAGCCGCTAGAAGATAATTTTGTGAACAGTAGTTGGTAAAGAATCAGGCTTCTGAAAAGTGCTGGCCTGAAGGAAGCCAGCACTACCTTTCGTATCTCAAACATGAACAAGATGAGAAGTCTTCTTTGGAAAGAGCACTGAACATAACTGAACTGTTTGTTTATACACCGTCTCTTTGCATCTGATTAATTCCTATCTCAATGTCCTCCCAACAAGGAAGAGCTTGAAGAGACTCCTTAAGGTGAAAGAGCTCCTGTAGAATCCAAAGATCAGCCGTTCTCCATTCCAATGGCTCTTTAATGGGTTTACATAACCATTTCTGCCTCACTGTTTGGTCTGATTAGGTAAGATGAAAACAGCAGTTCACCAGATCCATTGTACATCATTTCAATCCAGTGTACTTAAATCAGCTGTTTATGATAGTTCAAATGGACACAGAACAACATCAGAAGTAAAGAACCCAACATTTGGAATAGGTATGAAATACTCAAAAGGCTGTACATGAATCTTTTAGAGTTATAAAATGGCAATTACAAAGGCAGCAGTTTCACAGTGGCCATTAGTTCAGGAAGGTGTCGACTGCATAGGAAAAAAAGTTTCAGCTCGTGACAAATCAACATTTTAACTTCAGGCATCAGAAGCACTACTGACAGTTATCTACATTTTACAGTTCAGTCACACTTTTTTTTTTTTATTTAACGTCAGTATACAGAGGACAACCCCGGTAAATTATTCTGTAATGTCAAGTATTTCGTAGGGTTTCTTCAGCTGAAACAGTGACATAAAACGCTAAAAAATAAGCAGTATGAAACAAACATGATTCTCTTTTTTAAAATTATAAATATACCAACAATACTTATTAAAGCTTCATTATTATTGCAAGTCAATTTAAGTTTAACAATTTGTCATGTTAGAAAGGCTCTTATGAAATTTATTCAAGTTGTCAAGAAATTAGATGGACGTTTATAAAGAAAATACATATGTATTTTACTGTTGATTTCTTTTTCACTATATCATTACAATTTTTGTACAGTATCACCTAACGTGTCGATCTTAAATTCATGTATACAGATTTCATAAATGCAGGAAAAAATCTTGCTTTTTTTTTAAACTTTACACAAGTTATGTGACAGTAAAAGGAGCTGGTATTCTCTCTTAACACAAGCAGCCCAACAGATATTCTAAATGCAAGGGTAGTAGCTTTAACATGACAGGGGGGAGAGAGAGACAGACATACACAGTCTTTTCAAGTACATAACTGAGTTCCAAAAATCAAGCAATTAAAACAAGGTATTTAAAAAAAAAATCTTCCAAAAGAATCTTTTCTATTCTGGACACCCAAATTATAAGGCAATCATTCTCTCTGGAATTTACAGAACTGACCCTTTATCAAACTGGCCAACTTCTTAAACTGGTATATAAGGCTACACTAATCCTGAAAATGGAAGTGTATGGTGACTTCAAGGAAACCCCAGGCTCCCATTTCCAATCTACTTACGTTTCAAGATGTTTCACACTTTTTCACCAAACCAAGACACTAATCCTGATCTTCCAAAACCATCCCTGAATTCAAATTTATGTTAAATGATACAGGGTAGTAACTCCCGAACAACAGCACTTTATATTTCAAATTGCAACTAATAAAACGTCCCTTCCCAACAAGGAGAATTTAGTAGTAAATGGAACTTCTTCCGGCAGCCATATATAGAAGCACAAAAATGTCTGCTAAATGCCTTAGCAAAAACCGAACTCATAAAAAAACAAAAAACCAACCATGATGCTGAAACTACAGTTGCTGTTTATTGGAAAACTTGAGGACGTTCTATAATTTAAATCTAGATTCTCCTGTACAATATAGTTCAAATAAATATTCTAAATCTCATGTGCATTTTTTTTGTTATACAAACTGGTAACACATTTACTCTGCTGGGGTTGTACATGCTGCCATGCCACTCGGCTATTTTAGTAAGCTTTCAGGATATGAAGGGGTTCGTTTCCCTGAAATTGCATGTGATTCTGGGGAGGCTCTGTCCTTTAAGGCAACAGCCTTTGACTAGAACTGAATTGTGATCACAGCGCTGTGTAAGAAACACATAGCCATCCCGCAGCCTCTACCAGACCAACGGTGTAACTGGAACAACATGGCCAAAACATTTATTCGGACTCTGAGTTTTCCCAGTAGTAAAGATAGCCGTGTTTCGCAAAGTAATTACTGGGAAGCTTTGGTGCCTGCCAAGTCTCCCCACAAGTCTTGCTGTGATATGAAACACAGCCTCATCCTACACTAATACTTTCCACCCGAACTCTTTGAAGGAAGCTGGACATCATGGCAACGCCAAGGCTAGTGGTGTCATGTCTTCCTACTCTGAGATTCCTGATACTTAAACTAGGTAGGACGGTAGCCCATCGAAGATGCTATTCTAAGGAACGGACATTCATCCATATACCCTGTTCTTCTATAGAAATATAGGCCTGGATCAAAAGCATGGCGAGCTTCAGAATGGACCGCGTCCACTTCCTGCACAGCCCTCCGCACCTTCCCAAATGCTGCCCCCCCCCCAGGATAACAGAACTTCCCAGGAACAGAAGTGGGTGCATTGTGGGGGGATGCAGTGGGAGGGGGGGATGTATAGCCAAAACACCGCTCTCCCCTGATTCTCTGGGACTGTCTTTTCACGGGCAGCAGGAGGAGTTGGCTCAGACCCAACCCATTCCGTTTGCTATCCTGACTGCACCAATCTGCAGAGATAGACTGGAAAGGGCTGGCTGAGGAGCAGACAGGTTTCAGACTGCCCGAATGGCTGAGCGATCTGCCTAGGCCGGAATGTTGTGATCGTTTTATACAACTGATGCATCCTGGCAAAGGGAGTGGGGGAAATCTGCGCAGGAACACACAGTGATGGGGGAAAAACAAGATTTTCTTTTGACTCCTGGGGGCAACAATGGCAGAGGAAAGTGGCAGCTTTAAACTGTCAAAGAAACGCAGCTTTGCTATGGGACTGAACTACGAAGCAAGACAAAAATAAGCAGTGTATAACCCAGGAGGAAGAAATATGTTACCATGAGTGTTTTGAAGACTCATTAAATAGGTATAAAGTTTAGTAAGTGCTCTCCTATAAAACAAACAAAACAAAAAAGGATGCTTATTAACACCTTTCTGGCACAAATACCTCCCCAGCCAGAGCCCTGTAAACATATCGCTTAATTTGCTAGTTTAGGCCAGCTAAGTGAGCTCACTGACTGCAACAATAAAGAAAAGAAATCATTTGAAACCCATTCTAAGTAAACACATCCTAAAACAATATGGCATTTACATCAGTGTGCGATATTAGTTTTCAAAGACCGAGTGAAGAGCATCAGCATGAAACTTACCTTTAGTTAAAGATTTCCGCATTGGCCAAAATACATAAATCCTAGCTTTTGGTACTGCATACTCTATCTCTGGAATATTTGAAACCTGTTCCCAAGTCAAACCAGATACTACATGGAAGTTGTGGTCAATGAACATAATTTGCAGCTCTTTTCAAATACCTTAATGAAGTGGAAGCAGCCAAACCAATTTTACTTTGAAATGATGACAAAGTGGAAGGACAATATTCACTACCGTGGCTGGCCTACTTTTACCAATTCCTCTTCAAAACTAGTGGTCCTCTGCTGAAATACGAAGGCATCCATGATTTTAACATGCAAGGACTAATGAGGTTTTGCCATTTATTCTTAAAACGTGCACATTTTTCCAACTGAAAATAGGAAGGCTATACATTTCCATATTTAGACTATTCAAGGTAAGGCATACAAAAGAGAACAGAGCATATTCGGTAAGATTCCACT
Source organism: Gekko japonicus (assembly GCF_001447785.1). Taxonomy (NCBI): domain Eukaryota; kingdom Metazoa; phylum Chordata; class Lepidosauria; order Squamata; family Gekkonidae; genus Gekko; species Gekko japonicus. Next base: position 1,726,771 of record NW_015160838.1, read on the forward strand.
TAAATACTGAACTCAGGACATTTTTTTGAGTCGTTATGGAAGTCATCACAATGGGCTTTAGTTTCTATCGGAAGATCTTGTGTATGAGTTCCCTGAAACCTGCGCATTCCAGGAACTCTGGTAACTTTCAAGTACTTTAGAGCTGACCTTCAGGAAGCTACAGCAGAAAAATAGTGCCCAACGCTAAACCTCCAGAAGACTACCATTATGTGTTTTCACTTCCATTCCAGGCTTATTTACTGCCTAGGATATGGACCACTCAGCGCTTGTATGAGCACCCTGGACTTTGCCAGCAGTTTTTAGTTGCAGCCTCTCCTACTGTGTCCAGTATTGCAGTGGACCACCACTAAAACCCTTATGGGCTGGCTTTTTGGGAGGCATGGGGGAGTGCCACAGTGGAAAAGATGAACAAAAGGTGCCCAAATGTTTTTTGGGGGAAGGGGGATCGGCTCTTGGCTGTAGAATGCAAGTTTCTAATGAGAGAGAGAGAGAGAAACGCATTTGCATAAAGTGCTAAAAATCAAGACGCTAATTTCCAATTTGCTCAACATGAAAGAAAACGTTACTAGAGCCACATTTAAGCCTGTGCACCGAAAAAACAGAAAACGTGTGAGTTAAATATATATATTTTTTTAACATGGGGAGCTAATGTGAAAGGGAAAAAATAAGAATGTGATACCATTTAACCAAGGGAGTTTTAAAAGTGACATTTTTGTACAGAAATGCTTGGACGAGACCTGGGTAGTAAAAGCTGGAATATTACAATGCATACTTAAGACCAGTTTGTTCTAATTTGAAAAGGTAGACACTATAAGCTGTCCTCTAGAAGATCTATGAAAGGAAGCTAAGGATTATCAGTGCTATGACTACCTTTTGAGAAAGAAACTGAGAACCTAACCTTCTTTTAGGATTTCCACCAGGTAGGTCTCCCAAGCACAACTGCCCAGAACGTGTGGTTTATTACAACACCAAGCCACAGCTTGTCACAGCTGTGGTTGTTTTATATTCCTGAATGCCCTAGCAAATTCCACCCTCACTGATTCTCCAATTTGTCTTAATCATGTCATACAAAAATAGCTTTGAAAATATAGAGAAGACTATCAATGACACTTTGGATACACAACGCACCTCTGGCTGGAAGGCAATGGTATTTTGAAAGAACTTTTACCTGGGCCAGACACTTCAAATTGTTCAGAAATACGGCATGCAGTATCCAAAAGTATGGCTCTGAGGAAATAATCCTTTTCTTTTTTTTTTTTACATTAAGCAGAAAGAAATGTATATTCAACATTCAGTTATGTTTTGAGGGGGGGAGAACTACCTATTCAAGTTCTACTTCTTTGATGCAGCATTAAGGATTAAAACTTACCACTTTACCAGGCCTTGCCCATGTGCAAATAAATCCCTCCTGACAAGCAGTGACTATACAGTCTTCAAGAAAAATTAACACAGTCAGTCTTTCATGTGCTATCTTTTTACAGATAAGAGGCTCTAACAAAGGAACATCTTCCATTCTGGGACAGAGAGGCGTCCCCAAAGTTTTTGCTGGGTCCGTTTTGGTTTTAGTAACTAGGTTCAGTTTGTCACTGCTCTTACTGGATATATGTCCCATGCTATGGTTTCTCTTATGATCTTTTTCATGGTGTCTCTCCTTCCGGTCATGTAGTGATAAGGTTGCAAACTTACTAACGCCAGAAGCAATGGCACCGTCCATGACACTGCTTTTGCTGCCGGAATTGGAGACTGCAGAATGCGGAAGGCTATTGGATCGTGGAAGAGGAGGGGGCACAGAGTTTCCAGGGGTCGTTATGCTGTTTCCATTACTTCCTGGGTTAGCTCCGCCACTTCCTGCAGGCGGGCTTGTGGCATTCATGACATTTGTGTGTGTCCTTGCTCTCGAGAGGGGTTGGTGAGGGAAGAGGATATCTTCTGTTAGGTCCCATAAACACAACTGTGTGTCCTGGCCTACTGAACCAAACCTGTACGTCACACTTACTGGCCGACTGTCTGTAGAGTTCCTTTTCGATAACCTAGACTGCGTGCTGTTTGCTCGATCTCTTCCAAAATGAAGGTCTTGGAAATCCTCATCACTGCCACTAAATTCCATTGGATCACTTTCTTCTACGCTAGTGGTATACGGATCAAAGGCCACAACACTGACCCACGATTTGTGGCCATGGCCTCTAGCTATCACTCGACAGTCCACAAAAGACCAAACAGTCACCAAGTCATCCTCGCCACCAGTTACAATGTACTTTCCATCTGGACTCCAACATGCACAAAGCAATCCTCCAAAGTAGCTTTTCATTGTACCGTGCAACTCCACTGAATCAAAGTTAAACACACGAAGAAAGCCATCCTGGCTTACACATGCCAAGAATTTCCCATCTGGGGAAAAAGCAAATTCGTTCAGAGCCCCCTCACCTACTGTCCATTTAAGCAGAGGGTTTCGTGTAGATTTGCTCTTGCAAGTGTGGACTGCAAAGTTTTCACCTTGTTTAAGTGGCTGATAATGTGGGGCTGTGGTGCCACAATTGTGTTCCACATTATACAAGTACATATTGCCACTGGAATGAGCTACTAAGAAAAGGCCTTCTGAACCTGGCACCCATTTTACACAGGTTACTCTGGATTTGTCTATTAGTCTCTGAAAAAGAAAAACAAAGGTACACATCAGAGTCCTCTCAGTTTCTCACTTCTCATTTAATAAGGTGCATTCACTAATTTACTGCCAGTAGTGTTGGAGATACACAGCTATTCTAAGATGCATAAAAAACAAGCTTATGATGCACTTCAATCATAAATAACGGTTAGAAGTTGAAACTCTCAGCCTTGCTTGTTGAAAAGAATTGAAGACGAGGGGAAAATCGAACTCTGGAAGCTTTACACATTGCGGGGGGGGGGGCTACTCACCAATAAAAACCTGGCATGGATATAGAAAACAAGTGCATAAAAGACACTCACTTGAGTTCATGGTTGTTGTTTTTTTTTTGGGGGGGGGAACAACCTAATATGAGGGATCTATACAAACACTGGCATTTTCAAATCAGTGGCAAGTATAAGGGTAATAATGGGATTTACTCTCGGAATTCTAGTTCTACTGCACTGAAGTGAAAATGGGAAGAAAGCAAACAAAGGAAACAGCAATAATGGTGATCCTGATATGTGTAACTTAAACAGAAATGTACTTAGTGATGCTGAACCCAGGATGGGGGAAAAGCAATCTAATATCTGGACAATTTAAATGTGTTTCACATTCCTACAAAGCACTGCTTTCAGCTTCAGAGGAAGGCAGGAAGCTACAAGTGACACCGGAAGAGAATTTGGAGTTGTTTATTCTGACTTCAATTAATTTTGCTGGGCTCTTGGGAAGAACCAGTTCCATTTGATCTATGGGTTCATTAGTTCCAAATGACTGTGAAATTGTTCTGCTAATCCAAGCCATTCGAGAACAGCTCCGAAATGGGGATGATACGGGTTTATAAGAGCTGGCTGTAAAACTACACACCCTTCCTCTTTCTGGAGCTGTATCTGACAGCTCCAACTGAGAAATGGTGGTACCTTTTGCACTACCATACTCTGTTCTTGATGTAGAGGCTTCAGTCGGGACTGATTGTAACCTACAGTGAAGATTATAACAGTCTACAACCTATATGAAATGCAACAACTCCATCCTTGAGAACAGCCTGCTTACCTGCAACTGGTGTTCCTTCCAGTGATCATTCTGCACAGTCAGGACTCAAGCCTGTGCAGAGCAGCATTTGGAATCTTCTAAAGCTAAGCTAGAAATATTTTTGGCCAATGGCCCCTTGCCCAAGGAAGCAATGACAACATACGTTGCCTGTCAGTGCTCGGCACTTACTAAAAGCAATCCTCCGTGCCATAAAGGGACTCACCTGTGCGGGAAGGTAGGGAAAACAGGATAGCAGAGGACAGAGGACAGCAGAAAGTAGAGGACCGCAGAAAGTCTGTGGCAATTTAGCTTATGAAGTCCACGGAGAAAATCCTTCCCAACTGCAGAACTGAGCAGGAAGGCATGGCTCCTCCTGCCTGAGGTATGCATGCTGTCGCCCCCTTTCCTCAAGATGAGCGGAACCAACATTTCTAGCTTAGCTCTAAGAGATATTCTAGCTTCGCTCTGGACGATATTCTGAGCAGGCTACAGTCCCGTATTCTTGGGATGCACGGAAACCACAAAGAACTTATCTTCTCATTCAACACAAGACACAGAGAAGCATGGGATATAGCAAATCCACTGCGTAAAGGTTACCAGAACCTGCCATATTTGTACGAAGAGAGTGGGCAGAGGCTGGCATCAGCTTGGCAAAAAAGGCATGAACCTCACTGGTATAGCATACAGGAGTGCAAGGCAAGGATGTGGTTAATACAGAAGAGAAGGGAGGTGGGTGGCAAAGGCAGGACACGGCTTAGGGGAGTGTCCTGAACTGTCTCCCGAAGAGCTGGGCCATACAAGAAATAAGAGGTCAAGCCGTAAAATTGTAATGGTTTCAGCAAGAGTCAAGACCAAGTGTCTGTGTCTAGCATCCTCCCTCGCACTGGATGGCATTTCTAAAGCAGATTTTACAGGGGGATGGGTAGACAAGAGCTTCTGGCATTACATGTTTTTAGAAACGTGCTTCCCGGCAGAACTGGTATTTACATTAAAAATGGCACTCTATTCTAAAAGGACGCCTGCTTTAAATGACTGGTAGGCCAGCATTTTCACGTGGTCTTGAAGATTGCTAGAGGTTAACGTTCAGAACAGGCACAAGGGAACTGTTCCTCACAAATAAGGAACAAGATGTCAGCCAGTATAGCATCCGTTAACAAATCGCCAGTGCACTCTGCTATGGCAACTGGTTCAATAGCATGTGATAGTAGCATCTTCTTAACCGTCGAAAATTATGAAAACATACCCAAAGTAGTTCTGAGACACACACTTCCGTGTGAAGTGTGTTGACCCATTAGTGGGAAGTGGGTATGTGAATAATATTCGCAGCTGGCTAAAATTCCTTCAGAGTCATTGATCTCGCAGTCAATGGACAGTGTCCAAAATCTGCTTCATCATCTCTGTGCAGCCTAAACCGCCTCTGGGTTCTTTAGCAGCATCCCCTTCAAAAAAACTTCTGAAACTGAGGAACGTTATAAAGAGGACATGGAAATCTGCTGTTCAAAGTAAGAAGGAATCTACTAACGAAGCACAAATTAACTGGAGTTAAGATACTGAACAGAGAACCAAGGCCTGCAAGTACCTTAGCTTCAATATGTGAACAGCTATATGAAGCCAAAGTGCCTCAAACTGGATATATTCCTTATTCCTCAACCATTTGAAAAGTCATCTCTCGTCTCTAAGGCCCTTTTCAGAGAGGCCCAGTGCAGGCTCAACTCTGCCCAGCCTCCCCACCACAGTTAGGAGCACTGCTCCCTCTAAGCTGTGGAGTCTCGTGAACCAAAATTCTACTTTGTGAGCTACTGCCATTAAAGTTGTGAGTGAGCAATTTAGCTACTGCATAAATCAGTTTGCTCTGGAGCCATCCTTTCTGAGCTAAGACATAAATGTGTGAGCTGGAGGCTAAAAAACTGTGAGCTGGTGCACACTAACTCAGCTTAGAGGGAACACTGGTTAGGAGATGTCTCACGTGCTCCTCCTTTCAGTTTCTAAGTGATGATTTGTGTGACGTATGTGTCAGCGTTTTCACTCACTGTTTGCAAACTGGCTTTGACCCCTTTGCAACACTTATGGTTTGACACTATGGCTAGCAAATGCTGACGCAGATGGAACACTAAATAAAGTTAGCTCCTAAACTGAAACCGGGGCGTGCAGAGAATGTGCAGGCAAGAAGAGGGGCTCAAAGCGCCAGGGGATCAAAAACATTGTGCTGTAGGACACTGCCATGGCAAAGAGCTCCTGCCTTCCAGCAGTAAGCTGAAGGGGAAGTCGAGAGAGATGCATGTCTTCCATAGTGCAATGTTTCAGCAATGGTTCCATAGTATATAAAATAGAAGTATTTTCCTATCATCACTCACAAAGGCAGACTTGCTTCAAAGTAGAAAAGTGGCTGATGCAGAGAGGAACGTTAAAAAAAACAACACCACACCAAATACGTTTGCATGCACCAAAGAGTAAGACTTCCACTTACTTCCTCGTTAAATAGTTTGCTAGTTTCTTTTTTAATAGGATCTATAAGTTGCACCTGGCCTGCAGAGAAGCCAACTAGTAGGGAGACACTTTCTGCCGTGGCTGTTAAATGATTGAAGTCATGACACGTAGGCTGTGTTCCTTTGTATATCCTCTTATCTATCGGTTTACTCAAGTCAGCAGCCTGCAAAAAGATTGAAAACAAGATTAGCAATGGGTGCTTTACGACAGAACAGGCAAGTCTCATGTATACAGCAACCCCAAAAGGCTTGAGAAAACGGAAACACAGAGTTTAAAAAGACCAGGTTCAAGAACTGAGCCATCTTCGGTGTCCAGTTAATTGCTAGCTCATGCAGCCAAGGGGGTCACTTCAGTCACACTGCTGTGGTCCAAGAGTTAGGGGAGTATTTTGCCACAAGCTGACGTGCTGGCCAGTAAGCTCTAAGGCTGGCATCATGTACTAATTTAGTTCATGCACTCAGGCGCTAACGCATACTACATACGAACTGCCTAAAGAGTGGCATTAACATGTGGGAAGCCTCCATCTCTGCCCACCCAAGACACAAAGTGATTACACAGTGAAGAGAGCTTTTGATTTTGATGTGGGAAACCGAGGCTTGGACCCCACCAACAGAAGGATGTGGCCCAACAGGATTTTTGCCAGTTCTCCCAGGAAATCTCCGCTGAGAGCTGGGCAACCTTCTCGCGGGTAAAGTGGCACACTTGCGGGTTGCATCCGTGCTTAAGTGAGGCAAGGAGATTTTGCCCAATTCCACGTTCTCACTGCAACCTCTCATGCCAGGTGGGGTTTTGGTACATGTAGGTGCGGCATCCATCCGTGTCTTTGCAAAGGACTGCTGTAGGGAAGGGGAGACAGGGAAAAATCTACCGCTGTGATTTATTTTTACTTCATTTATATCCTGCCTTTCTCCCCAATGGGGACCCAAAGCAACTTATTTCATTCTTCCCTTCTCATTTTTATCCGAACAACAACCCTGTGAGGTAGGTTAGGCTGAGACTGTGAAATGGGCCCCAGGTCACTCAGCAAGCTTCCATGACAGACTGGAGATTCGAACCTGGGTCTCCCAGATCCAGCACTCTAATCGCTACACCACACTGCCTCTTCCCACTAAGTGAGCCCCTTCCACTTGCCTAACCTGATGATCCAGTCCTTCGCCCTGTGACAAAAGATCCGGTTAACTGTGAGAAAACGGACTAGTGACAACAGTCAGTACTACGTACTAATGTATTTTAATTGTTTTTAAGCTTTTGTATATGGTAATTGATGGGACACCCCCCCCCCCCGAGCCTGCTGTGTGGGGAGGGTGGGATACAAATCCAATAAAATAAATAAATAAGGGTAAAAACAGATATTACACTCAATGCAGGGTTGTCAAAAGGGGCTACTCTCTACTGATTTCTCACTTTTCTCTGTAATCTTCAGTTGTACTTACCCATACCACACCACCCTATTTTCCCAACTCTGAAGCACCTCCTTAGCTGCTGTGAGTAAGGTAGTGAAATTCACCATCTGATGTCATAGCATGGCTTAGTGTGACTGAAGTTTATGGCAATCTCGCCTTCTCTCCCTCCCTCACATAAATTTCCCTTTTTCCTTCTTTCATGCTGAGTGACCCCTATATCTGTCCCACCCTATCACATTATTACATATTTTGATGCTGGCCAAGCCCAGGGACTTGAAGAGACAAAATCACCTGCTATATATTCTGCTTCTGTAATGGCACACAAGAGGCTTTTGAAAGTTCAAAATAAACAGAATATTTAACTTGGAGAGAAAAAGGTCAGGTGGAATCAGGACCTATGAGGTGAACTGATAATAAAAACTGATGTAACTTTATAATCACACTAAATCCTGATATTATGTTGCCAGCAAGTGTTTTTGCTTTTCAACAAGGTCTTTGAAACTTTGAGGAGAGAGGCTTTCTTTTCAGTGTCTGCTTGAACACTCCAACATAGGTTCCTAAGTTTCACTGACTCAAGGTTTAGAAGGCAAAGTTCCCCCAAATCCTTCTCTATACACAGACCAGGGATCACTCCTCACTGTAGAGCTATTTCCCTTTCCACAGGGCAAGGATTACTTCTCTTGATTAGAAGCTCTGTCCCTTTTTGGCTTGAATAGGGCTCCACTCACCCCTTCAGCCTCTTCCCCAGTCCTCTGTCAGTGCTAAACTGTCTCTTCTTCAACTGTCAGTTCCTAACTATCATTTCTTTAACTATTGCTGAACAGAATTCCCTTTGAACTGCCTGTCACTCAAAGGTTCTCAGACTCTGTGACACACTAACCCTTGACAGTCCGCCACAACAGTTATGGGGAAAAGCAAAACAATTCAATTTTTAAAGACTACTACAGATGAATATACACTGTTCTAGCTGGGTCAATAATAGAATTAGTTAAAATATGGAAGGTACTTTTTCCATACATCTCTGTGGTTAACTACCATGTTCACATAGCTAATCATTGGCTTTTAGTGCAAATGACATTGTAAACAAGTACCTAATCTTAGTTCCATGTAATTTACACACTATGGGTTGGATAGTACCAGTCTGTTCTGCTGGCACCAGCATCTTCTCCAGTGCAAGTAGCTTTCCTTCCCTTGTGTCTGTGGAAGGCTCTTTACACTGGAGTAGAACAGTAGAATATTTTACTTTTTTTTAAATGGAAAAAAATCAACCAAAGCTGAGTAAACAATAAGGCAAAAATTGGCAAAATGGGTTTGAAGTGATACGGGTGACATTTAACTCAACACCGTAAGTTTAAAATCAAATTCTTGGTCTGCTTGGTTTAAATGTTGTTCTGAAGATGCCACAGAGGTGCCTCATAATTTCTTGTAAAAAATACTGATGCTGAATGACAAATATTAAAGTACAGCCTACACGAGATCACTGATAACATATGGACATGAGGCCATAAAGGTACAAAATAGCATGTGAGAGCTGGAAACGTATTTCTGTATTTTGAGTCTTTAAGATGCCAGAAAATATTTCAGATTCCTTGGCAGAAGCAGCACATTTCTAAGCCACCCAGCAGCCAGATACCTAGACTTTGTTCTACCCCTGGACTCCATATTATGCTTTGATCTCCAAGAAACATTAAGGACACTGATATAGGGAGGAAGCAGGTGATGAACAGGTTGACACTGATATAGGGAGGAAGCAGGTGATGTAGGGAGGAAGCAGGTAATAAATGCTGTGATCTAGATTACAGGAGACACGAGAATCAAAAGAACCATTGACATTATATGCACATAGATTTTTTTTTCCTTTCCATTTTCATAGTTGGAAACAACTCAACCCTGACTCAAGATCAAATCATGTCTGCGCCTAGATGGGGGCCAAACTTCAAGTACACCCACCTTTCCTTTCAAACTAGCATACGTATAAAGTTTTCATCCCAACCACAAATTGCTAGAAGCCCCACACAGTTTGGGTAAACTTCAATGAATAATGTAATTTCAGTGTTTATTCTGCAAGCAGGTGGACTCGCAACTTGATTGCAAGATCAAGTATACCCATAAAACAAATTAAGGTTTTACTACAGGTTTTTTTTAAAAAATGGAGTATTCTGTTTCTTCATTAGCTCTCTGCTAGAGGAAGTGAGATCAGAAACACTAAATGCAAGTTGGTGCTTGAGAAAGAATTTTCAAAAGCAGTTTGATGCAATGAAGCAAATCCGGCTGAATATCAGGGGTCTATCTAAAAGCCTGCTAAGCCAAAGAAAAGTTTAATTTCGAATTACTGTGGAAGTGACTAAGAAACAGACCTCAGGAGTTTTAGAGACCAGGAGTTATGTGTTTCCTACACTGAGGATAACCTGTAAGTACCACATAAAGCAACTAACAGGCAAGCTATGACCCAACATTCAGCTTTTATGGCTTTGGGGGCTATATTTTTCCAGCTTTCTAGTACAATATTTTTTTTTCAGATAGCAGGAGAAAGGATGAAGGTCCACGTTTTGATAAAGATTGTGGGCGCTATGACATTTCAGTCTCACTTTACTGAAGCAGCACCTGTCACAATTCAGATTGATATATTACCATTGTTATTTATTTATAGGTTTGGTTTATAAACTGTGAGCCCCTGTGAGACAAGGCTCAGTTGTACAAGTACATTCATATCAATTAAAAACAGTTAAAACAGTAACAATAAGCAAGTAGACAATATAACAACATCAGAGATGGCCCTGAAATGAGTCAATTTTTCTCTATCCCATGGTGAGGGAGGCAGGCAGGGTGGGAAACCACTGCTGTCCTCCGTCATAGGCCTGGTGGAACATCTCTGCCTTACAGGCCCTGCAGAACTTGCATTAGGTCCCGCAGGACACGGATGTCATTAGGCCGAACAGGTCGGGGCCAGGGCCACAACAGCCCTGGTTCTGGTTGAGGACAACCGGATATCTTTCGGGCCAGAGATCACCAGTAGTTTTTTCTCTCCTGAGCATAATGCTCTTGGGGAGGGTATACCAGGAGAGGCAGTCCCAAAGATATGTTGGATTAGGGCCCTGAAGATTAATACCAGAACCTTGAACTCGATCCGGTATTCAACATGGAGCCAGTGCAGCTGGCGAAGCACTGGTTGAATGGGCGCTGTTCGTGGGGTTCCAATAAGAACCTGCCCCACTGCATTCTGGACCAGTTGTAATTTCCGGATCAGTCTCAAGGGTAGCCCTGCGTAGAGCGAGTTACAGTAGTCTAACCCGGTGGTGACTGTTGCATGAATTATTGTGGCTAGGTCAGGGCGAGGCAGGAAGGGGGCCAAGGTGCCTAATCTGGTGTTGCTGGGAAAAACTGCCAGTCTGGCAACATTTGTGATCTGGGGCTCCATCGATAAGGAGGCATCCAGAAACAAACCCAGGCTCTTGACAGTCGGTGCTGGTGTTAAAGGCACACCATCAAGAGCCAGGAGTTGGCACCCCATTCCTGCATCTCCCTCACAGAACCATTGTCTTTGATGAATTCAGTCTCAGCTGGGTCTGTCAACCATCCCACCACAACCCCCATCCCCCTAGCCAAATTTACAGGGGCGGTGTCCAGCAGTCTGTCCATCAACAGATAAACCTGGGTGTCTTCAGCATACTGATGGCATCCCAGCCTGAAACTCCACACCAGCTGGGCAAGGGGGCTCATATAGATGTTAAACAGCACTGGTGAGAGGATAGCCCCCTGAGGAGCCCCACATACCAAGGGGTATCTAGGTGACACCCTCTCACCTAGTGCCACACTCTGTCCCCAGCCTTAGAGGAATATGGTAAGCCACTCCAAGGCTATCCCACAACTCCTATGTTGGCAAGGCAGTGGGTCAACAGATCTCGGTTACAAGTAAAGTTACCATTATCTAGGTTACAAGTACACGGTGCGTACTCAGAAAGCCTGGAGTGATAAACCAGAGAGTCATCAGAACTTAATCTAGTATCCCAGGAAGGAATCAGTAAACAAAGTATACATGAAAGCATGAACCTGCCTTATACTGAATCAGACCACTGGTCCACCAAGGTCAGTATTGTCTATTCAAACTGGCAATGGCTCTCCAGGGTCTCAGGCAGAGGTCTTCCACATCATCTACTACCTGGTCCTTTTAACTGGAGATGACGGGTATTGAAGCTGGAGCCTTCTCAATGCAAAGCAGAAGTCCTACCACGGAGTCATGCCCCCTCCTTAAATACTGAAGTTGCAGGACCCACATTTCTATTACCTGATGCTTTTTGCAGGAGATGCCTGGAATTGAACCTGGGACCTTCTGCATGCCAAGCAGATGTTCTACTACTGAGCCACAGCCCTTCCCTAGTATGTATTTGCTTCTGTGTTAAAGCCCTCTGGGATTCAAATCTCTCTTGCCAGAGGCAAAAAAAATATGCAAAGTCTCATCCAGGTCTGGTATCTGCAGTATAAAGCATTGCATCTAAGAGCAACATGCAATATCTGGCATCCCATTTCCAAAAACTGGACTCTTTGGAGAAGCCCACCAGCATGGCATGAAGACCCTGCCCAACTGTATGCCCCCCAGCAACTGGTCAATGCAGAGGTTTCATTCAACAACCACAAAAAGTGTATGGAGGATGTCTAAGCCAGCCACCCTTGCCTAGTCCTGTGACATCAAATTTCCTAAGTTATTTAGCAAATATTGCTGTTCTAAAGTTGCCGGGAATACTACCAAATGCTAATAATGACATCGCTACTGAAGAATGAAAATGTCAAAAGTATCTGCTGCTGTTGAATTCCATCATTCCTCGATATTTTGGCCAAAGAAGAATGGCGGCGGTGGCGGTGGAGGAGGAGGAGATTGGATTTATACCCCACCCTTCACTCGGAGTTTCAGAGCAGCTTACAAACTCCTTTCCCTTCCCCTCCCCACAACAGACACCCTGTGAGGTAGGTGGGGCTGAAAGCTCTGACAGAACTATGGCTTGCCCAAGGTCATCCAGCAGCTGCAAGTGGAGGAGTGGGGAATCAAACCCGGTTCTCCCAGATTAGAGTCTGCGCACTTAACCACTACACCAAACTGGCAGCAGTGGTGTGGGGCAGCAAACTGTTTGATGCCATATTTTTCTGTCCCTCATACGGAAGTATAGTTTGGTTATAATTGTCAGGGTTGTTGTGCTGCCAATCAATCATGTCAGATGAGCTACATGTGGGATATGAAGCATGGGCAAACACAGTGCTTGTACATGGCGTATTTGCCTACTTTTGCTAACTTTATTAGCACATACTGATTTGGCAGTAAGTGGGATCATTCTTTCAAAGCCAGTTTGGTGTAGCGGTTAAGAGCGGCCGACTCTAATCCGGAGAACTGGATCTGATTCCCCACTTCTCCTCCACATGAAGCCAGCTGGGTGACCTTGGCTCAGTCACCGTTCTCTCAGAGCTCTCTCAGCCCCACCTACCTCACAAGGTGTCTGTTGTGGGGAGGGGAAAAGAGATTGTAAACCACTCTGAGACTCCGAGTGAAGGGCGGGGTATAAATACAACTCTTCTTCAAAACCCCAGTAACACCTTTGAAGTTTTTTTTGGGGGGGGGATTTGCGTTACTCAAAATTCAGTTGCTCATAGGGCTGTCACCTTATTCACTGGCTCCACTCATGGCACAAAAGCATAATAAAATAGATTTTTAAAATCATCTTTCTAGTTAAATTACCGAAGGTAACTCGCAACAATAAGAGGCCATAACAATTTCACAAAGACATCTAATACACTAAAACATTAATAGAAACAGCAGAAGAAAACCTAAAAATCAAGGGATGGCACAAGAAAATAAAACAGCACCTAAATCAGTATATACCAAATAATGCTTTCTCCATCTTACCTCTGTGCCAGGAAAAGCATTACCTGTTTACCAGTCAAGTCAGCTATGAATATATGGGGACAGGAATGAGCTCTACTGGCTACATTTTGGCCTGTCAGGCTGCCACAAGAGGCACAAACGTAGAAACAGCAAAAATGTGGTTACTCTCGTTACTGCTAATTCCAGTTCAGCATTTTGGCAGCAGAACGTACAGCCTTTTCCATTTTTGCTAACATGCATCAAGGTATCCAGCACTATTCCTTGAACTTTAATGCATAATAAGTCAATTTAAGCAACACCTGAATATAAACCCAAAGGGTAAAGATTGCTTTGTCAGCCTAAAGTGAGCAGAAAGTCAATGTATTATGGAACACTTAGAAACAGAATTTTCTGTACTGGGAAGTACTTTCTCTAAATTATTAAACCAGCCCAAGCAGTGAATGAATGACTCGAGTGAACATATATATAAATCCTTGGGAAAGTGTGTTGCAAACACATAGCTCTGCAACCTCTTCATTTACAACCCTTTCCCAAGATCCACAAAAGAGACAGAAGGGGAACAAGCCCATTCGATTTCAGAATCTCCAACCACCCTGGCCCAGTGAACAGGCAGCACATTCCATCCACACAAATTACATCTCTGTAACAATGGTAACAATCTGCGGTGGCTCAGGTGGTTAAGACACTGAACTGCAGGCTGTGGAAGGTCAGTAGTTCAGCAGTTCAAGACCCGGGTGCCGCAAGACGGGGTGAGCTCCTGTCTCTAGTTCCAGCTCCTGCCAACCTAGCAGTTCGAAAGCAAGAAATTGCAAGTAGATAAATAGGTACCACTTCGGTGGGAAGGTAACAGCGTTCCGTGTGCCTTGGTGTTTAGTCATGCCGGCCACATGACCACGGAAACGTCTTCGGACAGCGCTGGCTCTTCGGCTTTGAAACGGAGATGAGCACCGCAACCCTAGAGTTGGATTCGACTGGCCTTGGAGCAAGGGAACCTTTACCTTTACCTTTTAACAATGGAAGGCAGCCCCTGCTTAGCTGAGCAACATGACTGGATGCAACCCAACAGAAATGAAGCCCCTTCCAGTAGAGACCCCATTTTCATTTCTCTTTCCAGAGGAAGATCCATGCTCTGAAGGTGTACATTTTTAAAAATTGCAGTTTGTGTGCGTGTGTGTATTCTTCAACATTTTACCCAATTTTTCCACTGGAGTCGCCTGTCTATCCCAAATCCCAAATTGTGCTTTCAGTGATCACCTCTTCATGCACAAATGTGGCCACTACTAAGCACACAGGAGACATCATACCCATTCACCAGACGTATAAACAGAGAAGTCAAAAGTTTTTTTTAAAAAAATCAAAACTCCATGGCAGCTTATTGGGAGCAATTACGGACACAGAATACTCACATGCACCCCTTACCCAAAGTCTGTCCAGGTGTTTCAACTTTTAGGACTTAAACGAAAGGGAAAATTAACAAGGTAGGTGAAAGATTCTGCTCTCTATGACAGAGGTTGATGACATCTGTGCTATTTTTACTCAACATAAACAGTGCAGCTGCCAGAGGCATGGCAGGAGAGGGGTGGGCAAGCTCTTTCTGCCCCGAGTGACAACAATGCACGCCCACCTATGAAGATGATGTTGTGCTGGCAAACAAAAATTGAAAGGGGGGAGATAAGGGCTACCCACTTGGCGAGATCAACTGTGATCAAGCCAAGCAACAGCAGAGTCACCAGTGCCTTGGACCCAGCTGGTGGATGAAGGGCCCTGGGAGGCAGCAAGGGGCATGAGCTATACTTGCTGGTCTTCCCTTGCACTGCCAGCCCCTCCTCCACTCCCACTGGTACGGCCCCAGTCAATGCCACCCTTCTCCCTTCAGGCAGCCGATCTAATACCAAAGGAAAGGGGTCTCTCTGACTGCCTCGGAAGTCTTAACACCGGTCAATATTACAGAATAATGATCGCCTTTAACACAAGAATCTCAAGCTGTTGTGTCCTCCTGCCAAGCTTCTGCATTGCTTCAGATAAGTGGAGATGGAGATTGCCAGCATCATTCAAAAGGCATTCATTTAACACAAACACCCAAGCACTGTCTATTCTACATTGCGTCAATGTCCGTCTCTTGAATAAGCTCTTCAGATGGCTGTTCAGCACGGTGCATTGTACAAGTGTCCTACACGAATGCATGAAAATTTTCATTCTTTTGTTCTCTGCAAAATTTTGTCTCACACACACACACACACAAACACGGTTCTTGTCACACAGTTGCTTTGTTTCTTTCTCTCCTCTGCATAATAACGTTAAGTTGGAGCCTGCATAACAGATCTATACCAAATCGACACTAATTTTCTGCAGTTCACCCATAAGAGTGGAATGACATTCACTGTCATGAGAAAAACCCTAGTCAACTCACTTTAACATATGCTCAAATTATGCTCAGTGGTAAAGCTGCTGCTTTCTGTACATAATCCTTCAGATAATTTCTTCTTGAGAAATTGAGAACCAGCATAGTATAGTGGTTAAGAGTGGTGGATTCTAATCTGAAGAACTGTGTTTGATTCTCCACTCCTCCACATGAGGCCTGCTGGGTGGCCTTGGGCCAGTCACCGTTCTCTCAGAACTCTCTCAGCCCCACCTGCCTCACAAGGTGCCTGTTGTGGGGAGAGGAAGGGGAAGGGAAAGGGATGCCTGTTGTGGGGAGAGGAAGGAAAAGAGATTGTAAGCGGCTTTGAGACTCCTTAAGACAGAGAAAAACAGGGTATAAAAACCAACTCTTCTTCAAATCAGACACAGCCCCACTGGGCTGTATTTTAGGCTAAATATGGAGAAATTTCAACCAGGCAAGAGTAGTGCTTAACCCTTTGCTAACAGCTTTTCCCCCTAAACCCCTCCTCCTCAAGTGTGTACTTTCAGCAAGGGGGAAACTGGCAGCAGAGCCAAACAGGGGCAAGAAAACTGATAAAAGAAAGCATCATATACCCTTCCACCCACTGTTTCCCTGATCCCAATCATACCCTCTCAAAGCTGCTTTTGGTTATAAAAAAAGAGAGGAAAGCACCAGGCAGCCTTGCAAAGATCTACATAGAGCATCTAGTCCAGCCCTTAAGCAGCAATGTTTTTAGAACACCTAAATGAGCACTTCTATTAAGCCATGCAAACAAACAATACTGAAAACCCCGAGACTTCACCCCATTTCAGTCTATAATTGAGTGTATACATGAACCGGCCCACGAGCCTAAATTCGCAACGTAAATCGCCTGGTTCATGGCTCATGATTCAGGGACCACATGATCTCTCCCCTGCAACGAACCTCCCACGACCTTCCACATGGTTTTCAGAGGTTTGGGCAGTTCGTGGTGGTGCGTGTCGGCGGCGTAGCAGCAGATACGCTGGCACGGATCAATTACAATCCTCACCAATAGTAGCCCTCCAAAGCTCGACATGTAGCGCTGGCTGCCAATAAGCGAGTTCCCATTCTGGTCTATGGGGAAAGCCACAGACAGCAGACAAGAGGGAGTGAAATGCCCCGTGGGAGGCACTTTATCCCTTCCTTTCTGCTGGCTGCAGAAAGTCACGGCCAGCAGAAAGGAGGGGGTGAAGTGCCCCCTGGGATAAGAGAACTCTACAGAATGGTATATAAACCCCCACGCTCACACGCAGCCATTTTTCTCTGTTGGCAGCAGGCATGCCAGGCATGCCAGAGTTAGAGAGGGAAGGGAACTGGAAGTAATTTCTCAGTGTGAACAGTAGGGTTGGGGGGTTTGGTGCTACTCAGGGCTCTGAGCCACCTGTCCTTCTACTCACAGCTGGAGACTCGCTGTGAGTTGGGCGTCTCTAGCCCATGGCGGGCCATTCTACTGCACCACGAAACTCATGAAATGAATCGGTTTGGTAAATGTGAAGGTTCATGGTTTGTGTGGCCCCACGAACCAAAAAGAACCTTGATTTTCCCAGTTCGTGACCACCCCCCAGTGTGCACATTACACAGCAAGTTAACAAAAACCCACTTTGGAAAAGTCTTCAACATTGCCCATGATACTAATTGTACAGAAGCTAAGTATCTTGGCCTGAGTTTCATTGCAATGAAAATAAGTTATCTGCAAGTAAAATGAAGATTGCATAACTGAATCCTGGGTTTGCTAAAGAGGCATTTTGATCTAGCCATGATGGTTAATGAGTACACATTCACGTCCTTGCAACACTTCTGTAAAATTCTGATTTTGTACTTAGCAGTGTTGTAGGTAAGTAACTTTGGATCACTAGAAGAAAATGGCTAGAAAGAACCTCTGAAAATGATTCAAAAGGTTCAGTCTTTGCAGCCTGTAAAAATACTCACTGCAAAAAGCCTTTAAGCGCCTGATTTATGGTACATAAGGAATATGTAGAAGCCTTAATTTGCTTTTAGCCTTGAAATGCACATATTTTATTCAAAGTAGGCATGAACAAAATGTCATTTTACAGCGCTGCATGAATTCTAAAAATGAGATGCAGCAGGTTTATGTATGTATTCTGAATTGATTGTCACAGCCAGAAGAGATGCCATGCCATATAAATGCCAACCACTGTCTTAAACTCTGAACTTTGGTTAAACAAATACTCTAAGTTGGAATGACTACACTCCCTCCTTTCCATGGTTCCAATAATTGCATTACAGCATAAATGCAGTGCTAAAGTAAAACGGACATTACTGCACAAGTTGCAAGAGTCTACCCTTCAACTTGAGTTGGCAGGCATCCCATGTAAATTGGGAACAGATTTGTTTATTTGTTTTGAACAAGCTGGCTGGGATACAAGGAACCTCACGCAGGTGTTCGAGCACTGTGCTCCACGTGCCGGAACTTTCCCAATTTCCTCTTTTGACTGAAGTCCCTTGCACTGTCAGGGGCGACTTCTAAGAACCTCTCAATTAGTGGAGGGTTTGTTTTGTTTTTGAAACTGCAGGGGCAAAAATCCTGAGTAGAGCCTTCTACAACTTTCCCACTCCACGGGTATCTTTGTCAAGTACATTCCTTGAGTAAAGGCAGAATTACTCTTAGTAAGGCCATCACGTACAAGTTATGAAACAAAAGGCAGGGAACATCCACACTCCCACAGATCAGCCCACATAAACCAGCCAATGAAGGAGTTGAGACTCCTGGAAAAGCCCAAATAACTTGTTTCAATTATTTTCTAAAGACTTACATCTGCTAGGCTAGGTTAAAAAAGAAGTGTGAACAGCTTGTGAGAGTCAACACACGCTTTTGTCCCTGCACCTTATTGTAGTAACAATTGTCTGGAATTAGCATGTCTAACAAGTTATCAACCCAGTCCTAAACACCCTTGTACTCCAAAGTCTCAAAAAGTTTATTTTTATCCTACCCTTCCTCCAAAGAGCTCAGGGTGGCATATGTGATTAAATCCTGCCTCCCCATTTTATCCTCAAAACAACCTTGCAAGGCTGTTAAGGGCACAGATCCTGTTGTCCATTTCTAAAGACAGAAGGCATTTCTTTCAGCAGCCCAGGCAGTGGGAGTGTGGTGGATTTTGCTGATTCCTCCACACACACACCCCGATTTCCACTTTGCCCCCCGTGTTTTTCATGAGTGCCCTTGACCCCCCCTCCCATAACAGGATTTTAGGAGCCCAGTAGGCTGCAGCAGGAGAGAGAGGAAAGTCAGCCATGTTCCAAATTTCATTCTATTCCTCTCAGGATTCAAGCCAATGACTGGCCCAAAGTTATCCAGAGAGATTTGGGGGATAGCAGGGATTTTAAGCCAGCTCCCTCTCTAATCGTCACAACACATTGGCTTTTGGTTCTCAGTATATTTTACTCCTTGATGCAGAAACAATTTCAGTTGAAGACTGCTTTTAATATTTTCCCCCCTGCACTGCAAAATAATTAATAATTATCATATGACATTGTATGCAGTATACCCAGGAGATCCTAAGATTGTCTGGCAGCCTGGAGTTCTAGCTCTTTTAGTGTTATATACCTCTAGGTGGCGAGCTAGACTTATTTTTTGGGCTGAGAGAGTTCTGAAAGAGCTATGAGAGACCCAAGGTCACCCAGCTGGCTTCATGTGGAAGAGGGCGGAATCGAACCCGATTCTCCAGATTAGAGTCCATTGCTCTTAACCACTACACCACGTTGGCTCTTTGCACTGCGATATGTTGGATTGCCGGGTTCCACCTTTTGAGCTACAGTTTGGGAAATCTTTACCTTGTACTTTGCAACCTGTATATGTCCAGGAAAAAGTCAGGGGAGCCTTCAAAACAACATACAAATTGTTTTTATTATGACTAATCTCTGAAAGTGCTATTATTAGACGAGTTTACAGAAGATTGCTGATGACAAACCTATTAGCTGCAACAGTGAAACAGGACCCCCAAGTTTAAAAGTACAGTAAATTAATACCACAATATTAGGACATATTGCGGGAACTTCACACCCCTGTGCCTTGCCTGTGGGGTTTTCAGAACCATATGGATGGCCTAGTGGGGCCCAGAACGGCTGTTCTGTGAAATCATATTGGGATTTCTAAACATTTTGGGAGCTGGTTTTAGAGATATTATGCAAGGCAAATTTGGTTTCAGGATTCAGTCCTCAGGGCTCCTCATGTTCATAAGGTACATTGCCAACAATAATAAAACTTGATTTGGGGGAAAAAATCAAGGAAATGGTCTTAAAGTGAAAGCTTAGAATAATAAATTTTGTTGTCTTGTGTGACACATCTAGGACTGATTAGCAAATCCAGGGATACTCTATACCAGTTTCTGCAGCTTCATAATTACTGGTGTTTTTTTTACCTTATTTTAGACATTTTACCCAAACAGTGAATGCATTTATCTTGAGAGTACAGCATTATTTTCTCCCTGTTGTCTTCGTAATATCTGCTTAAGATGCGTTGGATTCTACAAATCATGAACAGAAGGTGTTCGTGCTGGTGGATCGTTCCCAGTCCTCCTCTTCTCCCAGCAGCTCCCAATAACACCAAAAAGGAAAAAAATGATGCCAGAGATCAGGGGAGACATGCAGACAAGATGCCACGCGGCATGGAAGGCTGCAGTCAAGAGGGGGACGCGGGCGAGATCGACAACAAAAAGGCCGCGCATGAAGAGGCAGAATACTAATTCAACTCTTAAATATCCCCAGCTTATCTACAGTCACATTCCCATTTCCCGTTACATATGAAACATTTCTTAATGGGGTCACAGCATTTATAACTGTAGGCAGATCCTCTCATTTATAGCAGATCTTAAATGCTCCTTCATTCCCTTTCTTAGGAGATTTCGGCAGCCAGAGAGATGCAGACTACCCCTTCTGCGTTTCTTTTAAATGTTTTCCCAAACTCAATATCACCTATGATAAGGAATGGAGGGGGCATCTCTTAGGAGTCAAGGTTCAGGTGCTGGGGAACGGAGGAAAGCAGAGAGCCCAAAGCCAAGTGCTAGAGCATATGCTTCCCATATGAGTTCCCCGGTTCAATTCCTGGCATCTCTACTTATAAATATCTCAGGGAGCAGGATTGGCAGATTGCAGAACAAACATAGTCAGTACTGGGGTAGACAAATCAATGATCTGACAGTACAAGGGAGCATCGCATCTCCATATGCCCCCTTCAGCTCTATCCTCTTTTCCCCCTCGACCCATTCAGCACCACCCTTCGGCGAACTGAAGGAAAGAGGAAAGAGT